>NW_026571115.1:28615398-29197898 GCF_026225935.1 Boleophthalmus pectinirostris | reverse complement strand
TCCACTTATCCGGGGCCGGGTCACAGGGGCAGTAGTCTAAGCAGGGTCTCCCAGACTTCCCTCCACACACACTTCCTCCATCTCCTCCAGGGGGCATCCCGAGGCGTTCCCAGGCCAGCCGAGAGACATGGTCCCTCCAGTGTGTCCCAGGTCTTCCCCGGGGCCTCCTTTCAGTGGGACATGCCCGGAACACCTCTCCAGCGAGACGCTCAATAGGCATCCAGAAAAGATGCCCGAGCCAGCTTAGTTGGAGCAGCGGCTCTACTCCGAGCTCCTCCCGTGTGACTGAGCTCCTCACCCTGTCTCTAAGGGAGCACCCAGCCACCCTGCGGAGGAAACTCATTTCGAGCGCTTGTAGCAGCGATCTCGTCCTTTTGGTCATTACCCAGAGCTCATGACCATAGGTGAGGGTATGAACGTAGATTGACAGTAAATCAAGAGCTTTGCCTTTCGACTCAGCTCCCTCTTCACCACAACGGTCCGATACAGCGACCGCATCACTGCCGACGCTGCACAGATCTCACAGACCCAAGATACTGTTCCATTAGATTAAATTAGATTGCTATTATTATTATTTTCATGTTTTTTTTTTTTCTTTTACAATTGCATGCTAATCCGAGAGCACAAATGTCGAGATTCAAACCAGTCACTCTCCAGTTCAAAGACAAATGCTCAACCCATTACACCACTACAACCTTATACCATGTTATTATTATGATTTTTTATTTATTTATTTTATTTTTTACATTGGGAAAAGCATCTTAGCGACACCATACTAATCCTGGACCACACAAATGAAACCAGATACCCTCTCGTTCAAAGACAAATGCTCAACCCACTACACCACTACAACCATATACCATGTTATTATTATGATTTTTTTGTTTTTATTTATTTTTTTTATTTTTTTTACATTGGGAAAAAGCATGCTAAAGACACCATACTAATCCTAGACCACACAAATGAAACCAGATACCCTCTAGTTCACAGACAAGTGCTTAACCGACTACAGCACTACCACCTCATTCTATATTATCTTCTTCTTCTTTTTTTTATTTTTTTTATAGCATTTTTAATTGTAATCGTTTTTTGTTTTTTTTTATTGCATGCACCATGCTAAATCCCAAAGGACACAACCCATAAGATTCAAACCAGCTAGTCTCCAGTTCAGGCAAATGCTTAACCCAATCCACCACTACTATCTTATCCCATGTTATTTCATTTAATTCTTTTTTTTTTTTTTTGTGTGTAAATTGCATGCTAGTGACACAATGGTAATCCCGGACCACCATGTTCCAGACAAATTAAACCACTCTTTACACTCTACAGTTCGCAGACAAATGCTTAACACACTACACCACTGCCACCTTCTACCATGTTATTATTACGATTTTTTTTTTTTTTTTTTACATGGGGAAATAGCATGCTAGCGACACCATAGTAATCCTGGAGCGCGCAGGTCTGGGGATTACATGTGCTCTAATGTACAGGCTGTACAGACACAGATGGAGCACATAACCTCACGCTGAGGTAAATATGGACCATGCCAGCGCTCTCGTCTAAGCTGGATTTATGGGGCAGCCACTTTTTTTTTTTTTTTTTTTTTTTTTCCCCGGAAAGTAATCAAGCTATAAATAACCGCATGTTGACAGAGAGTGGGTGAGCTGTGCAGGAATGCAAGTGAAAATACTGCAAAGATTTATTTTTTCCTCTTTATTTTTTATTAAACAATGTATATAATATTTTTTAATTAATGCATGTGTTTTTTAAATTTTTATTTATTATAGTTTCAGTAAAACAATTGAAGGAGAGATTTATTATTTATTTATTTATTTTATTATTATTATTATTATTATTATTATTATTATTATTATTATTATTATTATTATTATTATATAAATCATGTTGGCGTTTAATATAAAATACTTTAAAGCTATTCTCTGTTATAATGTTGTCTCTTTGTCAAAAATATACCTGGATTTTTGTTTCATTTGCACGTTTGACACTAACTTTGTGATGTCATGTGGTAATACAGGAAGTGCGCCACTGTGTTTTTAAACTCCACACACCTTCATTAGAACCATTTGGATCATTTCAACCCTGGAAGTAAAATTGTGTGTAATTTTAGACCTTCAAATAATAAGAAAGTCAGCAGCAAGTTCATATTGACTACTGCTATGATGTAATATATAAAAAGTGTTTTAATCATTTTTATTTACCTTTTGTTTGTGAATAATTGAATATGAATTTCTTTAGAATAGATAAATGTTAGTGCTTAAACCTTGTAGGTTAAGCTTTAAATAACAACAGAATCATGAAAACTAGTTAATATCTGCAAGTGAATATACAAAATAATAAAAAATGTTTTGATTTTGAATACATCACCATTTTCACTGGCAGCTATACAGTCGAGCTAAAAGCATTACCGCAGTTTAGCATTCAGATAAACAACAACAACAACCTTGGTGCTTAGACTTAGACTCAGGTT
Source organism: Boleophthalmus pectinirostris (assembly GCF_026225935.1). Classification (NCBI taxonomy): domain Eukaryota; kingdom Metazoa; phylum Chordata; class Actinopteri; order Gobiiformes; family Gobiidae; genus Boleophthalmus; species Boleophthalmus pectinirostris. The sequence continues at coordinate 29,195,410 of NW_026571115.1, read as the reverse complement.
GACAATGCTATAAAAAAAAACATCACAGCGCAAATCAGCTATTGAGAAATCCAGTTTTAGTTTTCAGTTTCAGAAACAGATCAATAAACAAATCGAAAAATTGTACGAAAATACGCAGCAAAGAAACAGTCTTTGAAGCGCAGGGATGTTCAAACTTACAACATCGGGTTCTACGATTTTTGATCAATGTTGTTTTTCTTCTCAGAGCCGTATGCAAAGGTGGGACTGATCAGAAAAAGTAGCGGTAGATAGTTCTAAGAGAATTAAGACAAGTAGTGCAGTATCAGTAGAAGTATTTAGTGATGCAATTGCAGTGGTACGATTTCTGTTCTATCAGACTTTTTTTTTTTTTTTATCTGAAATTGCAGCTTGGTTACAGAAAGCTATCAAGCGACATCAATTATTCAAATCCAAGCTGTTTAGGTCCTTGCAGTTAAGTACTCGAAACTAGATTTAATACACAATTTGTAGCAAAGTTGACCTTGTCCTCCATGGAAATCTAGGTTTTTTGCTTTAGTATTGTCATGAAATATTTATACTTAATTTCGATACTGAGGAGTTGACTCGATAGTGCATGGTTGTATATTAGTCTATGTGCTCTTATACTTGTTCTGATAGAGCTCAAGGTCATTCTCAAGCTATTCAGAAAAGCTTCATGTCTGCCCTATGAATGTGACTTTTTTAGTATTGATATCTGCTCAAATGAGTATTTGGTTTCAGTACTAATTTAAGTATCAGCTAGTATCGTATTTTTGATATTTTTGATATTTTTGACAACCCTACTTTCTGTCATCCCCATAGAATTGTAGGTCCTTTTTGGGGGTTTTGTTGAAATTTAGTGGCCGTTCCAGAGTATGAAAAAATGTGTAATGAAGAAGAAAAAAAAGAAAAACACACATAAAAGTCACGCCAGGCTATAAGTCACTCTTTTTATGGGAAATTAATTTTTATAAAATCAGAGACCAGGAACCGACTTTTGATCTTGAAAGACAAGTTATAGTATAAGCAATAGAACAGAGAACAACAGGCTGTTAACATCACATGTGAACAGTTATTCAGATAACTATAGCATAAACAACAGAACAAGTTTACCAAACTCTCCATCTCACTCAAAATCAATAAATCCACTGAATTCTTCAGCTTTGGTGTCATTTCTGAGCAACTCCGAGACCTCAGGAGGTAAAGAGAGCGCTGCTTCCTCTTCTGTGTCGCTGTCATCAGACTCAGCATCAGTTCCAGTTAAAATTATTCTGACCTTTCTGAATCCCGACAGGATGGTTTGGGTTGTCACTGAAGTCCAGATTTTGTCAATCCATCCAGTGACTTCCAGGAAAGTTGCATGGTGCACCCTCCTGGTTGTCATAAGTTTCTCACTCACTCCAAACTTTCTTTCTGTTGCTCGATTATTGTTTTCCACTGCATATTTCGATACTTTTAGTTTTATTAGTTGTCTTTATAAGTTTGTTTGAATTTAACATTTTCAGTGGTACAGAAGTAATGGTGCGATCGACTGACATGATACAGATACAGCCAAGTGACAGTGGCACAGGAGTAACAGGAGTAGCAGATACTGACACACAAGTCTAGAGCCTCTCTCAACTGTCAGTGTCAAAAATTTTATGTATAAATCGCATGACCATCCAAAGCATGAAAAAAATCTTATTCTAATCTTCTTACAGAAAAATACGGTATTCATATATTCTTGTTCCTATATACTTCATCAAGATTTTGTAGACTTTGGTACCCATTTCACCTTTCCATTGTCCAGTGCTCAGAACTTTATACTTCAACATTTCAGAACTATCAAGAGCACAGATATAGCTCTATAATTCTAAGCCTGTACCTGCCTGTCTCTTGTCAGAAAATCACAGCCCGCTCTGCCTTTGCCTTTCAATCATCAGAGACAGCCTCGAGAATGTGCACTTTTTATCTTTATCTGTGAGTCATTTTATTGTTTTTTGTACGTATTTATGCTGTAATTACTGTCTTTTGGCCAGGACTCCCTTGAAAAGGAGTTTTTTTGTTCTCAATGGGATTTTTCCTGATTGAATAAAGGTTAAATAAACAGAATCATTTTCAAAAATCATCTCTCAAACTATTCATTATGACTGCACTTTCTCCTTCATCCTGCTTTTTCAAACGCAACCCTCATCCCCAGCAGCACAATCATCAACCACTTCAGCCTTTCTCCCTCCTCTTCGTCAAACCAACTCTGTCTACTTATCTTTTTTATCACTCCAATCAAGCATTCACTCAGTTTGTATACACTCTTTTTGCTTGACTCATCCTTCCCGGCTAATCGAAGGACTTGACGAACTGGCTTGAATACGTGATCATCTGAGAAAAAAAACACACTGTATAAATGTGAATACGGAGGGGGTCGCATTTCAAAGAATTTTAATTATCGTCGTTTTGTTGCAAAGTGTCATGGCAACCAGCCCTCCTCCCCTTTGCTTCGGCCCGCTTAAGAGACAAGGACAATTTGCGCCGAGAAGACAATAACTGGAGGATCGCGCGTAATGGAAGTCTTGGTGCAAAATCAGTCAAAATAAACTCAACCTCATCAGTAAAACATGTCACATAGTTGATGAGAGCTCCGACTGTGAGCCAATTTAATGCTTCATTCCTTCACCGCTCTGGGAGAGAGGGAGAGCGTGATAGAATGATGGAAAGAAAGAAGGAGAAAGAGAGAGAGAGAGAGAAGACAAGTTGTTCCCTATCTTTCTATGACACACAAAATGTCTACCCATTCATCACCTCGCAAGTCTTCCATACGCACCAAGCACACTCCTCAATCAATAACCCCATTATAGTCGAGAAAGCGCTTTTATTTGCGGAGTTTGGACGGAGGGACGGCGCGAGGAGGGAGGGAGAAGAACGAAGGAGGAGAAGGAACGAGAGAGAGAATGAACCGAGGCTGATAATTAAGTAAGGATTTGCAAGATTGATGGTTTAATGACGTGAGTAATACCGGGGTGTAAAGTAAGCCTATCCGATATGAGGTGTGTTAAGTTGGTTAGGGTTAATAGGAGCTCGGATGTGTAAATATATATATGGAAATGCACTCTCTCTCCCCTCCGTCATTCTATTATTTTGGTTGTCAGGCCACCTCTGTATCGTTCTTACCGTAGCAGCAAATACCGTTATCCTCTTCATCGCCACCATTACTCTTTGCCAATGTTTGCCCCGTGATTCTATTTTAGATGACTCCTGAATGTTCCACGGGTCAAAAACATTTAATATAGATGGGGTGCAGCTAAAACTAAATATTGCTGAAATGCTTATTTTTGTTAATATAGCTGGTTCTAGGTTCTAGTCACTAATAGAAAGGGTAGAATTTGTGAGTTTACGTTGTTAATATGGACGCCCTTCATCTGAAAGAATGACAGTATCATCCCTAGAATCTGAAAAACACCAATTCTATATGTAAACATGTATCAACTACAAACAAGTAGCACTGATGCACTGGTAGCATGCTAGTTGTGTTGACTTAAGTTCACTTAGAGCTTAGAAAGTAATAGGGGTTAAGAATTGAAAACTTGCGAACGCATCAGGATTGTAAAGTTAACATTTAAAATATTTTTTTTGCCACCTGCTGCCATATTGGTTTGACTTTCCCATTAAAGTCTGTGAAAAAACATAGAAAAACATTTTGACACATCAAATGTGGCACCGACTGCCCAGATATCCATTTGGAATCTGCACTGACTGAACTGGATGGTGTTGGCAAAAAACGATTAAGTCATTTTAAAATGTCAGAGATTATGTACAGTCATTCTAACGCAGCACAACTGACAGGATATCTTGACTATTCCCTTTACAAAATTCTGACAAGGCCACTCAACTATAGACTGTATAAAGATGTGGCCTAAGGGAGCGTGACGTCACCCTATAGCATTTAGCTCCAGTGAAATGAAGCTCACAATGAAGCTGGAAGTGCCCCTCATGCATGGACTAAAGCTGCATTGCTTTTATTTTGGAGTTTTTTTGTTTAGTTTTTTTTAACAACATTTTTTGTATGGTGACCTAACTTTTTCATTTCCTATGTTCATCAACATTTACCGTATTTTCTGGACTATAAGGCATACTGGACTATAAGACGCAATATCAGTAATGTTGAATTCTCTCATCTGTTTTCATACATAAGGTGCACCGGATTATAAGGCGCATTAAGCGAAACAAACGGATGACACTGGCTGATCTCTTAGCCCAGGCATTTTGATCAGATACAGTACAGATACAAGTTTGTTGTTTTATTTCCTATGAGGAGAACTCAAATATACATTGAGTAATAATTAATTTAATATAGCTATGCGCACATTTGTTTACATCTTACAGAAACAAAACTTAAAACCACATGGCTAATTTGCTATGACAATCCATCAAGTGGTGTGGCTTCATTACTTACCAAAGTCGTACTAAAACATTTTGACAGTTTTTTTGAGCGCCGTGTACCATATAAAATTGTTTCTAGGTCAGTCATTACAACCAGAATTAGTAGAGAATTAGTGTTGATTTTTGAGAAAATGAAAGGATTTTAAGCGTGCCTTATAGTCAGAAAAATATGGTACTCTTTCCAGTCTTACCAGCTTGTCAAAAGACCCTCCACAATACTTTCTGTTTCTCATGTGGCCCCATGGAAAAAATAATTGCCCACCCGTGGTCCAGGCACTCAAATACTCGCAAGCAGCTATTGTCCCCGCAAAACTATGCCAGCAAAAATCCTTACCTCTACCAAGCAAACACCACGCAGACCCCGGCTACCACCCTGTGTAACCATGACACTTTTACTCCCGTATCTCTTCCCTTGCATCTCTACAGCAGAAGCAGCACTAGCTTAGAAGGCCAGAGCCACGCACAAAGGCTAATCTCCGCGCAAAAGATAAACACGTATCTGACAGTCTCAATGGGGAGCCAAGGTGCCCTTAAAAACATGCGCCGAACCTCCAAGGCCCTATCTGGTTGACCACTCTACTCTGGGCTACGCAGATAAGAATAAATATGGAAGTTTTGCAGTGCGTGGTACACTCCTGGCTCGAGGGCGCTAGCCGTAACAATGTTGTCTTCATTGGCAATTCTCACCCGGGGCAAGTGTCAGCAGTGTGGCGAAGCAGGGGAGAATCAGCTGGGGAAGGCGGAGAGGAAATACAGGAAATATGGGAGAGAAGAATGTAAAGTGAAAGAAGTGAAATGTATTAAGTGCCGTTTATGCATAATTTAAACGCAAAACTCCACGCACCGTCGCTGGAATCTTTCGGATGATTTCAGAGCTGGAATTGCCAATCTCTGAATTAAAGGGGCTGGGAACATGAAGACTAACACTTTATGACATCACAAGGTGGAACAGAGCAGAGCATTTTGAACTTAGGAGATGTAGACAGACTAATAACTAATAACAGCTCCAGGTACGTTTTTCATGGCGTTATATGAACATTCTAACAAGGCTTAAGGAAATATGGGAGAGTAGAATGTAAAAATTGATAAATTGAAATGTATTAAGTGCTGTCTATGCATAATTTAAATGCAAAACAAACAAACAGAAAAAAAATACAAAAATGTATGTTACAACGACTATAAATATGATGGGTTTTTTTTTTGCAGTTTAATATGTGTTTATGTGAGACTAGTTTATTTGCATTTTTTTCAAGGTAATTTTAACATATTTTTCATTCAAGAAACTTACTAGCAGATACTTTAAGAGTTTATTTAAAGGTTCTATATTACACAAAATGGACTCTTGTGAGTTTTACACCATGTTATAATGGTGTTATCTCCTCAAAAATAAACCAGGAGTCGTGTTTTGTTTCATTCGCACATGTTTCAGAAATCCTTCATTATTAGTCTGTCTACATCTCCAAAGCTGAAAATGCTCTTTTCCACCTTGTGATGTCATGAAGTGGCTACCTTTTTACGTTATGCATGTCACGATACGATATGTCACACTATATCCCAATACCTAAAAGGACAATATATTGCGATTTATCAATAATTACGGCGGCACGTAATGGTGGAGTTTGTGTTTCTGTGTGGAGTTTGCATGTTTCTCCCCGTGTCTGGATGGGTTTCCTCTGGGTGCTCCGGTTTCCCCCATCAACCCAAAACATGCTCCAGGTCTCCATGAACAGTTGATAGTCAAGGTCAGTTAAAATACAATCAATTCAATCATTGTGTGTCCTTAGGCAATGATGGTGAGTGAGTGAGTGATGGTGGTGTTCGGAGGAACCGACTGTCGATGCCAACAATAGTAGCTTACCACCACCAGGTATAGATTGAATGAATAATGCTGAATAATGCTCTGTAAAGCGTCTTTGTGACAAAAAATGTCTGTTAAAAGCACTATATAAATAAAGACTTACTTACTTACTTAATAATTACTTCAAATAATACAGTCATGTACAACTTCACAAGCACAAAATTGTATTACATGAATTTATTTATTTTTAAATCATGAGAACAGTAAATGTAACTCTGCAATGGATGATTTGTGCAATGTAGTATCACGATATATCACTGAATAGATTTTTTCTTACACCCCTTGTAGAAGTTGGCAATTTCAGAGCTGAAATTATCCAAATTATTATGGTATATGAAGGTGTATGGAGTTTAAAAACACAGTGGAGCACTTCCTGTATCACCACATGACATCACAAGGTGGAACAGACCATTTTGAGCTTTGAAGAGAGTTACTCAAACGTGTGTGAATGAAACAAACACAACTCCAGGTCCGTTTTTGATGAGTTAACAACATTCTAACATGACTTAAAAGCTTAAAGAGTCCATTTTGTGTAACATAAACCCTTTAATTTCCACGCTGTGTCCTAATTTACGTTGCTTGCAGTTCCTTTTATGTTCATGTTGCTTTTAGTGCACGGGCCAGTGTAACATCCAGACTATGTTAAAACTGTGAGATTTATACCTTCAAAAAGCTTTTCTATAACTGTGCCAAATGTGCACACATAAAGCGAGATTAGAACTTGGCCGTGGCTCTGGTTGTGGTTGTGGGGCGAGTGACCTGGATGTGTGAAAGAGCGCTCGCGGCTAAAAGCAAAGGTTAGCTCACAGTGACTGGTGCACATAAGGACACTTGAGAGGTGCCCGGGGAGGTTCGGAGTGTGATCAAATGGAGGCTATTTACAGCTACAGCGAGGTTGTTTTTCCCTATAGTGAGAGAAAAACACAAATGTAATAAAAGCATACACACAGCTGACATATCCGTTGCGAAATTCAATATTTGGTTTCTTTTTCTCGTGCGCTGTATATTATTCAAAAATGTGATTAGGTTAGATGTGTGATAGAGATGTATATACTGTACTTTAAAGGGCCCATATTACACCTTCCCTAGAATCATGTCACTGAAAGAAAAACAATATCTAGGTAAGTTAAAATGACTTTAATTAAGAACATTTACTTTATTTGAGTCGATTCAACTTGACAAGTCAAATGATCTACCAATGGAATAAGTGTATTTTTCTTAATTAATTGATTTTATTTCTCATTTTAAGTGCAAAAAGTTGTTATTTTTCTCATTTTAAGTCTAGAAAGATGTATTTTCATGTTTTAAAGGGATAGTTTGGATTTTTTGACATGAATCTGTATGGCCTCCCCGTGAGCAGTGTCGTGCATCCACACTGACTTACCCGTTCTAAATGACGTGATGGGTGACTGTCGCTCACTCGGTCTCTCACGGCTCCAGCTGTGGCTCCAGCTTCAACTTGTACCACTTCTCTGTCTCTTTTCTCTCTCTGCCCGTTCTAACTCCATCTGGCGAAATACGGCATCAATATATTCAGGTTCATAAAGATCTCCCCTTGGCTTTGTGGTAAAGGCAATGTGTTTATTGTCGGTGTTAACAAACAAAGCGAACCAGGCGCGGCTGTCACCTGGCGGCAGCGCGCAGTGATACGAACGGAGAGAAAATAGTGCCAAGTGATAATGAGGTCTGACTTTTTAGGCGACGATGGTTTTGTGATGCAAATGTATCACTCTTTTGAACACAGATTGTTCTGAGAAGAAAAACGCTTTATTTTACTGTCCCCAGCGAACAGCCGGACTACTTTCGTCAGCACCGAAAACGGCCAGTATCTCGGCTCACCGGACGCTGTCGGGGGTAAGTCAGTGTGGATGCACGACACTGCTCACGGGGAGGCCACACAGATTCATGTCAAAAAATCCGAACTATCCCTTTAAGTATGAAAAGTCTTATTCCACTGGCTGGTGCCGCCTTGTGTCTCCGCTCGATTTCACTTCTCTCCAGCGACTAGGTCAGGAATCAGAATACAATCAACGGTTCGCAAAAATCCCAGAAGTGCGACTTCGGGCACCAGCCAATCAGCGAAGAGCCATATATTCTGCGTGGTCAACGATTCCCGAGATCGAGGATTTAAAGCCGTAACAAAGAGAATGTTTGGTGAATTTTATCAATCGGAAAGACGTTATTGTCCTTCCTTACGGGATTTGGCGCATTACATATTTCACGATTAAATAGCAGTGATTGGTTAAATGATAAAAAGTACCCACCTACCATCAAGCGAACGAATTCTAACACTGTGAGGTCAGACGGTTTCTACAAAATAAAACCGGCTGATGAATCAGAATCAGATTATTTTACTTGTCAAGTGAAATTTACTCAAATCAATTCAAGTCATCTTAACTTGACTAGATTCATTTTTTGTTTTTCTGGATAATTTCAGCGCTGGAATTGCCAATCTCGACTGAACTGAAGGCAAAAGGTACTGCAGATATTAACTTGAAAACAACCGCATCGTGACATCATAAAGTGGAACAGAGCATTTTGAAATTTGGAGATTAAGATAGGCTGATAATAAAAGATTACTCAAATGTATGACTGAAACAAAACACAACTCCAGGAACATAACTGAAAACATTTTAACTTGGCTTTAAGCTTAATTGGAAAGCATTTTACAGTCCAATAATCAGGAAGTGTGTGTTAGTATGTTAGTTGTTGTTAGCTTTACTGTCATGCTGTCTACTTATTTTCAGTATGACATGGGCTCTTTTCAACAATATACTAAACCTACAACTACCAACCTCGGCGTCATTATTGATGAAGTTTTTAAGTTTGACGAGCAGATAAATGCAGTGGTTAAATCCAGTTTTTATCACCTGCGGCTTTTTTATAGCTTCTTTATTTTATTGTTTGTTTTTAAAGCACTTCATGGACTGGCCCCAAAGTACATTTCAGACCTCATTGTTCCCTACACTCCTTCGCCCTCTGAGGTTTGGGGGCCAGCTCCAATTTGTCGTCCCAAAAACGAGACTCAAAACCCGGGAAGACCGAGCCTTTTCTGTGGTCGGCTTCAAACTTTGAAACGTGCTTTCTCCTCACATTAAGAGGGCCCCTTCAGTCAATTCTCATTTAGAAACACTTTACCTCTCTGGCTTTTAAGACGGTGTGAGAATTGTGTGGTCCTTTGACTGTCTTTTATGGATTTTATTTGCAAATTTTAGATTTTTTTTTTTAAATTCAGCTTCAGATTCAGAAAACTTTATTGTTCCCATAGGGCAGTTCATTAGCAGCATCTCAGAGCAGTTCTCACTTCTCACATTACAGTCCACAAGTGGAACTCAGTGGCAATTTACAAATTACAGTGCACAACATTCAAAAACCTGTACCCTTAGAATTTAGCAATTTAATAGCAGACGGCACAAAAGACTTTGGCTACACTCAGACTGCAGGGCTTAACGCTCAATTCAGATTTTTTTGTGAAATCCGATGTTTTTGCAGGGTCGTTCACATTTCCAATTAAATGTGACTTGTATGTGATCTCCAGTGTGAACAGTAAACGGCCTGAAAGTGTCCCGCATGTGCACTGGAGGACATGACAACATCAACGTGTGTTTACGGAAGTTGTCCAAACATGGACGCGAGCATTGAGCACCCGGCGATTTTAAAGTTCCTCTCGTACCAGAGCCAGAACATGAACAACTTACTTGTTTTAAGGAGATTGAGAAGAAGAAGGACGAGGTTTTTGGCCGTGGTGTTTTGTGGGTCTGTTGAAAGGAACGTGTGGATGTGGAGACGTAGTCAAGAGTGGTGAGTGGTGATGTGCTTCGCTTCAGTGACACGGAGTTCATTAACAATTTTCACCTACTTCAGCGCAGAATAGTGACGTTTGTGGCTTGTTGATAACGTGTAGGTCGGATGAATGCGCTTTGGCCGTTCAGACTAAAGTCGCATGTCAAAAGATCGGATATGTATCAATTTCAGGACCACATATCGAAGTGGCCTGGGTCACATTTGAAAAAATCGGATCTGTGTCGTTCAGACTGTCATTAAAAGATCAGATACAGGTCACATAGGGGCCAAAAAATTTTATTTGGGTCACTTCAGGCTGCAGTCTGAACGCAGCCTTTGAGAACAGGTTAGTCTTTCGTACCGGAGCATAAAACCGACACCCTGAAGGCATCAGGGATAAAATCAGGAGCAAGAGGATGGAGGGGCTGAGCCAGGAGACACTCGGCTTTACTCAGCACTCGCTCCTCCCACAAAGAACGCAGCTCCTTCAGTTTGACCCCTGTGATTTTTGAGCAGGTTTTAACAATATTCTGCAGTTTATTTTTATCCTTTAAAGACGACAAGGATTGAAACCAGCAAATAAAAGAAAAAAGTACGCAGACTTTTGATAAAAGAACAATAAAAATAGTTGAGAATCATTTTGTTAACATTAAAAGAGTTCAGTTTTCTCAGCAGATACATTCTTCGCTGCCCTCTTTTGACGATGCTTTCAGTGTTTAGATCAAATTTCAGTTTAATGTCTTTTACTGACTTGGTTATTTATTCATTTTATGCTTTAAATTCTTTAATGTGTTATTTTATATCGTGCCTTCTCTCTGCAGCACTTTAGAGACCTTGTGTGGGTAAAATGTGCTATACAAATAAAGCTGGATTGGATGCAAAACTCCACTTTGGTCTGTCTTCTAAACACATTGTGGTGAATAATTAGGACGCTCTGAATGCATAAGGTAAGTGAAGAATAACTTTGGACCACTGCAAACTGTTTCAAATGAACTAGTTCTGTTTTGCACATTTTTGAAAAAGTAGAAGTATATTAGTAGTAGTAAATAACGTAGTTTAGATCTGAAATGCCCATTTTCCAACAGAAAAACTTCCAACGCTCTTTCTCTACACATTAAAGGTTGTATGGAGGATTTTTTTTTTTGTTTCAAACTGTCAGTCAAAGATTAAAATACCATTACAGAGACGCAGCAGCTTTGTAATTATGATGACCAAAAAAAAAAAGAACGAAAATCTATCAACTGTGGACGTGTTGAGGCCAGATAAACATCAGCCAATAGAAAACGAGGCTCCCTCATTTTCTATTGGCTGTTAGGTTGTCAATCAAACTCCCTAGTATAACTGATTCGTCGGAGCGCGGGGATTACGTGGTTTACGCAGCGGTTCTTAGAGGCTTTTTCGAACTGTCGCTTCCTCGCATTTTACACAAAGTTTGTCGCGACGGCGGACGAGAATCCACGATCGGTTCGCCGCAAAAGAAAGTCCGTTTTTGAGGTCGCTGAAAGAAGAAGAGAAGTGGAAAAGGAGCAAAGCCAAACTGAGGTGATTCTTGGAGATCTCGTCCAGTGATGGCGCGACCGAAGCAGGCGAAGGGTCTAAAAACTGACGCGTCGGTCGCTGAATTACTTCTAGACAGGAAACTTCAACACTAATTCTAAATGCGCACAAGGACTGTCGCTGTATTTCTCTTCCCTTAAAAAAATCCTCTATACAACCTTTAAGAGTGCCCCCTTCAGACGATTCTCATTTAAAAACACTTTTACTCGCTGGCTTTTAACCTGGAGTAAGAAATGCGTGGTCCTCTGACTGTCTTTTATTGATTTTATTCGCTTAATTAATTTATTTTTTTTATGTTTTTTTAATGACTTGCTTATTTAGTCATTTTATGCTTTATTTCATTTAATGTGTTATTTTATACCGTGCCTACTTTGTGCAGAACTTTGGAGACCTTGTGCGGGTAAAATGTCCTATACAAATAAAGTTGGATTGGATGCGAAACTCCACTTTTTTCTGTCTTTTAAACACATTGTGGTGAATAATTAGGACGCTCTGAATACATAAGAAAGTAAGAAAGTAGAAGTAAATTATTAGTAATCAGTGTTGGGAAGGTTACTTTTAAAATGTATTCCCCTACAGATTACATACACCAAAATGTAGTTTGTAATGTAATCCATTAAATTACTTAAAGTGAGTAATGTAATCTGAATACTTTGGATTAGTTGATTTGTTGCAGAGAAGCAAAGACGAGGAAATCTTCACATAAGATGTTTCGTCTGCTAAAAGACAATAAAAAGCCCAGACTTTACTGAACCAAATTAAAAATATTATTGATAGAAGAGGAGGAGACATGGTCCACGCAGCATGGTTTAGTCCTGTTAAATCCTGTTTTAGTCCTGTTTTAGTCCTGGTTTAGTCCTGGTTTAGTCCCTGTTTTAGACCTGGTTTAGTCTTGGTTTAGTCCTGGTTTAGTTGTGCTTTACACCTGGTTTAGACCTGGTTTAGTCCTGTTTTAGACCTGGTTTAGTCCTGTTTTAGACCTGGTTTAGTCCTGGTTTACACCTGGTTTAGTCCTGGTTTACACCTGGTTTAGTCCTGGTTTACACCTGGTTTAGTCCTGGTTTAGTCCTGGTTTAGTTGTGGTTTACACCTGGTTTAGACCTGGTTTAGTCCTGTTTTAGACCTGGTTTAGTCCTGGTTTAGTTGTGGTTTACACCTGGTTTAGACCTGGTTTAGTCCTGGTTTAGTCCTGTTAAATCCTGTTTTAGTCCTGGTTTAGTCCTGGTTTAGTCCTGTTTTAGACCTGGTTTAGTCTTGGTTTAGTCCTGTTTAGTCCTGTTTTAGACCTGGTTTAGTCCTGGTTTAGTCCTGGTTTTTTACCTGGTTTAGTCCTGTTTTAGACCTGGTTTAGTCTTGGTTTAGTCCTGGTTTAGTTGTGGTTTACACCTGGTTTAGTCCTGGTTTAGTCCTGTTTTAGACCTGGTTTAGTCTTGGTTTAGTCCTGGTTTAGTCCTGTTTTAGACCTGGTTTAGTCCTGGTTTAGTCCTGTTTTAGACCTGGTTTAGTCCTGTTTTAGACCTGGTTTAGTCTTGGTTTAGTCCTGGTTTAGTTGTGGTTTACACCTGGTTTAGTCCTGGTTTAGTCCTAGTTTAGTCTTGTTAAATCCTGTTTTAGTCCTGGTTTAGTCCTGGTTTAGTCCTAGTTTAGTCTTGTTAAATCCTGGTTTAGTCCTGGTTTAGACCTGGTTTATGCCCATTTTCCAAAAAAAAAAAAAAAACTTCCAACGATCCAGCGCAGTCACTTCAAAACACACTTTCTTTACCTTGGCTCGGAGGCGGTCCACACACCATTATATTCAGTGACTTCAAACCGCTCTGAACCCGCTCTATATAGTCATTTCCCTATTGACTTTTGTGCATTGTGTGAAGACATGCTCTTGGTACATAGCATTCAACCTGACAACCGTAATTAGCCTAACCGCGCGCAGTATCTTAGCTACATTGTGTTCTCTCGCGCCAAGGTGGATACGCTCCGGCTCCCTTTGGTCTTCCCGTTTAAGAAAAGAGCCTTTCTTATGTGAAGCGCGGTGGGCGTTAGCTAAGACAACATAATTACAACAATTACTCCGTTTTTTGCATTTATCTGTAGCTGACACGCGGAGCAGGCTAGCATAAGGGACGCGCGCCGGTTCAGCGTAATGGCGGTGTTAGCGAGAAGCACTGTCGGCGCTAATGACAACGTGCCCCGCGGAAATTAGCGTGATCCGTGCGGTAAAGATGGCATTGTAGATAAGCGGCGTCATGCTAGCTAGTGATTTTAAAAGCGGAGAGGGCTGCGGGGAATAAAAGAAGGTATTGTTCGGTCTGCGTGCTAAAATTGTTTCTTTCTATTTGGGCTTTTTAATGTCTTGAAGAATAGCATTTGAAATATTAGGTTGATTTTTTTTCTTTCCTTTTTTTTTTTTTTTTTGGATGATTTGAAAAGGGAAGTTCCAGTTGATTGCTTATAAATTAGTTCTTCTACTGAAAATTATGCTATTATTATTATTATTATATCATTATACTATTTTTGAATTCACTCAAAAACTCTCTGTGTCACGATGTGCTTAATGGTTCATCAGAAGGTCCCCTAGTCAGAAAGCCCACTAGTCAGAAAGCCCACTAGTCAGAAAGCCCACTAGTCAGAAAGCCCACTAGTCAGAAGACCCACTAGTCAGAAAATCATTCCCTCTTCTATTGGTTTGTCAGCAACATATTCTCTTGAACAACTGAATGTATATTTGATGAAAGCAACAGGGAATAATCTCTGGATATCAGGGAAGAATTAGTAAACTTTTGGATGTTTACCAATTAAAAATGACTGAAACATCAACATTTTTAGAGATATTGACAGGAAAACGCATGATCATGCATAACAGCATTAGCTAAGGCCAGCATTACTTAATTTGTTGGTTTACAAACCACCAATGCTATATTAAAAGAAAAAGATTTAAAACTAGAAAAGCACTCAGAGAGCGCAGACCTCCGCCAAGGACTACCCCCATTTTTTATATAAATTGCGATAAAATCAGTCTTCTGGATCAGATCCGGATCAGCCTTTGGAATATGAAAGAGGATCCCATTGTCCATCCCTGAGTCAAATTTCATGGGGTTTGGTCAATAATTAACCGAGATATTGAGAAACAAAATTTTTGGCCCATTTACCACAATGTTAACTAAAATTTCAAAGTGATCCAGAATCCAGGATTTCTTCCGGATCACCCCCAAAATGAAATCAGTTCTTCCTTTTCACATTTCCAACAAATCCTGAAAATTTCATCAAAATCGGTCCATAACTTTTTGAGTTATGTTGCTAACAGACAAACAAACAAATAAACAAACAAACAAACAGACAAACGCCGGCAAAAACATAACCTCCTTGGCGGAGGAAATAAAATTGAAATGAAGGTTGTAGAGCTGAAATTACTGAACATTTTGCAAGTTGTTGCCTGAAAATCAGACAATTATTAACCCTGTTACACTTAAGACAGACATTTCAACCCAAATCATTATTTCCTCAAACTTTTTTGCTGTATTTTAAGGGTTTAATATATTTATTACTTTTAATATTTACTTTTTAAAATATTTAAAACTTGAAATACAATTTCATTTGTAACACTACCTGAACATGGACTAGAGGGTCTTCTGATCATAAGGCTGACCCCTCATAAATGAAAGTAGATTTCTGGATTTTTTTGTGGTAATATCTTTATTATGGTCTTCTATTACGCAAAATGGATTCTTGTGAGGTTGAAGCTATGTTATGATTTTGTTACGTTATCACAAACAGACCTGGAGTTGTGTTTTGTTTCATTCACACATGTTGGAGTGTCTGTGAATTACTGGGGTGTCTCCAAACTCAAAGCTCATGTCATGTCATGAAGTGGTAGTTCTTAAATTAACGGCTCTTTTTACCTTTCATTGAAATGACCCAAATACCGTATTTTTCGCACTCTAAGGAGCACTTAAAATCCCTTTATTTTCTCAAAAATCAACAGTGCCCCTTATAACCGGTGCGCCTTATGTATTAATTCTAGTTGTTCTTACTGACCTCGAAACAATTTTATGTGGTACACGGCTATGGAGTAAGAAAGCTTTCAAAAATATTTGTGCGCATAGAATAGAAATCCGTGCGTATTTGGCTGTAGTTATGCATAAAATAAATATTTGTAAACTCTCAAAATCCAGTCGTACATAAAATATATTGTGTGTATTTTATCCATCAGAATACGAATTGAAAAGTTACGACGTCAAGAATTACAATCACGAAATGAAAATTTACGATTACACTTTCATCAGTATGAATACGAATTCACAGACGGAATTTTACTGTCAAAAATACGTCATCACTTCACAGACATTATTTATTGAGCAGAAGAAACATCGATCAAGATCAAGACGCATGTTTAAGTTTGTAGCAGAGGGTAAAAACAGAGTAATAGCACAAGAAGCTACAACAGCGACCAACAAGAATTATGCCAAGATTTGCTGATGGATGGTGGAAGCCTGGGCTGAGGGATCAGTCTCAAGTGTCTTCCGGTTGTTTCACTCAATGCGCCTTATAATCCGGTGCACCTTATGTATGAAAATAGACGAGGGAATTCAACATTACTGATATTGCGCCTTATAGCAGAGGTCTGCGCGGGACAGAATTTTCAGTCAGGTCAAAGTCCCATCCGTGCTGCGCCTGAGCACAGTTCGATTGCACTCACACTGGACAAACGTACTGTGCATTAGGGACGATCTGTGCTCTGGTACGGTTCTAAATGTTCTGCTCACTGGTCTCTCCAAACGAGCTGTGAGACGCTGCAGAACATCCAGAACACTGCAGCTCGGGTCCTTACTCGAACTAGGAAGTACGAGCACATAAGTCCTGTGCTCAGGTCTCTGCACTGGCTTCCTGTGCCTCAGAGAATAGACTTTAAAGCAGCTCTGCTTGTGTACAAGTCTCTCCATGGCCGAGCACCAAAGTACATCTGTGACATGTTAGTGTCATATGAACCATCTCGCACTCTGAGGACCTCAGGGACCGGCCTCCTGCTGGTGCCCAGAGTCAGGACTAAACAAGGGGAGTCAGAGTTTCAGGTTCATGCAGCTAAAACCTGGAACAGTCTTCCTGAACATGTGAGACAGACTCTTCTGTGACGCTGTTTAAATCCAGGCTCAAAACATTTCTGTTTAACTGTGCATATGACTGAAAGGTTTTCAATCTGCACTCCTCTCTGCAATTTATGTCTCTCTTTTTAATTTTAATCTTCATGATTATTTATGTTTTGATTTGTTTTTATTATGATTTTAATATATTTCTTATTCTGTAAAGCACTTTGAATTACTTTGTGTACGAATTGTGCTATACAAATAAACTTGCCTTGCCTTAAATTCCTAGTGTGAGTGCACCTTAAAAGTCCTAGATTACGCAAAATGGACTCTTGTGAACTTTAAGCCATGTTAGAATGTTACCTCATGAGAGAGTAAGAGCCTCGCACATCAACTACTAGAGACGGGTGCGTTGGAGGAGAGGGAGCAGCACCAGAACATACAGAAAAATCCCGCACACCGTCTTACTTGCAAACTGTGAAATTTATTAGGACAAACCGTGCAACGTTTCGGCACTAGGCCTTCGTCAGGCAAACAGAATGAGAGCTCAGGTGGCCATCTTAAATAGGGTGTGGCAAGCACCCAAAGGTGACAGGTCATAAAGAAACAGTGCACACAAAACCCCATAATTCAAAAAACAAAGACAGTCAACATATAGTGTCATAATAATACAAATAATAATAATGAAATCATCATATAACGATCATAGAATAATTTTAGAAAAGTAAGAAGAATATATGGATACATATAGACATAGTATACAAACACCCAGAATGTTACCTCATCAAAAATATACAATTAATCATGTCTTGCATTTATTTCACTGGTATTTTTTAACTTGAACACATCTTTACAGTGAGTGGGATTGCCTCTCCAAAGATTTTGACATGTAACATGACGCATCTATCTCCATGGAGATAGATACACTGAATGTCATAGTGTGGAACATTCCAGGAAAAGCTATGGCAGCTCCATGGAGACTAGCAGGTGGCAAGACGCTCCAACAGGAAAGTTACATAGTGGACCTTTAATAGAAGCAGTTCTTGATGCGTCCAGGAATAAGATACTATCACAAAACTGAATCAAAACAACTCGAACTTTTACAGCGAACATTTCTCTAACCAAGTTCGTTCTCGTGATAATAGCGGGACCTTTAAGCGAAGTAATACATCTAAAAAATACTAATGAAGTTATTCACATAAACGCACTCTCTCCCCTCATTCTTGATTCTATTTAAGCTCCACGCCACACCTCTTTCTTCATCTCTACCGCAGCAGCAGAACTCACGCTGCGTTCATGTGCTCCTCTGGAACTCGGGAGATTCTTTTATCTCGGGAAAGTCTGAATTTTGATGTCACCAATAATAAAATCATTGAGGATGCTCATTAGCAGCTTTTAATAGAGCTAACCCAGTAAAATTAAAGCTTAACGTTAATGCTTTTGTTTGAATTCAGCATCTTTGGTTAACCTTACATCTGCATTTATTTATACAGTTGTCGATCTTTACGCGAATCCATTGTAAACCCCAACGTCACATTTTTGTAGAGCGCTTTTCAACCTTCAAGTCACTCAAAGCACTTTTACTTTTTACTTTTATAATCATGTTCTGTTAAAGAGGTCAAACATCTTTTTTTTTTGGTCCATTTTCACACATCGGGTGACGTCAGCTGAGTTCCCGTGTTGTTTTTGTGCATTTTCCAGTTGCATTTTTCAAAACACAGGACCACATGAACGCGGTTACATGCTGCCATTCCAACATACCGCCATTCTGACCTTGACATCTAAGGCTACGTTCAGACTGCAGGGCTCAGCGCTCATTTCCGATTTTTTTGTGAAATCCAATGTTTTTGCGAGGTCGTTCACATTTCCAATTAAATGCGACTCGTATGTGATCCCCGTGTGAACATTAAACGACCCGAAAGTGTCCCACATGCGCATTGGAGGACACGATGAGGTCAACCACAGCGAGCGTGCTCTGTGTTTACGGAAGTTTTCCAAACATGGACGCAGCATTGAGCACCTGGAGATTTTAAAGTTCCTCTCGTACCGGAGCCAGAACATGGACAACTTATTTGTTTTAAGGAGGAGATTGAGAAGGAGAAGGACGAGGTTTTTGGCCAAGAGTGGTGAGTGGTGATGTGCTTCGCTTCAGTCACAAGGAGTTCATTAACAATTTTCGCCTACTTCAGCGCAGAATAGTGACGTTTGTGGCTTGTTGATAACGTGTAGGTCGGATGAATGCGCTTTGGCCTTTCAGACTGAAGTCACATGCCAAAAGATCGTATATGTATCGGTTTTAGGAGCACATATGCTCCTAAAATAGGACTGAACGTAGCCTAATTGTTAATTTTTTTATCAAACGGCCCTGCTCTCCGACAACTTTTTTTTTCCTTGGTCGGAGTGGCGGCACTTTAGCTTTTTTTTCACTTTAGCTTTTTTTTCACTTTAGCTTTTTTTTTTTTTTTCAGGACAATATTTTCATGGACTTGCAGTGTAGGAGACGCGGTGACGCAAGAAAGCGCGGCGCACGGAAGGAGTTGCGGTGCTGGTTTAGACCTTTTTAAGTCTAATCTTAAGTCTTTTTAGTCTTTATTTTAGTCCTGGTTTAGTCCTGGTTTATTCATGGTTAAGTCCTGGTTTAGTCCTGGTTTTAGTTCTGGTTTAGAAGACACGATCCACGCAATGTGTACAAAAAGGTGATGCAGGTAGGTTGTCAGAATAGCGACATAAAATTTGTGAGAACGGCGGCATCAAAAAGTGTCGGAATGGAGGGTTGTCGGAACGATGGAATGTCGGGGTGGGGGTCCGTCGGAGTGGCGTTATGTCGGAATAAGGGTTACATTACAGCCACCTCAGCTTCTCCATCCTCTTCCAAACATTCTCTACTATGGCATCGCAAACCCCGACATTTCACCACACTCATTTTGCGTTCACACGTGAGATTTCTTCTTCTTTACAGTTTTTTTCCATTCAAATCTATATTGTAAATGTTTCTCTAGTGTCATTTCTCGAAGTACATTTTTTGCTGGTTTGATTAATAGTTTCCTAACCCCGGCTGTAAGCTCCATTATTCTGCTATATTCATCCAACCACACCACAACACATAATCAGCAAAAACTCAATCAAATTCTTGCCTCACTTCCACTTCAATTTAAAATTATTGACCAGTTCAAAAAGTCAAACACCTCAAAGCTACAGTTTTGCGATGAAAATATTTGCGAGAAAAGCCTTAAATGCCACATGGACTTTTTCTGCGGTTGATAGGTCCGTAGGTCGAGACCACAACTCAATATTAAATCAATTTTGCTCGATAGTATTGAGAAGACGTCCCCTCCAGCGCTCGCTTAGTCAGACTGAAGGTAAACATTTTCTCAAAGCTTCAGTGTTGGTATTTTTGCATTGTAAACTGTTACCAGTGTTGGGAAGGTGACTTTTAAAATGTAATCCCCTACAGATTACAGATTACATACACCAAAATGTAGTTTGTAACGTAATCCATTAAATTACTTAAAGTGAGTAACGTAATCTGAATACTTTGGATTACTTGATTTGCTGTAGAGAAGCAAAGACGAGGAAATCGTAACATAAGATGTTTTGTCTGATGAAAGACAATAAAAAAAGCCGAGTCTTTACTTAACCGTATTAAAAATATTATTGATAGAAGAGGAGGAAACATGGTCCATGCGGCATGAGTTAGTCCTATTAAATCCTGTTTTAGACCTGGTTTTGGACCTAGTTTTAGACCTAGTTTTAGACCTGGCTTAGACCTGGTTTAGTCTTGGTTTAGTCCCGGTTTAGACCTGGTTTAGTCCTGATTTAGACCTGGTTTAGACCTGGTTTAGTCCTGGTTTTTAGTTTCCTGATTTAGACCTGGTTTAGACCTGATTTAGACCTGGTTTTAGACCTGGTTTGGACTTGGTTTAGTCCCGGTTTAGGGCTATATCCCTTTTTTTTTTTTTCAGTAATTCCACTCATTGCCAGACACTAAACCAGGTCCAAACCAGGTTTAAAACCAGGTCTAAACCAGGTCCAAACCAGGTCTAAACCTAGTCTAAAACCAGGTCTAAACCAGGTCTAAACCAGGTCTAAACCAGGTCTAAAACCAGGTCGAAACCAGGACTAAACCAGGTCTAAACCAGGTCCAAACTAGGACTAAACCAAGACTAAACCAGGACTAAACCAGGACTCAAACCAGGACTAAACCATGTCTCAAACAGGATTTAACGGGACTAACTCATGCTGCGTGGACCGTGTCTCCTCCTCTTCTATCAATAATATTTTTAATTTGGTTAAGTAAAGTCTGGGCTTTTTGATTTTCTTTTATCAGACAAAACATCTTATGTTACGATATCCTCATCTTTGCTTCTCTACAGCAAATCAAGTAATCCAAAGTATTCAGATTACGTTACTCACTTTAAGTAATTTAATGGATTACGTTACAAACTACATTTTGGGGTATGTAATCTGTAATCTGTAGGGGAATACATTTTAAAAGTAACCTTCCCAACACTGGCCCCGTCAAAAAACAACACGTGTCTAATTCTGGGAACCTGGGGCATGGAGGAATCACAGAACAGTGAACTCTCGAACTCTGTCACCACTGTCCCATAAAAAAACACACACAAACAAGGTCTGTACAGTTTCACAGTTTCAAGATTCCCTAAAACTTCCATTTTCCTTCATTTGATTTGCACTGACGGAGCTAAAATCCATCTCAATAAGGTTAGACCCGAACCAGCCTCAATGTCCCAAAATATGTAGCACCTGTTCAAAACTATAACATTTCAAGTATTTTTTGTGTGTGTATTTTGACAAAATTTAGGAAAAATCATCAAATTTCAGGAAAAAAGAATGATGCTTAGGGTATTTTTTCTGCTCTTGAATGTCAAAACGGGTCAAATTTAAAGCGACTAGTATGTAAGGGTTAAGGAACTGTTATAAGGACCATAATTGTGAAAAGCAAGAATGCCCTTCCTCGTATTGAGAGCTTGTTTTTGCCAGTAGAGTAGATAATACACACTCACACTGACATTCTCCTCAGCGTAATATCAAACGCTTTAAGAAGTTGAAGCGCCTCTGTACCTGCGATGTGACGGTCAGACTCCCTCCTTCAGAAGTCCACACGGGTCAGACCGGCTTTTATCGTGAAGACCTCAGACGAGTCCAGACCGGGCCAGACCACAACCCCCGAGACTCACGATCTGCAACAGGAAAAGAAGAAGAAGAAGAAGAGAGAGGAGATAAGTTTAGAGATAATGCTTTTGTTTGGTTTTTATACCGCTGATGTTATAAAGTTTTGACTTCAGACTCAAAAGTTGGTGGTTCAGTTCCAGCTATACGACTTATTGTTCAATATATGAAAGCTGGAGTAAGAAAAAGTATTTTGGGGTTCAATATTTATCGCGTGTACAATTTCTTTGCAACATTTTTGCCAATTTTAGACCTATGTTTAGACATAGACAAACTTTATTTCATTTGTGGATAAGTAATTTGGACAAAGTAGCTCACTTGTCACAATATAATATAATGTTGTAGTCAAGACGGCACTAATCGAGACCAAGACCAGTCCAAGACCACAAGACCAAGACCTCTGAAAGTCGAGACCGAGGCTTTTATAGGTCGAGACCGCGACAAGACCAAGACCACGGCCCATCAAGACCAAATCGAGACCATCTTTGTCATTTTCAACTTTTATTTTACTTGTATTTTACAGTTATTTTGGCACATATATGTCAATGTTTTTATAAATCTATCTCCATTTTATCTGGTTAATGTTCATAAGCCAAGCAAACTGTTCTGCACTTAAACACTTCCTTTTTTCCCCTTTTTTGGACCTTGACCCACAGTTTGAAAACACCTATATTAATTCCACTTTATAAAAGAAAACAACATTTACAGTTACATTATCTCACTGGTTTTGCTGTGATATTTAGCCTCTGCACATTTACCGGCCGTAATGAAATATGATCACAGACCGAGACAAGCTTTTCAAGAACAAGACAAGACCGAGACAAGACCGAGACAAGACCGAGACAAGACCGAGACAAGCGCCTTCAAGACCGAGACAAAACCGAGACAAGACCAAGACAAGACCAAGACAAGCGCCGACAAGACCGAGACAAGTGCTTTCAAAACTGAGACAAGACCGAGACAAGACCAAGACAAACACGTTCAAGACCGAGACAAAACAGAGACAAGCGCCTTCAAGACCGAGACAAGACTGAGACAAGCGCCTTCAAGACCGAGACAAGATCGAGACAAGACTGAGACAAGACTGAGACAAGATCGAGACAAGACTGAGACAAGCGCCTTCAAGACCGAGACAAGACCAAGACAAGTGCTTTCAAACTGAGACAAGACCAAGAAGACCGAGACAAGCACCTTCAAGACCGAGACAAGACCAAGACAAGTGCTTTCAAAAACTGAGACAAGACCAAGACAGACCGAGACAAGCTTTCAAAACTGAGACAAGACCAAGACAAGACCGAGACAAGCACTTCGAGACCAAGACAAGACCAAGACAAGTGCTTTCAAAACTGAGACAAGACCGAGACAAGCGCCTTCAAGACCGAGACAAGACCAAGACAAGTGCTTTCAAAACTGAGACAAGACCAAGACAAGACCAAGACAAACACCTTCAAGACCGAGACAAAACAGAGACAAGCGCCTTCAAGACGAGACAAGACTGAGACAAGCGCCTTCAAGACCGAGACAAGATCGAGACAAGACTGAGACAAGCGCCTTCAAGACCAAGACAAAACAGAGACAAGACTGACAAGACTGAGACAAGATCGAGACAAGACCGAGACAAGCGCCTTCAAGACCGAGACAAGACCAAGACAAGTGCTTTCAAAACTGAGACAAGACCAAGACAAGACCGAGACAAGCACCTTCAAGACCGAGACAAGACCAAGACAAGTGCTTTCAAAACTGAGACAAGACCAAGACAAGACCGAGACAAGTGCTTTCAAAACTGAGACAAGACCAAGACAAGACCGAGACAAGCACCTTCGAGACCAAGACAAGACCAAGACAAGTGCTTTCAAAACTGAGACAAGACCGAGACAAGCGCCTTCAAGACCGAGACAAGACCAAGACAAGTGCTTTCAAAACTGAGACAAGACCAAGACAAGACCAAGACAAACACCTTCAAGACCGAGACAAAACAGAGACAAGCGCCTTCAAGACCGAGACAAGACTGAGACAAGCGCCTTCAAGACCGAGACAAGATCGAGACAAGACTGAGACAAGCGCCTTCAAGACCAAGACAAAACAGAGACAAGACTGAGACAAGACTGAGACAAGATCGAGACAAGACCGAGACAAGCGCCTTCAAGACCGAGACAAGACCAAGACAAGTGCTTTCAAAACTGAGACAAGACCAAGACAAGACCGAGACAAGCACCTTCAAGACCGAGACAAGACCAAGACAAGTGCTTTCAAAACTGAGACAAGACCAAGACAAGACCGAGACAAGTGCTTTCAAAACTGAGACAAGACCAAGACAAGACCGAGACAAGCACCTTCGAGACCAAGACAAGACCAAGACAAGTGCTTTCAAAACTGAGACAAGACCGAGACAAGCGCCTTCAAGACCGAGACAAGACCAAGACAAGTGCTTTCAAAACTGAGACAAGACCAAGACAAGACCAAGACAAACACCTTCAAGACCGAGACAAAACAGAGACAAGCGCCTTCAAGACCGAGACAAGACTGAGAGCGCCTTCAAGACCGAGACAAGATCGAGACAAGACTGAGACAAGCGCCTTCAAGACCAAGACAAAACAGAGACAAGACTGAGACAAGACTGAGACAAGATCGAGACAAGACCGAGACAAGCGCCTTCAAGACCGAGACAAGACCAAGACAAGTGCTTTCAAAACTGAGACAAGACCAAGACAAGACCGAGACAAGCACCTTCAAGACCGAGACAAGACCAAGACAAGTGCTTTCAAAACTGAGACAAGACCAAGACAAGACCGAGACAAGCACCTTCGAGACCAAGACAAGACCAAGACAAGACTGAGACAAGACCGAGACAAGCGCCTTCAAGACCGAGACAAGACCAAGACAAGTGCTTTCAAAACTGAGACAAGACCAAGACAAGACCGAGACAAGCACCTTCGAGACCAAGACAAGACCAAGACAAGACCGAGACAAGCACCTTCGAGACCAAGACCAAGACAAGACCGAGACAAGACCAAGACAAGACCAAGACAGGCACCTACAAGACCGAGACAAGACTGAGACAAGCGCCTTCAAGACCGAGACAAGAGTCCAAATGCGCTTGAGTCTGAGACAAGACCAAGACCATAAAAAAGCAGTCTCGGGGCAGGTCTAAAGACCAAGACTGGTCTCGAGTACTATGAACTATAATATCGTATCACATAATAACAAAGATGTGTGACCATTTACCAAGAGCAAAAATATACTTCGTAATAATAACTTCCATAAATTAAATAGCATAAATAGCAAAAATGTAAACAGATAAAGAAGATATGGCAAATTATTGTTGTACGCTTTGCTTTTTAATGATACGATCTATTCACACTTATGTCACAAACCAGGAAGACGCTTGGAAACACGCGATTACAACTTTATGTGTAGTTCCCGACACTTGGCTCGCCGACAGACTGTGATCAAACCCACTGAGGTACATGTGATCAGCAGTAAAATGAAAACTGCATACGTATGTGCTGTTTGGAATCATCTCTTCTAATCGCGTGTACCCGGTGCACTCGGAGTTGTGCGTCAGTGGGGAAATGATGAAAACTGAGGTATGGCTGGAACTGTCGATGAGCCGAACATAACGGAACGCTACAACGCTACAACGAAGAAAACTGGGACATTTTCTCATTTTTCCAAGATTTTGTCAAACTTACTAACGTCTTCCTGGTTCGTGACGTAATCGTGAATGGAGCGTATTTAAAACTGTATCATTTATCACAATATTTCCTTGTGCAAAGATATCGTGCTTCTCTTACGTATGACTGCGTTCGAGTGTGTTTTTGGTGGTGAGAGGAGGAGAGGCTATGGCACAGACCGGCAGCCACTCTTCCATCTGCGTGCTCCAGAGCCCCTGTGGTAATTGAATGAGATGAAATGGATGTGTACTAACAAACAGCTGTTAGAGCAAATGTGACATGTGAAAGGAGGAGGATCTAATAATAAGACTTTTGCTTCCACCTACTGCTTTTCACCATTGCTTTGTCACTTTTATTATTATTATTTACACTGTTTAACAATTTCCTTCCTTAAAGGTTGTATGGAGGATTTTTTATTATTATTTTGTTTCAAATTGTCAATGATAGATTATAGAGATGCAGTAGCCTTGTAATTATGATGACCAAAAAAAAGAGAATAAAAATTCATCAACTCTGGACGTGGTGGGGCTAAACATTTGCCAATAGATAACGACACTGCCTCGTTATCTGTGAGCTGATAGGCTGTCAATCAATCTCCCTACGTTTCTAGCGTAACTGACTTGCCTGCGCGCCGCCGGTACGTGGTTTACGTACGCCTGTCACACAGTCCACAGACGCAAGCCGCACAGACGCTGTTTACTCCACCAACGTAACAGTTCTTAGCGGCTTTTTTTTACCTATATCTTCCTCGCAGTTAACACAAAGTTTGTTGCAATGGCGACAAGAATCCAGGAGCAGTTAGCCGCAAAAGAAAGTCCGTTTTTGAGGTCGCTGAAAGAAGAAGACAAGGGGAAAAGCAGCGAAGCCAAACTAAGGTGATTCTTGAAGATTCATTCCAGCGATGGCGCGACTGAAGCAGACGCAGGGTCTAAAGACTGACGCACTGGTCGCCAAATTACTCCTGGACAGGAAACTTCTGCTTATTATGAAAACGTACTTTATTTCCAAGAGCTAGACAAACGTTTTTCAGGACACGAAAGCGATATCCTATGTCTGAAAACGTAATTTTCAAGGCAAAGAAAGAGTCCGCTTGCTGCTGCGTGTTGTAGCTAGTTCATTCGCACTGAATCTCCGCGCACTCTTCTCTGCACCCTTTCCTGCTCCTGTCCCCTCCCTCTCCTCTCTCCTCTCCTCTCTCCTCTCCTCTCTCCTCTCCTCTCTCCTCTCCTCTCTCCCTGCTCCGCTCTTCTCCCTGCTCCTCACTTCTCCTCCGCGCACGAAATGTCCGCCGCCCCCCTCCCCCCGCTCCTCACTTCTCCGTCTTGCCTAACCAACACTGTAGTTAGTTGTTTACAAGTCATGTGCAGCGCACCGGCTGTAAACAAACCTGTTTCTGGCGTAAGGAGGAGGAGGGAGGAGGTGTTTCTACGTAGGAGCTGTAGGGGAGGGGAGGTGGTTTCACGCATGCGCAACATTTGAAAAAGGACAAACAGTCGCTGGATTTCTCGTTCCTTGGAAAATCCTCTATACAACCTTTAACAACTTCATCCGCTGGGGCAAATGTTAAAAGCAGCGGGACCCATCTCCAGATCTTGAGCTCGTCTTGGTCTGGACTAGCCAGGTTGGCGCCACCTAGTGCCTCCGCTCAATTTCATTTCTCTCCAGCAATTAGGTCAGGAATCGGAATACAGTAGACGGTTCGCAAAAACCCCAGAAGTGCGAGTTTGGACACCAGCCAAACAGCGAAGAGCCATACATTCTGTGTTGGCAACGATTCCCGAGATCGAGGATTTGAAGCTGGAACAAAGAGAATGTTTGGTGAATTTTATCAAGGGGAAAGACGTTATTGCCCTTCTTCCTACGGGATTTGGGAAAAGCTTAATATATTAGTTAGCCCCGTTACATTACATACGTCACAACCAAATATCAACAACTGATTAAATAAAAAAGTACCCGCCTACCGTTGAGCAAATGAATCCTATTGCTCCGAGGTCAGACAGTTTCCACAAAGTGAAACCAGATGATGAATCAGTCAAATCCATCTTTATTTTGTGATTTATGAATAATGTCTGTATATAATATAATAATGTCTAATGTCACGAAGGTTTATGGCTTATTTGCTGGTTCACAAAAACCCCGGAATTGCGAGTTTGTGCACCAGCCAATCAGTGAAGAGCCATACATTCTGTGTTGGCAATGATTCTCGAGATCACTTTAAAGCCAGAACAAAGAGAATGTTTGGTGAATTTTATCAAGTGGAAAGACGTTATTGTCCTTCATCCTACGGGATTTGGGAAAATAAAAAAGTACCAGCCTACCGTCGAGCAAACGAATCCTAATGCTACGAGGTCATACGGTTTCTACGAAGTGAAACCGGCTGATGAGTCAGGCTTGGTCAGGACTACCTTAGCTGGAGGATTTGACCTATTGTACGTGTTTTGGGTGGATGCAGTACCCAGACACAAGGAGAACATGCAAACTCAACAGAGAGAAACGCTTAAAGGTTGTATGGAGGATTTTTTTTTTGTTTCAAACTGTCAGTCAAAGATTAAAATACCATTACAGAGACGTAGCAGCTTTGTAATTATGATGACCAAAAAAAAAAAGAACGAAAATCTATCAACTGTGGACGTGTTGAGGCCAGATAAACATCAGCCAATAGAAAACGAGGCTCCCTCATTTTCTATTGGCTGTTAGGTTGTCAATCAAACTCCCTAGTATAACTGACTCGTCGGAGCGCGGGGATTACGTGGTTTATGCAGAGGTTCTTAGAGGCTTTTTCGAACTGTCGCTTCCTCGCATTTTACACAAAGTTTGTCGCGACGGCGGACGAGAATCCACGATCGGTTCGCCGCAAAAGAAAGTCAGTTTTTGAGGTCGCTGAAAGAAGAAGAGAAGTGGAAAAGGAGCAAAGCCAAACTGAGGTGATTCTTGGAGATCTCGTCCAGCGATGGCGCGACCGAAGCAGACGAAGGGTCTAAAAACTGACGCGTCGGTCGCTGAATTACTTCTAGACAGGTCACTTCAACACTAATTCTAAATGCGCACAAGGACTGTCACTGTATTTCTCTTCCCTTAAAAAAATCCTCTATACAACCTTTAAGCAACCTGGGAGTTGAACCACGAACCTTCTTGCTGTGACATATGAGCACTAACTTCTAGCCTTGCACTTTGTACCGTGAAATGAAGTGTCTATTTTCATTTTCTAGTGATCGATTTATCGTCTGTAGAGCGGTCAGACTTGGGTAGTACTCTTGAGTAACTTTTTAAAATAAAACTGTGTAACTTTTGAGGTGGAGAGTCCGTCAAATGCTTTTCTCCATGGATAGATTATCGCTTTGTCTGGAATGATTCGCAGTATTCACGGAGACCAAACTAGATCTGTGGAGAGGCGACCCCGCTCACAATCAGAATGTTGTTTTTCTTCGTATTTTTGAGCTATAAAACCGTCTGTAATTGGAAAGCTGTTTGCAGTGCTGTCGCTCTGCTCACGCACATTACGGGGAGCGTGTACGGCACCAAGGGCACCACCAAAAAATCAGGCTTGTGAATCCTCGCAAAACCGTCCGAAGTGAAGTGGAGAGAGGTGAGAAGTTGGGCCAGCGCGAACAGAATCCCCCCGTAATCTCACTTTCTCTCTCTCTCCATCGGTGTCTGGAGTCTTCGTTGAGAAATGTTCACTTTCAGATTCTTATTTAAAGTTCCTTGATTGAGTAAATTCTCTTGTGCAGTTATTTGTACTTATGGTCATTATTTTCCAAAGAAATTTATATGCAGTACTTGTTCTGTGTTTACAATGTTCAGTACAAATCTTTGTTTATAATAATGGTGGTGGTATTTATGTATTAATCTTTTTTAAAATACATTATTATTTTAACTTTCATGTTTGGTGTATTTGTTTTGGGAATAAAGGAAATTATACTAATAAATTCTGAATTATTGTTCATTCATTTTACATTTTATTGTTTGTTTTTAAAGCTTTGAATGGACTGGCCCCACAGTACATCTTGGACCTCATCCAGATTTACACCTCTGAGATCCGAGGGCCAACTCCAGCTCATGTTGCCCAAAATGAGACTTAAAACCAGCAGGGACAGGACCTTCTCTGTGTCCGACCTCAAACTCTGGAATGCTCTGCCCCCCTCCACGTCCAAACAGCCCCCACATCCCTTTTACTTTCTGGCTTTTAGAGAAAAATAGAAAAACCCCGCACACCGTCTGACTTGCAAATTGTGAGGTTTATTAGGACAAACCGTGCAACGTTTCGGCACGAGGCCTTGTCCTGTTTGCCTGTCAGCCTAGTGCCAAAATGTTACACGGTTTGTCCTAAAAAATCTCACAATTTACAAGTAAAACGGTGTGCGGGATTTTTCTATTTTTCCTCTGTGTTTCTGGGCTGCTCCCTTTCTTCCAACACACGCATCTCAAGTAACTGATGTGCGAAGTTCTTACTGTTCTTACTTTTAACAGTGCATGAGTTGTATGGTCCTCTGTGTCTTTTATTTAATAATAATATTATATTATAATAATAATAATAATAATATAATAATAATAATAATAATAATAATAATTTATTGTATTTTATTATTTTTAGCTTTAAGCATTTTAACAGTTTTTATTTATTGTTTTAATTCATGATTTACTGTCATATCATATTAATTTGTCTGTGCAGCACTTTGGTCATGTTTATAAAATGTGCTATAGAAATAAAGTGGATTGGATTCTGGGTGGGATGGGGTGGTGTAGCCTGATTCATCAGCCGGTTTCACTTCGCTTGACAGTAGACAGGTACTTTTTATCATTTAACCAATTGCTGCTATTTGGTCGAGGTGTATGTAATGCGCCGCTAACAGGGCTAACTGGTATATTAAGCTTTTCCCAAATCCCGTAGGAAGAAGGACAATAATGTCTTTTCCCTTACTAAAATTCACCAAACATTCTCTTTGTTCCGGCTTTAAAGCCTCGATCTTGGGAATCATTGCCAACACAGAATGTATGACTCTTCACTGATTGGCTGGTGCCCGAACTCGCACTTTCGGGGTTTTTGCGAAGCATCTAGTGTATTCTGATTCCTGACCTAGTCACTGGAGAGAAATGAAATTGAGCGGAGGCACTAGTTGGCACCCGCCTGGTTAGGGGTGGTGTGCTGAAGGCATCCAAGTGGCTCTCAGCGGCCCTGACTTTTAAAAATCATTCTGTGGAACATTCCAGACAGAGCAATGACATATCCATAAAAACAAGCAGGTGACAGACCTCCAACAAAAAAAGGTTACATAGTGCACCTTTTCAACTCACAAATAAAAGGTTTGCCAAGTAGATCTGGTGTTATACTTTAACACCTTAACAACAGAAGGCGTAACACTCCCCTCACAGACTCGCACAGACTCACACTGTGGCTCGCCGCACGTGCCGTATACGACGAACCATACACCTGCACATAATGAGAGCTCCATGTTTCACTCAGAGCCACGGACACCTGCCACAACAGCTCAGAGCTCTGCAGCAGCAAACACCAGCCGCCATCAGGGAGTCTTCTGTGTGGAGGAGTGTCAGAGCAGGAGACAGGCAGCTCCCTTCTTACTGTCTCTGCTCAAGCGGCAAAAACAGAAAGGCCGACTGGAAATGACTTGTGTTTACTCCATATCCCTGAGTAATGATCAGTGTTGGGGAGTAACGGATTACATGTACTGGAGTAATCAGAGTACAAATTATGAGTAACTGTATTCGGTTACAGTTACTGTTTTAGTGAGTGGTAATTGGATTACAGTTACTTTGTTGAAATAAATGGATTACAGGGCGGTGTTTTACTGTTTTCACATTTTGGGCTATATCCCCTTTTTTTTTTTTTTCTCAGTAATTCCACTCATTGCCGAAAACTAAACCAGGTCTAAACCAGGACTAAACCAGGTCTCAAACAGATCTAAAACCAGGTCTAAACCAGGTCTAAACCAGGACTAAACCAGGACTAAACCAGGACTAAAACAGGTTTAAACCAGGACTAAACCAGGACTAAAACCAGGTCTAAACTAGATCTAAATTAGATCTAATCCAGGTCTAAACCAGGACTAAACCAGGTCTAAACCAGGACTAAACCAGGTCTAAACCAGGACTAAACCAGGACTAAACCAGGACTAAAACAGGTTTAAACCAGGACTAAACCAGGACTAAAACCAGGTCTAAACTAGATCTAAACTAGATCTAAACCAGGTCTAAACCAGGACTAAACCAGGTCTAAACCAGGACTAAACCAGGACTAAAACAGGACTAAAACAGGTTTAAACCAGGACTAAACCAGGACTAAAACCAGGTCTAAACTAGATCTAAACCAGGTCTAAACCAGGACTAAACCACGACTTAACCAGGACTAAAACCAGGTCTAAACTAGATCTAAACTAGATCTAAACCAGGTCTAAACCAGGACTAAACCACGACTTAACCAGGACTAAAACCAGGTCTAAACCAGGTTTTAACAGGATTAAACTATCAATAATATTTTTAATACGGTTAAGTAAAGTCTGGGCTTTTTATTTTCTTTTAGCAAATAAAACTTCTTATGTTACGATATCCGAGTCTTTGCTTCTCTACAGCAAATCAAGTAATCCAAAGTATTCAGATTACATTACTCACTTTAAGTAATTTACTGGATTACTTTGCAAACTACATTTTGGGGTATGTAATCTGTAATCTGTAGGGAAATACATTTTAAAAGTCACCTTCCCAACACTGGTGATGATTTAGGTTCAGACTGAGACTCGGTGGGTTTTGTTGGGAATCTGCTTTCGGACCATTCGTCACGATAATTACTATATTGAACTATTATTCAATTTATAAAAGCTGGGACTTCATATTTTGTTGCAATAGTGGGGAAATTTCTGCTATTTTTTATGTAATATGGTAAGATTTGAGCAGTAAGGGGGAAAATTATTTGTTATTTATTTGTTGTAGCTCCTGCTTTTTAATGAGACGCTATTTTAAAATGGTTTACTTGGATTATACAGCTTTATTTTTTATTGCGTCATTGGCATAAAGTAGCTTCAGTAATATGGTTTATCATAATATTGCTTAAAATTTGTTATCGTGACAGGCCTATTTGTGGCTGGGTTCAATGAATTTTAAAAATATTATTCATATGAAGATTTTTTTTTTGTTTTTACTTCAGATTCAGGTGAAAAAAGAAACAACTTGAAAACGGTTGGGGTGGCTGAGTGGTTCAGTTTCACATTTCGCAGTGAGAAGGTTCTGGGTTCCACTCTCATGTCGCCTGGACCTATCAGTGTGGAGTTTGTATGTCCTTCAAAGCAGGACAGATTTTTGGCCCTGACATTTTTTTGTACTGTATCTCCATATTACGTACAAAGGCTCAGAAATGTGTGTTCGAAGTTGCTTTTCTTTACAAACAAACAAAAATCACATTAACTAATAAAAACACTGAGTTTGAATACATTTTGTTGTTTACATACAAAATGGAAAAGTGTAAATAACATGTTGGAGTCTTGAACCCAGAAGATCCACATTACACACGAGGGATTTATCACAATGAGCTAAACTCCCTCACCTGCTTCTTCTGACCGCATGTCTAAATGTACCAAATGCAGCGGCAAACACGTCTTGTGAACAGAGCGTCTAGAACAGACATGTCAAACTCATTTTGGTCCGGGGGCCGTATCCAACCATCTCTGATCCCAAAGGGGCTGAATCAGAAAACTCATGGCATGTAAACCCCAAAAATAGCAATTAGCTTTAATATTTGTGCAGAGAAATGCAAATCTATTACAGAATTTTTTTTATTTTTATTGATGAACTCTTTCTTTTACAAAATATTATAATATTATGAACAACCTGAAACTTTAAGTAAAATGCAATTTCAACACAATGTTTTAACATTAACTTGTATGTAAATAGGAATAAGTCAATTTTTCTTGGAAAATCCTGCACTCAGCTCCACTTTTCACAATTTTGACATTTTGTTGATGAGGGTGTCACGGTCAACAGTCAAAACGATCGTCCTTTAAGAGCGTTTGGAAAGAGACAAGTCTTCATTTGTGCTGCTCTGGTGGGAGGGGCCACGTATAGAGACGCTGGACACACTGATATGATAAACACCGCAGAAAATTACTAATATTTTGAAAATCAGCCGAGGGCCAGATTAAAGGTCTTGAAGGGCCGTATGTTTGACACTCTTGCTCTAAAAGTTGTGAGGGGCTCTCTAGGGGAGAGGTGTGTAAAACGCTCCTTTGCAAATATTACTATCGATTGCAAATATTACTACCAGTGGACCACAGACTCACTTTATAAAATAGACGGATTATTTGTCTGTAACACAGCGGATGCATCGCAAACTGATGCCGGAAGAGCCGCGGCTTCATCTGTCTGCCTCTGTCTGCTGAACATGCACACAAACATCTACATAACCAACTTTTTCATCAAAGAAAAAAAAAACATATTTCGATTATTTTAGCACAAATTATGTGGTTATTTTCTGTTTTTTAATAATACTTGACAAAATTAAAACCTATAAACTATACACTTGGCAGCAGTGCTTTATGGGAAGGTGTTCTTTGGGGCTAGTGTGGAGTCATTTTCAGGAGGTGTGTTCAGATCGTGAGTGAGGCAGACGTGATCGAGACGTAAACCTGCACTGTTTCTTTTTGAATGGTGATAAACGCAGCTGAAATACAAGTGAATCTGTTTATACAAAGTCCTCACGCACTTAGCATCATATTATATTCTAAACACTTTTGGTGGGTTGAGTTGGGCCTGTTGAGATTTGGGTAGTTCTAGGTCCATCAGGGTGGATTGTTAGTGCATTCTGGGCCGGTCAAAATCTGAAGGCCAGCCCACATCGGCCCAAACGTCAACCGGTACAGACGGCCAGTTCAAGTCCGTCCAGAGGGATTGGAGAATGGGACAAATGTAAAGGACACATTTCCCTACAGGGACAGTAAAGTGCATTGACCTTAACCTATAGTTCTATTCCGAGTCCAACATCCACGGATCACTGACCGACTTGCAATGAGTGAAATGTCTTGCCCATAGGCACAACTGCAGCACAGGGCGGAACTGGGAGAGCAGCACGCAAACAAATAGAATAGTTTTTCACAATAGGAGGTCTCTCTTTTGCTCTCTTCTCACGTCTTCTCTTCTTTCTCTCCTTTTTTTTTCTCCTTCTTTCTTTTATCTTCTCCTCACAAATATATAATTTCAAATAATTCAGCTTCAAATAATTTCAATAAAAGTTTGTCTAACTCACTTCTAACTTTGTCTAACTCTCGCCTCCTTTCCCCCTCTCTCTCTGCACTCTCCCTCTCCTTTTTTATAATTCTCCTTTCCTCTCTCTCTGCACTCTCCCTCTCTATCACTCTCTTTTTGCTCCTTTTCTTGTCTGTTTCTCTTCTTCTTTTCTCGTCTCCTCACCCCCTTTCCTCCTCTCTCTCCTTTCCTAACTCTCTCCTTTTTCCGTGTTCTCTCTCTCTTATGTCTCCTCTCTTCCCTCTCTGTTTCTGATCTCTCCTCCTTTCTCTCCACCCATCTCTCTTTCTCTCCGTCTCCTTTTTTTTTTTTACAATTCTCTTTTCCTCTCTCTCTCTGCACTCCTCTCCCTCTCTTAATTTCACTCTGTTCTTCTCTCTTTATCGCCTTTTTTATCTTCTTTTCTTTTCTTTTCGTCTCTTTTATTCTCTCACACCCTTTCCTCTCTCTCTTTCCTTTCCTAACTCTCTCCTTCTCTTTTTCTTTTCTCACTCTCTCTTCTCTCTGTCTTCTCTCTTTCGCTCCACCATCTCTCCTTCTTTACCTTCTCTCTTTTCTCTCTCTCTCTCATCTCTCTTTTTACTTCTCTATCTTCTTTTCTTCTCTCTTCTTCTTCTCTATTCTCCTCACCCCCCTTCCCCATTTCTCTCCTTTCCTAACTTTCTCCTTCTCTCCTTTTTTTTTTAAATGTTTTTCGCTTATATCTCTCTGACTCCCCTCTTCCCCTCTCTCTGTTTCCAATCTGTCCTTCTCCCCCTCCTCTACTTTTTTACAATTCTCTTTTCCTCTCTCTCTGCACTCTCTTCTTGTTCTACCTCTCATCCCTCTCTTTTCACTCTGTCTTCTCTCTTTATCACCTTTTTTATCTTCTTTTCTTTTTCTTTTCGTCTCTTTTATTCTCACACCCTTTCCTCCTCTCTTTCCTTTCCTAACTCTCTCCTGCTTTCTTTTTTCTGTGTTCTCTCTGTACTCGTTTCGCTCCACCCATCTCTCCTTCTTTACCTCTCACTCTGTTCTCCCTCTCCATCCCTCTCTTTTCACTCTGTCTTCATCTCTTTTTTACTTCTTATCTTTTTTCTTCTTCTTCTTTCCTCTATTCTCCTCACCCCCCTTCCCCATTTCTCTCCTTTCCTA
Source organism: Boleophthalmus pectinirostris (assembly GCF_026225935.1). NCBI lineage: Eukaryota > Metazoa > Chordata > Actinopteri > Gobiiformes > Gobiidae > Boleophthalmus > Boleophthalmus pectinirostris. Next base: position 29,159,495 of record NW_026571115.1, on the reverse strand, counting down.
ACTTTCTCCTTCTCTCCTTTTTTATGTTTTTTCTTATATCTCTCTGACTCCCCTCTTCCCCTCTCTCTGTCCTTCCCATCTCTCCTGCTCCCCCTCTACTTTTTTACAATTCTCTTTTCCTCTCTTTCACTCTGTTTTCTCTCCTTTTCATCTTCTTCTTTTCTATTTTCTTCACACCCTTTCCTCTTCTCTCTCTCCTCTCCTAACTCTCTCCTTCTGTCGGTTTTCTGCATCCTCTTTTCTCTCCACCCCCCTCCCTTTTTTTTTTTTTTTTACAGTTCTCTTTTCCTCTCTCTCTGCACTCTCCTCTTGTACTCCCTCTCGTTCACCATTCTCTTCCTCTTTCCCCGTCTCTTTCCGCTCTCTCCCTCCCTACATTTCTGTTCTTTCTCTACCTCCTCCATCCCTTTTTTTTTCTCCCTCTCTCTCGTGTCTCTTTCACCTCGGTCCCTTGTCTGTGATCACGGCGGGGGAGCAGGACCGGACACGGAGCTCACGAGTGGCGGCTGATGTGAGGTTTTTACATGTACATTAATGCACGGCTTCTTAAAGGCACGGCGCATCAAATAATAATGACGATTCGAGGTTCAGATGGAACGAGCGTGAAGATGAAAGCGGAATAGGAGGGTTTCAGTCACGTGATCACGATGATGCGCGAATTTCAGGTGGAGGGCAGGAAGTGAAGACAAACACGACAAACAAACACGGCTCTGGAGAACACAGATACGGAGAAGAGTTCTTATTGTAAGGATTTAGAGCCAGTAGCAAGGCAAAAGTACGAGCAGTTAGTCGACAAATATATTGGGCGTGACCCCGATCTTATTGAAAATGAGAGAATTTTTGACTGAAGTAAAAGATTTGCCGACAATCGAGGCAGAGGATATCACCAAACTATTATAGCTCTTCAGACATCGTTCTACACCAGACAACAGATGAAGGCAAACTTGTACAAAAGTTTGGAGGCTTATCACTTTTTTTGTCAGTGGATGGGTCCTCAACCTTGGTGCAAAACGCCTAAATGATGGTTATCGTTTGGTCTTCGACGGGGTGAGTGTTTCTCTTATTTTATGTGTACAGACTGTTATGGGAAAAACTGCAGTGTATCGGCAGTAACCTCTATCTGAACTATTTAATATCAACAAACGTCGTCAGCCGTTAATGATTCGTTTATGTTTAGGTAAACCACAAAAAACAATTTAGCTTTGTAACAAACCTTTGTCGAAGTGGTCACTGCAGACACGAGCATTAGCGAATTCTGCTCCTCCCGACCGCAAACAGGTTTGTAATCCACTTTTTACGGCGTTGTTCTGTCGGCTTTTCCCATTTCTGACCTTTGTGGACGACTATCTTCGGTACTCTAAAAAAATCGCTTTTCCTTCTCTCGGTTAGAACAGTTGGCACAGCCGTAAACTACACAACACATCAGCATTTTCCTCCAGTCAGTTCACTTCCTGCCCTCCATCTGATTTTGCGTGCTGACAAACGTAGCCCTGTGACGTCACGTGAAACCCACCTATTCAAAATGGTACAGATTTATAAACAGACGGATCATTTTGTATTTGTGCTTCCAGTGTTACCACATGGCATCACGAGGTGGAACGAGGTGTTTTCTGTTGGTGAAAAGCCTAAACTCTGCCTAAATTTGCAGGATTTCTGTGTTAAACGTGTGTGAATGAAACAAAACACCCAGGTAGGAAAGCATACATGGAGCGACATAACCATAGTGTACAGAAAGAGTGCAGAGTACGGGCTGGAAACCACAAGGTCAAGGCTGGAAACACCTCCAAAGGTTGTGGAGAATGACTGTGCCAAGATCCTGTGGGACTTCCAGATACAGACTGACAGGATGGTGACGGCGAACCAACCAGACACAGAGGTGGTGGATAAGAAACAGAGCAGAGCCGTGGTGGTGGACATCGCAATACCAAGTAATATCAGGAAAAAGGAAATGAGAAACTAGAGAAATACCAGGGGCTCAAGGAGGAGCTGGAGAGAGCCTGGAAAGTGAAGGCATCAGTGGAGCACTCAGGGCCGTAACCCCCAAACTGGAAGAGTGGCTACAGCAGACACCAGGACAAACAACAGACATGTCAGTCCAGAAAAGTACAGTACTGTGAACAGTTAAAATACTGCGCAGAACTCTCAGGCTCCCATATGGAGTAAGAAAGCTGTCAAAAATATTTGTGCGCCTAAAATAGAAATCCGTGCGTATTTGGGAAATCCGTGCATATTTGGCTGTAGTTGCGCATAAAATAAATATTTGTAAACTCTCAAATGAGTCCAGTCGTACATAAAATATATTGTGTGTATTTTATCCATCAGAATACGAATTGAAAAGTTACGACGTCAAGAATTACAATCACGAAATGAAAATTTACGATTACGCTTTCATCAGTACGAATACGAATTCACAGACGGAATTTTACTGTCAAAAATACGTCATCACTTCACAGACATTATCCATCGAGCAGAAGAAACATCGATCAAGATCAAGACTGTGCAGCAGCTCAAGTTTGTAGCAGAGGGTAAAAAACAGAGTAATAGCACAAGGAGCTACAACAGCGACCAACAAGTGGGTTAATTAAAATCTATTGTTAAAAATGTCTTGAATTCGGGAACCGAACGCTGCTGTATAATATTGTGTAGAAACACCTCCTTTGAACGGGAAATTGCACCTATATGTTAGAATAACATAGTGTGGAGCCAGTTGGCGAACATCCGACGTAACGTTATTCCAGGGCTAATTAACAAATATCAGGTTCTCTGTATGTTTAGATTAAAACATTCACGGCTACAGCCACAGCGAGCATCAGTCAGTCTTCACTTCAGCTGCATTTCTCGCATGAAATGCCACCAAAAGTTCCTCTGGACGCTGAAATGTCCCAGTTTACACCAAACACCAAACTGTCCTGGTTACAGACGTCACAGCCAATGAAATGTTACACATTACAGTTTAATGCAGCTTCCAGCATCAATTAATGTTCGTGTTTACAGGCAACACCTTGGTATATATACAGTATTTACCGGTAAGTTTAACGTCACCGTGACGTGGATGGATTTGCTAATTATAACCCATTATAACTCATGTATAACCCATTGTCTGAAATGCAGCTGAAGTGAAGACTGACTGATGCTCGCTGTGGCTGTAGTCGTGAATGTTTTAATCTAAATATGTCTTCTATCTCGATTTTTGATGATAACATAACGCAACATAGAACTACAACACATTTTACCACTTTAAACATTTCCATCTTCATGACGACAAGCAAATGACGCTGAGGCCAAGTTGCAAATCGGATTTGTGGAAAAGCAATCCGACTCACGCTAAGAATACATTTCATTGCAGTGTTTTTGTACAATAATCACAGATAGACAGGTTTAATGCCATACTGTGGAACATTCCAGGCAATCAACATAATAAAATATATGATAAATATGTATTCTATCTCAATTTTTGACACTAACAAAACAACATATATGACTACAACACATCTTTACCATTTAGTCCCACTTTAAACTTTTCAATCTTCATGACGACAAGCAAATGACGCTGAGACTGAGTTACAAATCGGATCTGTGGAGAAGCAACCCCATTCACAGTAAGAATGTTTTTGTTGTTGTTGTTTTTTTCCCAGTATTTTGGGCAATAATCACAGATAAATAGGTTTAATGCCAAACTGTGGAACATTCCGGGCAATCAAAATAATAAAAATATGCATGCCATCACAATTTTGGACACTAACGTAACACCATATAGAACTACAACACATTTTTACCATTTAGTGCCACTTTAAACTTGATTTTATTTTAAAACTCTATTTTCAAGACGACGAGCAAGTGACGCTGAGGCCGAGTTACAAATCGGATCTGTGGAGAAGCAACCACACTCACAGTAAGAATGTATTTTCTACAGTATTTTGTACAATAATCACAGATTGACAGGTTTAATGCCATACTGTGGAACATTCCAGGCAATCAAAACCACCTCAGCTAATTGTCGATATAAACAGTATATGATCTCAGTTTTTGGCACTAACATAAAGCCATATAGAACTACAACATATCTTTACCATTTAGTCCCACTTTAAACTTTTCCATCTCCATGACGACAAGTGACACTGAGGCTGAATTACAAATCGTATCTGTGGAGAAGCAACCCCACTCACGATAAGAATGTATTTTTGCAGTATTTTGTACAATAATCACAGATAGAAGAAGATAGAATGATAGATAGAATACCATATAAAACTACAACACATCTTGACCATTTAGTCCCATTTTCATGACAACAAACAAGCTGAGATACAAATCGGATCTGTGGAGAAGCAACCCCACTCACAGTAAGAACATATTTTCTACAGTATTTTGTACAAACATCACAGATAGACAGGTTTAATGCCATACTGTGGAACATTCCAGGCAATCAAAACAGTCTCAGCTAATTCTTGATATATATATGATAAATACGTGTTCTTTCTCAATTTTTGACACCAACATAACGCCATATAAGACTCCAAATCAGATCTGTGGAGAAGCAACCCCACTCACAGTAAGAAAACATTTTTTGCAGTATTTTGAGCAATAATAATCACAGATAGAAAGGTTTAATGCCATACTGTGGAACATTCAAGGCAATCAAAACCACCTCAGGTAGTCCCACTTTAAACTTTTCTATTTTCATGACGACAAGCAAGTGACGCTGAGGCCAAGTTACAAATCGGATCAGTGGAGAAGCAACCCCACTCACAATAAGAATGTATTTTTTGCTGCATTTTGTACAATAATCACAGATAGACAGGTTTAATGCCATACGGTGGAACATTCCAGGTAATCTCAGCTATTTGTCAATATCAACAGTATATGATCTCACTAACATAACACCATATAGGACAACAACATCATCTTTATCATTTAGTCTCACTTTAAACTTTTCAATCTTCATGACGACAAACAAGCGAAATAATCACAGACAGACAGATTTAATGCCGTACTGTAGAACACTGTCGACATAATCGTTGACAAGTATGATTAATCTGCGCTCCATCTTTATTCTTGACACCAACATCGCGCCTTATACGACTGCGGCACATCTTTCTCACTCCACCGCACGTCTCCTATAAACCCCTATATGCTCTTTTACATAAGTGTTTGAAAATGGCCGCCTCGCCTCTCCTCCTCTCCTCTCCTCTCGTCCACGGTCTGCTCGGGGCCACTCTGGACCTGTCATGGGGCCCCGTGTTGTGGAGCTTCACGCATGATCACTCTGCTCTCTGGCCTCTCTAAAGGCGTCACTCCGGGGACGTGATCTGTTCATCCTGCCCGTGTACGACGCTGTGGACCTATATGCTTATAATTACGTTCTGGAGATGGTGTTGTTTGGAGTCTATAGGGGGATAAAAAAATATAGAGAAGATGTTCAGATTTTATCGAATTGTTTAAAGGGCAACACTCTTGTGAACTATAATAAAACATCGCTGGAGTTGTGTTTGTTTCATTCATTCACACATGGTTGAAAAATCCTTTATTATTAGTCTGTTTACGTCTCCTAAGCTCAAAAATCACCAACTTATGATGTCATGAAGCTGGGCCCGGTCAAGCAGAAGTAAACAGCAAGGCCAAAAATTCAAGTTAATGCATCTGATATAAAAATGTATTCAACAGATACATATGTACTCTAGTTTATGAAACTGTTTACCTTTTTTCTGTACCATTTTTGGTTCTAAAGTTACATACGTTTTAAACAGACCATGTATGAAACATGGAACAAAAAAATATTTCCCAAATTTCAAAGACCTGCAAATCATGTAAATAAATGGATGTATTTCATCATATCTTGTGTTATTCCATCTTTGAACTGTTGATGAAGGTACATGATTTTTCCCCAAAAAATGTATTTAAAATGATAAAAATTTGCTTGGAAGGACTGACATATTTTATAGAAATAGTTTCCTTTCATTTTGAAGTAATATTAAAGTATTCAGAAGAAAAAATTATGTAAAATCATGCACCTTCTACTTGCTTGAACAATTTTCCCTCCGTTACTTTTCCCTCCGTTACCATGACCTTTCTTAATAAAAAATCTCATTACTCAAAAAGTAAGAGGTTTTTCGGCCTAATCTTGTACCATATGGTAGAAAACTATATGAAGCAAATATTCAAACCAGTTTGTTAAGGATATGTAAGTGAGAACCAAGAGTTATCACTGTTTGTATTTATTGCCCAAAAAGTGCTGCATATTTCATTCCCTCTTGAACTTGAAAGAATATCACAGGTTTAACTTTACCCTGTTGGAGTGTAACTCTTTCCTACATTCTGATACTTTACTTATTTCAATAGTCCCTCTAGTTTCAGAATAAGAGACTGTAGAGAATGTAAGAGAATGTAAAAAATCTGCCCGTTTCCCTCCGTTACCGCTTGACCGAACCCAGCTATATTTTTCAAGTTAACAGCTCCTTTTGCCTAGCCAGGCTGGTGCCACTTAGTGCCTCCGCCCAATTTAATTTCTCTCCAGTAACTAGGTCAAGAATCAAAATACAATAGACCAGGAGTGTCAAACTCAAATTCACACAGGGCCAAAATTAAAACTTGGGACTAAGTCGTAGCCAAACTACAGTAAATATTTGTTGAAAAATTTCAACAACATCTGCATGTTTTCTTTTCTTTTGAGATATGTAATGTTTAATCTTTTCTTATTAAAATAAATGTTTAATAATAGTTTTGCTTAAACCTTGAATCTAGAACAAGCAGAATATAAAATAATAACAACATTTTAAATAATGTCTCTATAGTTTATCTTTAGCCGGCGGGCAGCTCTAAAACATATTTGATATCATCTCACGGGCTAAATATAATTATATCGCAAACCAAATTTGGCCCTCGAGCCTGAGTTTGACATGTCTGCAATAGATGGTTCACAAAAACCCCAGAAGTGCGAGTTTGGGCATCAGCCAAAACAGCGAAGAGCCGTACATTCTGTGTTGGAAACGATTCCCGAGATCGAGGATTTAAAGCCGGAACAAAGAGAATTTTGCTGAATTTTATCAAGGGGAAAGACGTTATTGCCCTTCTTCCTACGGGATTGGTTAAATTATAAAAAGTACCCGCCTACTGTCGAGCGAACGAATTCTAACGCTGCGAGGTCAGACAGTTTCTACGAAGTGAAACCGGCTGATGAATCAGGCGACCTTTTACCTTTATTTCAGTAGAGAGTAAAAATTCCTGGGCTGAAATTATCCAAATGACTCTAGTGAACGTGTATGGAGTTTAAAAACACACTGTATAACCACATGACATCACAAAGTGGAACAAGGTATTTGCGAAAAGTCTAAAGTTTGCCTAAATTTGCAGGATTTCTGTGTTGAACATGTGTGAATGAAACAAAACACAAGGGAAACAACTTTAAAACATAGACTAACTGAAATGAAATGTGTTATTTTAGATTTAGTGTTTTCTGCTTTACACTCCAAAACATAAGCATATATAATTCAGAATATAAGTACTTTTGACTTATTGGACTCAGCTTCACGTACTCATGGGGCCAATTTGAACTGTTTTGTTTCAATGATTTTTATCTTATCTCAAACAATCCAATTAGATTACAAACCTCCACACGGTTATGCTCACTTCAATTATGAGAAATCATTTGAATTGATAAAAATATACAAAACAATGAAATATATTTTCAACTTATACTTTAGCAGATGAGATCAACATTTCCAGGGTGTGGGATGTTAACTGGATGATCTGCTCTGTCTGAAGCTCTGTTACTCAAGATATACAGTATATTTTTTAGACAATCTGACCATAAAGAGATGCTTTAGTTGGAACGACAACAAGTGAGCAGATTTGTGCTGTTAAATAAGTCTAGGAACAGTTTTTTATTTAGTGGCTGTCACCTTTTTGTTGAAAATCAAACTCCTAAACAGGATCATGAACGATCACACAACAAAAAGCCACAACACACCAAAAAAAAGCCATAACAGAAATGACTGCGGGAATCTATTTTAATGCAAACGCCGCAACAAATACAAACGCCACTATACAAACGCAAACGCCGCAACACAAATGCAAATGCCACAACACATCAAAAAGCCACAATACATTAAAATGCCACAACACATTAAAAAGCCACAACGGAAGTGACCGCGGGACTCTATTTTCCGACGGACCGATCAAGCAGCAAGTGAAGAAGAAGAACTACAACGTGAAAAGTAAAGGAACGGAGAAGTTTGAAACGTAAGTAAAAGTAATTTATTGTTTTACCATTATTCGTTTCACGTTGTAGTTCTTCTTCTTCACTTGCCGCTTGATCGGTCCGTCGGAAAATAGAGTCCCGCGGTCACTTCCGTTGTGGCTTTTTAATGTGTTGTGGCATTTTAATGTGTTGCGGCATTTGCGTTTGTGTTGTAGCGTTTGTATTTGTTGCGGCGTTTGCATTAAAATAGAGCCCCGCGGTCACTTCCGTAGTGGCTTTTTGATGTGTTGTGGCTTTTTTTGGCTTGTTGTGGCTTTTTAATGTGTTGTGGCTTTTTGATGTGTTGTGGCTTTTTGATATGTTTTTACTTTTGATGTGTTGTGGCTTTTTAATGTGTTGCGGCATTTGCATTTGTGTTGTGGCGTTTGTATTTGTTGCAGCATTTGCATTAAAATAGTGTCCCGCTGTCATTTCCGTTGTGGCTTTTTTTGGTGTGTTGTGGCTTTTTGATATGTTGTGACTTTTTAATGTGTTGTGGCTTTTTAATGTGTTGCGGCATTTGCATTTGTGTTGTGGCGTTTGTATTTGTTGCGGCATTTGCATTAAAATAGAGTCCCGCGGTAGTTTCTGTTGTGGCTTTTTTTTGGTGTGTTGTGGCTTTTTGATATGTTGTGACTTTTTAATGTGTTGCGGCATTTGCATTTGTGTTGTGGCGTTTGTATTTGTTGCAGCATTTGCATTAAAATAGAGTCCCGCTGTCATTTCTGTTGTGGCTTTTTTTGGTGTGTAGTGGCTTTTTGATATGTTGTGACTTTTTAATGTGTTGTGGCTTTTTAATGTGTTGCGGCATTTGCGTTTGTGTTGTAGCGTTTGTATTGTTGCGGCGTTTGCATTAAAATAGAGTCCCGCGGTCACTTCCGTAGTGGCTTTTTGATGTGTTGTGGCTTTTTTTTAATTTGTTGTGGCTTTTTAATGTGTTGTGGCTTTTTGATGTGTTGTGGCTTTTTGATATGTTGTGACTTTTTAATGTGTTGTGGCTTTTTAATGTGTTGCGGCATTTGCATTTGTGTTGTGGCTTTTGTATTTGTTGCGGCATTTGTATTAAAATAGAGTCCCGCTGTCATTTCCGTTGTGGCTTTTTTTGGTGTGTTGTGGCTTTTTGATATGTTGTGACTTTTTAATGTGTTGTGGCTTTTTAATGTGTTGCGGCATTTGCATTTGTGTTGTGGCGTTTGTATTTGTTGCAGCATTTGCATTAAAATAGAGTCCCGCTGTCATTTCCGTTGTGGCTTTTTTTGGTGTGTTGTGGCTTTTTTGTTGTGCTGTGGCTTTTTCTTGTGTTGTCGCATTTGTATTTGTTGCGGCGTTTACATTTGCTGTGACCTCTCTCGGCTTCCGTAATAACTTCACCAAAGAGAAAAGCCAGTCCCAGACAATACTGCACCTTTAAAGTATAAGGCAGATATCCAGCATTTTATATTGAAAGTGAAATTCTGCGGTGAGGTCATTTTGTTTTTTCGCAGTGCACAACATTAGCTAGCTGTTACATCATGGAGTTAGTGAACATGGTACAATTGTTTTTTCTTGTCAGTCATCGGGTCCTTGTATAAAACATGTCCCCCGCGCCCCGCTCCCATAAATCATTCCTATTCCCAGTCACTCAGCCTCGGCTCGACACGTGTTTTTAAGTGGACCCTGCCCGGCCTCCAAACTCAAACTAGAATGAGAAAATGCTCTTATCTGGCAACCCTCTTCACCTCAGATGCGCTTAAGATACGCCGTGGTTAGACAAGCAGTGTTATGGCAAAGGTTGAGCTGTTCAGAAGATATTTTTAGTTAACAATTGAGCTGCGGGAAAATCTTATCATGGAACTGCATTGTGTAACTTTTCTCCTGGAGGGTCCGTCAAACTCTTTTCTGAGGCTACGTTTATATGACGATGGTCTGAACAGAAGACGCAAAAGTGGCATCGCATCTTCACTTTTTATTCTGCGTTTAGACGTTTTTGTTAGGAAATCTGCATGCATACGGTGACGCGAAAGTGTGTGGAATTCGATTGTGTATGTTTGTACTTAAAGGAACAAGGGCATCTTTGGACGTACGGAAGTTTTCACGTCAGCGACTCCTTCCACAAAGTTGTCCGACCACTGACCGGTTCTTTCAGGTCTCGTCCATTGTCGTCTGACTCGCCTGCAACGAACTGGTGCATGATGTTTGTTCCTCTGTACTGTATGTATGTGATGTAAACGTGTATGTGACGTGAGCAGATCTGACCAGAGTTTTGCGTCTTGGGCAGTGTAGACAGAAACGCTACGACGAAGCGTATTCAACTTTTCCACTCTGGAGGTTGGTCCCAAAAACGCCGTCGCCATGTAAACGAAAGATACTTCCGATAAAATATTTTGTCGTTTTTACCCGCAAGCTCTCGTGTAAACAGACCCTTAATGGAGATGTTATTATTATTATAATTATTATTTTTTTGTCTGGAATGTTTCGCAGTACGGTATTAAATCTTTCTATTTTCACAGAGACCAAGTTACAGGTCAGATCTGTGGAGAGACAACCCGCTCACAGTGAGAATGTCTGTTTTACTAGGCATTTTTGAGCTATAAAACCACCTGAAATTGAATAAATATAACGTGGAGCTGTTTAATGTCACACTGTGGAACATTCCAGGACGAGCAATGACATCTCCATAGAAACAAGCAGGTTAAACAGTGCAGAAAAGTTACACAATGCACCTTGCAACTGCTCTTTAAAGTGTTTTGGTCCAACATTGTCCAGTATATCTTCTTATTACAACAATTTATGGATCAAAATGGGGTATCAACCAGAGTTGGGGACTTGTAAGTCGCAACTTGGACTCAAGTCAGACTTGAGTCACTATTTTTAGGACTTGAGACTTGACTTGATAAAATGGACTAAGACTTGGGACTCGACTTGGACTTGAAGGTCAATGACTCTGGACTTAAGGCCTGAGACTTGAGAAGCACTTTTAAATCTGAATTCTTTATATTCCGATCATAATGATTCACACTAAGGTCTTGTCAAGACATTTAAAAAGGAAAAAAAATGCATTTCTACAACTCTTATATACTCTATAAATGCTCATATATAAATATACCATGATTTTACAAAGTACAATTTATCTTCAAAGTACAATTTATCTTAAAAGTCATAAATTGCAAAAATCTAAGCTATACTTTGGTTTAAAGACTTGAAATGACTTGAAGCTCAAAGCAGACGACTTGGACTTGACTTGGATTTATGAGCCAGTGACTCGAGACTCGACTTGGACTTGCCTGTATTTGACTTGGGACTTGACTCGAACTTAAGGTCAAAGACTTGAGACTTACTTGAGACTTGCAAAACAACGACAAAATGTTCAATTTAGTCGCCAATATCCAAGACCAGTGAGGGATTTGTTTGGGTAATAAAAACACCTTTAATGAAAAAGCTGTAAGGTGGATATGTTTAATGCCATATTGCGGAACATTCTCGGTAATACAGTAACCTCCCAGTAGAGAAATAACACACTTTTAATTTGATTCAGCAGGCCTTTTAGCTGTTAAATCAGATTGTCAGGTAGTCATTACGTTATAGCTGTACCTGGCTAGAGAGGATCCTGCAATTTCAACCAGTTTAATCAGACTAACTGAATTCGCCGCTAGCGTTGCAGTTAGAATGGAAATTTGAGCACTTAATTGACCAAATGGACATTAAAAACACAGAGGAGAGCTACTGGATTTACAATCAGGAGAATAATCTTTACTTCTACGGGTATTAACTGGAAACACATAACATATTTTGATCGCCATTTTATCTTTTATTGTTTTGAAAATGCTGTATTATCCAAAAACAACGAGTTATAAGTTTCAGTTTTGTTTTGTTTTTTCGCTCTGAGTCCCACCTCTCTTTGCTCTCGGTGCTAAATCTCTCCCCTTTCAGAGCGCTGTAACAACACAATAACGAAACTACTGCACGTCGCAACAAGTTTGTGAAGTCGTAGTGTATTGCTTTGCGTCAAGTTTTTTGTATTTTTATGGAGAATTGTCGAGAATTGTGACCCGGTAGAGATCACTAGATTACTCAAACCTGTTGCGATGTGCAGCAGTTTCATTATTGTGTTGTTATAGCGCTCTGAAAGGGGAGAGATTTAGCACCGAGAGCAAAGAGAGGCTGGACTCAGAGCGCTATAACAACACAATAATGAAACTACTGCACATCGCAACAAGTTTGTGAAGTTGCAGTGTATTGTTTTGTGTCAAGTTTTTTGTATTTTTATGGCGAATTGTCGAGAATTGACGAGAATTGTGACCCGGGAGAGATCACTAGATTACTCAAACATGCATGGATGACGTCTAAAACCTCTTCAGGCGTGTTTTTGATGAGGGAACAGCGTTATAACATGGACGAAAGCTCAAAAAAGTCTTTAATGATTTTTTTCCAACAGGTAATTAATGCGTATTTGTCAATCAGATCTTAAATGGTAAAACGGTAAATGGTCACGTTTTTATTTTGCGCCAAAACGTGAAACATTCCAGTCAAAGCGATCACATCTTCACGGAGAAAAGCTTTTGACAGACGCTCCAAAACAAGAAAAAAATAAAAACAAAAACCTGCTGGATTGATGCTTCGTCGTACCTGATGTTACCTGAAAAGTCACGCGTTGCATCTTTTAAATCTCCTTTGTATTCAGCCCTCCGCGTGCCACCACACTTCTTGATAAAACTCCATGTTCTTTTTCCTTTCTTTAACACCGTGAGCAGCCTGTAATTATGATCCTTTTAAATGTTAACCTTTCAAATCATGCCTCCTTTGTGGACTAGGATAACTAAAAGCTTTTGTGCTCTGTTCTTCTCGGTTCAGTGGCAACTAGGACTGGAGTAGGACGAAAGTATCAAACATCAGATACTAACTGATATCTAAACTAGTATCGAAACTACATTTGAGCAGGTATGGATACTAAAAAAGTCAGATTCGCAGGACAGAAATGAAACTTTCCTGAAGCTTTAGAATGATCTTGAACAAATATAAGAGCACGTACACTAGTTTACGCCCACGGACCACGATGGAACCTGCCTGGACCATTAAGGGATTACACAGATATAAGACCACACGGGAAAATAAAAGAAAGTACTATCATTTAAAGGTGCATATTGTGTAACTTTTTGGTTGGGGGTTCATCACCTGCTTGTCATTGCTTTGATTGGAATGACTGCTTTTAGTGTTGTCACAATACTAACATTTCAAACACGACTTGGATATTCCAATACTTATTCCAATTGGCGTCACGGTGGTTGCATGGTTAGTACCTACGCCTCAAAGCAAGAAGGTTTTGGGTTTGATCCCCCGGTCTCCCGAGCATTTCTGTGTGGAGTTTGCATGTTTCACCCTTGACATGTCAAACTCCCAAATTTGTCCAACTATATAATTATATTTGGCCCAAGAGATCATATCAAATATGTATTAGAGCTGGCCGCCGGCTACATATAGAGACATTATTTATTTAAAATGTTGTTATTATTTTATATTCTGCTTGTTCTGGATTCAATGTTTAAGCAAAACCATTATTAAACATGTATTTTAATAAGAAAAGGTTTAACGTTACATATCAAAATATGTAATAAAATATGTAAATAATGTTGAAAATTTTCAATAAATATTTATTTTGGCCCACGACTTAGTCCCAGTTTTTAATTTCGGCCCTCTGTGAATTTGAGTTTGACACCTCTGATCTAGCCTGATTCATCAGCCGGTTTCACTTCGTGCAAACCGTCTGACCTCGCAGCATTAGGATTCGTTCGCTCGACGGTAGTCGGGTACTTTTTATATTTAACCAATCGCTGCTATTTGATCGTGACGTATGTAATGCGCCGCTAACGGGGCTAACTGGTATATTAAGCTTTTCCCAAATCCCGTAGGAAGAAGGGCAATAACGTCTTTCCCGTTGATAAAATCCACCAAACTCTTCTCTTTGTTCCGGCTTTAAATCCTCGATCTCGAGAATCGTTGCCAACACAGAACGTCTGTCTTCGTCTACATCCACCTCGACCGTTTTGTTTACTGTTGTGCTCTATCACAAAAGGGACCCAGACAGGCGCTTGAGTTTGACGTCATGACTTCATAACTCTTCACTGATTGGCCAGTGTGTGGTCTACGACTTGGGTTCTTACAAATCGTCTAGTGTATTCTAATCCTTGACCTAGTCGCTGGAGAAAAATTTAATTCAGTGGAGGCTATTGAGTTTCCTCCGTTAACCCAAAAACATGCACCATAGGCAAAATCCTCCAGCTAAGGCCGTCCTGACTAAGCCTCGCAACAAGATCACAGAGACAGGTCCCCCAGCGCCCATGTGCTGCCCACTGCTCCTGAAAGGATGTTTGAAATGCAGAGGACAAATTCCCTGTGGGGATAATTTAAAAGAAATACAGATTCTAATACCATGTTGATAATTAAAAAGAAAAAAAAAAAAAAAAAAAACACTCTTTCTTTTAGACATTTGAATGTGTACTTTTCCGGTAGAGGATCCGTCAAATGGTTTTCTCCATGGAGATGTTATCGCTTTGTCTGGAATGTTTCACAGTATGGCATTAAACCTTTCTATCTTCACGGAGACCAAACCAGACCAAGTTACAGGTCAGATCTGTGGAGAGGCGTCCCCGCTCACATTCAGAATGTTGTTTTTCTAGGTATTTTTGAGCTATAAAACCACCTGTAATTGAATAAATGTGAGGTAGGACTGTTTAAAGTCATACTGTGGAACATTCCAATGACATATCCAAGCTTAAACGGGTACTTTAATACTTCTACTTAGATACATTTTTCATGCTATACTTTTCCTTTTACTTGAGTTTTTTTATTTTATTTTTTGATCTAGTATTTGTACTTTTGCCTAAGGATCAAAATTGAGTTCTTCTTCCACCTCCGCTTTAATCTGAGGCGAGCGAAGTCTGATTTTGTTATTTACGACGCTTGAACAGATACATTTCCGTGTACATAAAAAGTACAGAGGCAGTATTCTGGACTCGTGTTAGAGTAACATCTCCCGTTCTAAATATTCTGCTGAGGTCCACGTCTTTGCGAGCTAACCCCAGGACTACATTCACATTTTATCTGCGCTTAAATTAAATTAGTCGGGCTTTATCAGGTGTATGATCCGGCTAACTGTCCGTCCTAATGTGCGTCCCCGGGTGCTGCAGATTTCGACTGTGAGATAACTACAATGGAAATATTCAAGAAGAAGAAGTAAAAGAAGAAAGCAGGTGATTTTTTGATGAAAGGACTATGGATATTTCTATTTCTATTTCAGAACTTTATGTGGGTTGTTAAAGGGCCCATGTTATGCCGTTTTCTGATCTATGTTATAAGTTGTTTCCTCGTCACAAACAGACCTTGAGTTGTGTTTTGTTTTATTCACACATGTTTAAAACACACAAACTTTGCGTATTTAGGCTTCTACAAAACGGAAAACGCCCTGTTCCACCTTGTGATGTCATGTGGTAATGCAGGAAGTGCTCAGCTGTGTTTTTAAACTCCATAAACCTTCACTAGAATCATTTGGATGATTTCAGGACTGAAATGGGAGTTAACCAGGTCTAAACCGGGACTGAACTGGGACTCAACCTGGTCTAAATCAGGACCAAACCAGGTCTAAACCGGGACTTAACCAGGTCTAAACCAGGACTGAACCTGGTCTAAACAAGGAACGAACCAGGTCTAAACCGGGACTGAACTGGGACTGAATCAGGACTACACCAGGACTGAACTGGGACTTAACCTGGTCTAAACTAGGACAGAACCAGGTCTAAACCAGGTCTAAACCAGGACTGAATCAGGTCTAAACCAGGTCTAAATCAGGACTGAACTGGGACTTAACCAGGTCTAAACCAGGACCGAACCAGGACTAAACCAGGAATAAACCAGGTCTAAACCAGGACTGAACCAGGACTGAACCAGGTCTAAACCAGGTCTAAACCAAGACTGAACTGGGACTTAACCAGGTCTAAACCAGGACCGAACCAGGACTAAACCAGGACTAAACCAGGTCTAAACCAGGTCTAAACCAGGTCTAAACCAGGTCTAAACCAGGACTAAACCAGGACTAAACCAGGTCTAAACCAGGTCTAAACCAGGTCTAAACCAGGACTAAACCAGGACTAAACCAGGTCTAAACCAGGTCTAAACCAAGACTGAACTGGGACTTAACCAGGTCTAAACCAGGACCGAACCAGGACTAAACCAGGACTAAACCAGGTCTAAACCAGAACTGAACCAGGTCTAAACCAGGTCTAAACCAGGACTAAACCAGGACTAAACCAGGAATAAACCAGGTCTAAACCAGAACTAAACCAGGACTGAACCAGGACTGAACCAGGTCTAAACCAGGACTGAACCAGTGTCATTAGCATAAATATATACACGCCCCAACCACCAATCCAGTCACCAGAACTGGACCAGAAATGGACCAGGACTAAACCAGGACTAAACCAGGTAATAATAAATACAAGTAAGTCACTCTCAACCTGGTCTGGGAAAAGATCGGTAAATGGCACTTGTTTCCAAAGTAAAAGACGTCTTGGACACGGTTCAAGTATTTTTCTCCCGTTCGTCGTTCATTTTTATGTACTCTGACAGTTAGTTAGGAAATTAGCCAGAATTAGCATGCTAGCAGTGCATTTCCTGATTACTGCACATAATTCTGCTTTCTGATTGGATACCAAAACCATAAATGATAACCTAAATACATTTTAAATCAACTTTATTAGCTAACGTCAAAACAAACCAACCAAACTAATGCGATCGCAGCTAGCTTACTTCGCTAAAGACGTTTTTAGCTAACAGCAGATTAATGAAAATCAGCTTATGATGCACAGAATACACAGAGAAGGAGGAGAACCGTGACAGAAGAGGCTCCGCGCACGGCTCATTAAGATAATTCGCGTTCACAAATGGATTTCATGTGACTGCACGACCTTCAGGAGATTAGCCGTGAAGACGCCATTACACCATAAGCATGTGCTATAGGGGAAGCGCGGGTAATATCATCACACGCATGAAATAAAAAACGCTCTGATGAGATGTTGAGTGATCTAAACAATGAATAGTATGTACTTTCAAATAATATGTTTACTCGAGATAATTAGAGAACAGTTTTAAATGATTTATAGATGTTTATTTTTTACTAGGGCTGGGCAAAAAATAAATAAATAAAAAAATTAATCACATTAATCGCATGAGTTCGAGTGTTATACGCAAAACCAATTAATGAATTAAAAAGTAGCGTATAGCTGCACTTTTATTGGAAATGTAAATGAAAGAGCCATTCCTTTGTTGTGCAAACAGAGGGGAACCATCAGAGCCTTCAAGGGATTCAGTGAAGGCGCAAGAAAAAATATTGAATGAATTTTTTTTACTACTAATATATTTTTTTCAATATTTTTTATTCAGTGAGTAATAAACACTACTAGTAATAATTTCTAGATCATTGTTATAAACTTGGACTGATATTTCTTGGGAAACAAAGGTTATTTATAACCTTTTATAACTTAATATAATGGAATGCAAATGGACCAATCACAATTTTTCTTCCAATGGTCCATCCATCCTTCCATTTTCTTCCACTTATCCGGGGCCGGGTCGCAGGGGCAGCAGTCTAAGCAGGGACTCCCAGACTTCCTTCACCCCAGACACGTCCTCCAGCTCCTCCGGGGGACCCCGAGGCGTTCCCAGGTCAGCCGAGAGACATAATCCCTCCAGCGTGTCCTGGGTCTTTCCCGGGGCCTCCTCCCGGTGGGACATGCCCGGAACACCTCCCGAGGAAGGCGCCCAGGAGGCATCCGATGCCCGAGCCACCTCAACTGGCTCCTCTCAACGTGGAGGAGCAGCGGCTCTACTCCGAGCTCCTCCTGTGTGACTGAGCTCCTCACTCTATCTCTAAGGGAGCGCCCAGCCACCCTGCGGAGGAAACTCATTTTGAGCGCTTGTATCAGCGATCTCGTCCTTTCGGTCACTACCCAGAGCTCATGACCATAGGTGAGAGTAGGAACGTAGACTGACCGGTAAATCTTCACCACAACGGTCCAATACAGTGACCGCATCACTGCCGACGCTGCAACGATCCGCCTGTCAATCTCACGCTCCATCCTCCCCTCATTCTTCCAATGGTATTTGGGTAAATCAGTGACTCCCCCTGCAGACATTGAACTAAATAAACACCTGCAGGACCTTCGGTGGTTGGAACAAAGTTTGAGATTGACAGTTGTCTAAGCCAATCACATTTCATTGAGTTATGGGTGGGATCATATCACGAAATCTTCCAGGCCTTCACGAATACCCTGTGATAGCATTATGTAAAAAAGACCGCAGCAACGAAAACCACACTGGACAGCTCTATTTGGACACCTCAGGGGCGTCTGGAAGAAGGAAAAGAAAGAGAAAGACCCGTGAACCGGAGGCTCGGACACATCTCATGTGGTCAGAAAAAAGTGAAAAAAGTGTAAAGAAAAGACGTCAAACTTAAAGAAACGCTCGCGGTGCAGTTTTTCAAAATAAAAGCCAGTGAGCAATAGACGTTTACAATAAAAATAAATAAATAAATAATAAAAACTGCGTTAATGGTGTTAAAATAATTGTCGACGATAATGAATTAATGAGTTAACGCAAAATTAACGCGTTAACGAGCCCGGCCCTGTTTTATACATATATACATGCAGTAATAGAAAAAAACTAAAACTAAAATAGATGTGTAAGGCTACGTTCAGACTGCAGGGTTTAATGCTCAATTCAGATTTTTTGTGAAATCTGATTTTTTTGCGAGGTCGTTCACATTTCCAATTAAATGCGATTTGCATGTGATCTCCAGTGTGAACATTAAACGCCCCACAAATGTTCCACATGTGCATTGGTTGACTCGTTTACAGAAGTAAAGCTTAGTCGCCCAAAATCCGGTCCAGTTCTTTGTAAAATGGACTGGTTACACGTCCACGGGCGCTTCATTTGTTTGAGTCTTTAGCCTCCTTGTATTTGGCTCGCAGGCTCTTTGTTTTTCGTTGACATTGGAGCCAGGACCGTCTGTAGCCGCGCTCGGACATTTCTTTGACAATCATTTTAAAAACCGCTGATCCAATAAGACGCCTCCAAATCAGATCTGTGTCGTTCAGATTGTCATTAAAAGGTCAGATACAGGAGCACAGGGGCGAAAAAATCTGATTTGGGTCACTTCAGGCTGCAGTCTGAACATAGCCAAAATGTCTGTATCAAAGGTGTCTGTTTATTTTTTTATGTATTTATTAATGTATAAATTTTATTTATTTTTTATTATTTGTTTTATTTATTTAATAAAATTGTATTTATTTATTTTGAAATGATGATGATGATTAATATTACTTTTAATAATAATATTACTATTAATATGATACATTTTATTGTTTTATTATTTTTATTATTTTAGTTAATTTTTTGACAGTCTGAACACAGCATTTCAAAGCTTGGAGAAAAAAAAAAAAAAAGAGAAAAAAAAACACCAAAAAAATACCAAAAAAATTTACATTTTTACATACATGCAGAAGCTAGTTAATTTTATGTGGAAAAAAATATGATTTAATTTTTTAACCCTTAGTTTTATTGGACAACAAAGCATTAAAGCAAACCTATTCTGCAAAATGGCCTTTCCCCTCACGATTTACTCCGCTGAAGTTGTATTTGGAGTGATTCATGCATGTTTCAGTCATCTTTAATCACTTATTTTGTCGCCATTTTGCCGATCAGCTCCCATTTTCACCTCCTCTTTGATTTAATTTTCTTAATCGGTGATACACGTAGGATTCGGCAGCATGCTGTACTACTACATTTTTTTTTTTAATCCACAGCTTCATGGTGATCTGTAGCTTTCCGTTTTGAGTTTCCGTCACTATATTCTGTAGTAGACTCAAGTGCAGTATGTGTTTTTCTGTAAAATAGGTGAAGAGTGGACATAGACCTCATGCTATGGTTTGCTCTGACCCAACCTCTCCGCCATCTGGAGAGAGCACTAATTAGCCCCATTATGAAAGAGAATGTGTAAAGTGTTTTTACATCCACACTCGTCTTTTATCCTCCCCGGAGTGTCTGCCGTCTGCGGTCACAAAGTAAATGGGTTTGGTATTGACAAATGAAAGACTTCCCCCGCTGACAGAGAGAGAGAGAGAGAGAGAGATGGAGAGAGGGATGAAGAGAGAGATGGAGAGCGTGTGGGTGAGGAGGTGTGAGTGCTGGGTCACCTGAGAACACGCAGGCGGAGAACTACTCCTACAAATCTATGCTATCAATCACCAGAAATGACAGCATCAGGAAAATAAGAAGAATGCATGAATTAAAGTTCTTCTTTTTAAGTCATAAAAACCTGAAAAACAAAAGAGGTTCATTTGAAATGGTTTGCAGTTCATTGAATTCATTCCGTTGATTCAGGTTTTAATAAACAAGATTTAGAAAAACTGCAATATTGCGCAACAGAGGATTATTATACAACAAGTTTGCTCCTTTACTGACTTTCTTACTCACAAAGCAGGTTATTGTGCAATTACAGTTACCATATTTTTCAGACTATAAGTCACTTATTTCATGGTTTGAGTGGTCCTGCGACTTATACCCCAGGCGACTTATACTCCAGTGTGACTTACATATAATTTCACACTCGACAGGGCACTCTAGGCTTGTGTGTCAGTATCTGCTTCTCCTATTACTCCTGTGCCACTCTCACTTGGCTCTACTGCACATGTCTCCTGCAGAAAGAGCCTCTGTCCTGTCAGTCGATCGCATCATTACGTCTGTATCACTGAAAATTGAAAATTGAAACAACATTATAAAGACGACTGAGAAGACTGAACACAAATGCCCTCAAAAAGAAAATCATATTTTGCAGATTACAAGTGCCAAGTAGCGAAATATTCAGCCAAAAACAGTAATCGAGCAGCAGAAAGAAAGTCTGGAGCGAATGAGAAACTTGTGAGACCGGGAGGATGCACCATGCAACTTTCCTGGAAGTCACTGGATGGATCAACAAAGCCTTGGACTTCAGTGACACTGAAACCATCCTGTCTGGATTCAGAAAGGCCGGAATAATTGGAGTTGCTTAGAAGTGACACAGAGAATGAAGAATTGAATGGATTTAGTGATTTGGAGTGAGATGGAGAGTTTGGTAAACTTGTTCTGTTCTGTTGTTTATGTTATAGTTTATCTGAAGAACTGTTCATATGTGACGTTAACAGTCTGTTGTTCTCTGTTCTATTGTTTTTACTAGAACTTGCCTTTTAAGATGAAATGTCGGTTCCTGGTCTCTGATTTTATAAAATAATTTTCCCCTCAAAAGTGTGACTTATATGTGTTTTTTTCTTCTTCATTACGCATTTTTTTACACTTTTTACATTTTCTTACACTCCAAAAAATACGGTATATATATCTATACAATTGTAATTTACAGGTGCTTTACAGTTTCTTATATTGCATATGATGAAAATGAAAATACTTGAAAGATGAGTAGTCCTTGATCTGACTTCCATTAAAATGTATTCAAATCATAATTGTTCAGTGTGTTTAAAAAAATTTGAGCATTCTAGTTACTCACAAAAATGAGTTTCAGAGACCAGAGTGAAGAATTGCTGTCACAGTAAAGCAACAACTAGTATGCTAACAGTGCACCTCCTGATTATCAGATAATGAAACGCTTTATAATTAAGAGATCCAGACGGTACACAGCCGACTTATTTTGACCTGTAGAGCTGCTTATAAAATATATCTGTACTGGGACAAAACACGTTTTCCTCAAATACATGAAAAACTCTGGTCCAGACTCTTTAATGATCAAATCCAGACCGCAGATTTCCCCGCGGGCTCCAAACAGTCTACCGTCACCTCAATGCAACGCCTCTTCTGATTGGCCCGTCAGTCACCATCAGCGTCTGGTATTTCTTCATTCAAACTGTGTTCTATTTTCTCCAAGTGTTGTCCCAAACTCCGCACACTAGCTCGGCCTCAAATAGGACCCCGAGGGGAGCGCGGAGAGCGAGGTGGACGTGTGAAAGCGCGAGGGAGCTGCCGTACCCGCCCTGGGGCAGACGGCGATGAAGACGGACACAAACGGCGCCGTGGAGATGTGATTGGCTCAGGCAGATTCAACACATTTTAATATTACGTTTCAGAGACGTGTCCTGAGATATGAGGTGAATTAAAAACACTATGATGTGATGTTGAGTGATCTAAACATGTATCAAATATTATGTTTACTCAAGACAATTAGAGGACTTTTTAAATATGATTTTTATATATACTTTGTACAGTGTCAACGGCGTCTGTTTATTTGCATGTGTTTATGTATTTATTTATGTATTTATTTATTTATCTTTACATTGTATTTATTTATTTTATTTATTTATCTTTTTTTTTGTAATTATTTGATTTGTTTTATTTATTTATTACATTGTATTTATTTATTTTATTTATTTATCTTTTTTTGTAATTATTTGATTTGTTTTATTTATTTATTACATTGTATTTATTTATTTTATTTATTTATTTTTATTTATTTATTTATTTATTACATTGTATTTATTTATTTTATTTGTTTATATTTTTTGTAATTATTTGATTTGTTTTATTTATTTATTACATTGTATTTATTTATTTTATTTATTACATTGTATTTATTTATATTAAATCAATAAATGTATTATTATTATTAGTAGTAGTAGTAGTAGTAGTAGTAGTAGTAGTAGTAGTAGTAGTAGTAGTAGTAGTAGTAGTAGTAGTAGTAGTAGTAGTAGTAGTAGTAGTAATTGATTTAATTTTTTTTTACACCACAGTCTGAACATAGCATTTGAAAGCTAGAAGAAAAAAATTAAATTAAATTAAATTTTTACATACATAAGTACATAAGTAAGTACATAAGTATAAGTTGAAATATAATAAAATAATAGTAATAATAAAATTATTACTTAATTTTTTGGACAGTATAGCAAAGTATATAGTGGCTAACTCTGGTACATTTACAGAAATGTTGACTAATGTACACTGTCCCTGTTAAATAAACCAATAAATAAATATTAAAAAATGAAAAATGGACTTTCCCCTCACTATTTACTCACCTGAAGTTGGATCTGGAGTGATTCATGCGTGTTTCAATAATCTTTAATCGCTTATTTTCAAGACGCAATTTTGCCGATCGACTCCCATTTTCACCTCCACCACACACGCCCACAGCTCTGTACTCTGTTCTTCGATTTCACTTTCTTAATCAGTGATACACGTAGGATTCGGTACAAACTTTAAAAATCCACTGCTCAGATTTTAATATTACGTTTCAGAGACAAGTCCTGACCAATTCCAATGCTGATTTAATCTTAGAAAAACACTGGATATGTCCCATTTATTATTCTCGTGTTTTGATTGTGAAGACGGTTGTGCAATCAGAAAGCAGAATTATGTCTGATAATCAGGAAGTGCGCTGGTAGCATGCTCACTGCCGCAAACTTTACCGTCACAGTAAACTCTTCTCTTTTCTCTAAAACTTGTGAATAATTAGAATCCTAAGTGAGGAATAACACTGGAACACCGCAAACTGTTTAAAATGATTTAGTTTTGTTTTTCACATTTTTTTAAAACTGCAAAATTCAGTTATAGCGGCTTAAAGTTGTTTTCAGATTATGTAACTTTTCCCCATGGAGAAGTTAATGCTTTGCCTGCAATATTCCACGGTATGGCATTAAACTCATCACCGTCGCACCGTTACGTGATTTATCTCTGGAAAATGATGCCGGGACAGTTCCAGTTTTGAGTCCTGTGTCCTCTGTCCCTGAAGATTTATCCAAAATAAACTGTGACCAATTTGATACGAGCCAACGGGACAGAGGAGAATATACTGTTACTGAGAGAAAGAAGGAGAGAAAGAAAGAGGACGACAGAGAGAAACAGATGGACAGAGAGAGGGGGGAAGGGAGAGAGACAGAGATGGAGAAAGAGGAAAACAGGGACAGACAGAGATGGAAAGAGACAGAGAAATGAGAAATAGAGAGAGAAGACAGAAGAAGACAGAAAGAGACAGAGATGGAGAGACAGACAGTGACAGAAGATGGACAGAGAGAGAAAGGGGAAGACACAGAGAGAGAGACAGAGATGAAGAGAGAGAGAAAGAGGAAGACAGAGAGAGAGAGAGAGAAAGACAGAGATGGAAAGAGAGAGAAAGAGGAAGACACAGAGAGAGAGAGAGACAGAGATGGAGAGACAGACAGTGACAGAAGATGGACAAAGAGAGAGGGAGAGACAGAGATGAAACAGAGAGAGAAAGAGGAAGACATAGAGAGAGAGAGACAGAGATGCAGAGAGAGACAGAGATGGAGAGAGAGAGAGAGAGAGAGAGAGGAAGACAGAGAGAGTGAAACAGATGGAGAAAAAGAGAAAGCAGAAGACAGAGAGAGACAGAGATGGAGAGACAGACAGTGACAGAAGATGGACAGAGAGAGGGAGAGAAACACAGAGATGAAACAGAGAGAGAAAGAGGAAGACAGAGAGAGAGACAGAGATGCAGGGAGAGACAGAGATGGAGAGAAAGAGAGAGAGAGACAGAGAGAGACAGAGAGGCAGAGAGAGACAGAGATGGAAAGAGAGAGAGAAAGAGGAAGACAGAGAGGGAGAGAGAGAGACAGAGATGTAAAGAGAGAAAAAGAGAAGAGAGAAACAGAGAGAGACAAAGATGCATAAAGAGAGACAGATGGAGAAAGAGAAAAAGGAAGACAGAGAGAAACAGAGATGGACAGAGAGGGGGGAGACAGAGAGAGAGAGACAAAAATGGAGAGACAGAGAGACAGAGGTGGAGAAAGAGAGAAAGCAGAAGACAGAGAGATGGAGAGACAGACAGTGACAGAAGATGGACAGAGAGAGAGGGAGAGACACATATGAAACAGGGAGAGAAAGAGGAAGACACAGAGAGAGAGAGACAGAGATGGAGAGAGAAAGAGACAGAGGTGGAGAAAGAGAGAAAGCAGAAGACAGAGAGAGACAGAGATGGAGAGAGAGAAACAGGGAGACAGAAAGAGAGAAAGAAAGAGACAGAGAGAGAAAGAGGAAGACAGAGATGTACAGAGAGAAGGAGAGAGTGGGGAAGGGAGAGAGAGAGAGATGTAAAGAGAGAAAAAGAGAAGAGAGAGAGATATATAGAGAGAGAGAAAGACAGAGAGAGACAAAGATGCATAAAGAGAGACAGAGATGGAGAAAGAGAGAAAGAGGAAGACAGAGAGAGACAATGATGAAAAGAGAGACAGAGATGGACAGTGAGGGAGAGAGGAAGACAGAGAGAGAGAGAGGGGAAGAGAGAGAGACAGAAATGGAAAGAGAGAGGGAGAGGAAGACAGAGAGAGAGAGAGATGAAGAGAGAGAGAAAGAGGAAAACAGAAAGAGAGACAGAGATGGAAAGAAAGAGGAGGAAAGTAGAGAGACAGAGATGGAGAAAGAGAGAAAGAGGAAGACAAACAGAAACAGAGATGGAAAGAGAGAGACACTGGTAGAGAAAGAGATGGAAAGAGAGCGAAAGAGGAAGACAGAGAGAGACAGAGATGCAGAGAGAGACAGAGATGGAAAGAGAGAGAGAAAGAGGAAGAGAGAGAGGGAGAGAAAGAGACAGAGATGTAAAGAGAGAAAAAGAGAAGAGAGAAACAGAGAGAGACAAAGATGCATAAAGAGAGACAGATGGAGAAAGAGAAAAAGGAAGACAGAGAGAAACAGAGATGGACAGAGAGGGGGGGAGACAGAGAGAGAGAGACAAAAATGGAGAGACAGAGAGACAGAGGTGGAGAAAGAGAGAAAGCAGAAGACAGAGAGAGACAGAGATGGAGACAGAGAGAGGGAAGACACACATGAAACAGAGAGAGAAAGACACAGAGAGAGAGAGAGACAGAGATGGAGAGAGAGAGATGCAGAGAGAGACAGAGAGAGAGAGACAGAGATGGAGAGAGAAAGAGACAGAGGTGGAGAAAGAGAGAAAGCAGAAGACAGAGAGAGACAGAGATGGAGAGAGAGAGAGAGAAAGAGGGAGACAGAGAGAGAGAGAGAAAGAGACAGAGAGAGAAAGAGGAAGACAGAGATGTACAGAGAGAAGGAGAGAGTGGGGAAGGGAGAGAGAGAGAGATGTAAAGAGAGAAAAAGAGAAGAGAGAGAGAAAGACAGAGAGAGACAAAGATGCATAAAGAGAGACAGAGATGGAGAAAGAGAGAAAGAGGAAGACAGAGAGAGACAGTGATGAAAAGAGAGACAGAGATGGACAGTGATGGAGAGAGGAATACAGAGAGAGAGAGGGAAAGAGAGAGAGACAGAAATGGAAAGAGAGAGGGAGAGGAAGACAGAGAGAGAGAGAGAGATGGAAAGAAAGAGAGAAAGACAAGAGAAACAGAGATGGAAAAGAGAGAGACACTTGGTAGAGAAAGAGATGGAAAGAGAGCGAAAGAGGAAGACAGAGCGACAGAGATGGACAGAGATGAAGAGGAGAGAGAGAGAGAGAGAGTGTGATGGACAGAAATGAAGAGACAGAGATCAAGAAAGAGCTGGAGGGAGAGAGAGATCTGTCCGTCTCTTTCTCCGGCCAAAAAAATGTTCTGAGTTGCACCAACAGACGTCTTTCAGATTATAAACTGACTCACCGGGAGCTTAAGTCCTGAACATGACACGACCAAGTGTAAAACAATGTTCTTTTAATTATTACTCACTCTTTTCACTTTTTAAGACCAAATACCCAAAACATGAGCTGTCCCAGTTTTTAATTCTGAAAATAGTCTCTGTTGTTTTGTATCATGTTTTTGTATATTTATGGAGAATTGCTGGAAAGAATCTCACAGTTAACTTTAATCAGGGTGTGAATAGGGCCCGGGAGAGATCGCTAGATTACTCAAACATGCGTGGATGACATCTAAAACCTCTTCAGATACGTTTTTGATGAGAGAACAATGTTATAACCAGTGTTGGGAGTGTTATAAAAGTAACTAATTGCTGTGATGTACTGTTTTTTGCTGTAACGCTGTAATTACAGGGAGAAAAAAAACTTGTAATATTTAACTCGGTGTAAATGTGAGTAACGCGCGTCACATGCTTTTTAACCTGGATTGAAGTGGTGGGTTTTTCTTCATACAAATTTGTTTAAATCACTGCGATATCAGCCCTAGATTCCAACAAGTCCTAGTCCAAGATTAGTCCTGGTTTAGTCCTGGTTTAGACCTGGTTCAATCCTGGTTCAGTCCTGGTTTAGTCCTGATTTAGTCCTGGTTAAGCTCTTGTTCAGTTCTGATTTAGTCCTCGGTTCAGTTTTGGTTCAGCTCTGGTTTAGTCCTGGTTTAATCCTGGTTCCGTCCTGGTTTAGTCCTGGTTTAGTCTTGATTCAGTCCTGGTTTAGACCTGGTTTAGTCCTGGTTTAATCCTGGTTCCGTCCTGGTTTAGTCCTGGTTTAGTCTTGATTCAGTCCTGGTTTAGACCTGGTTCAGTCCTGGTTTAGTCCTGGTTCAGTCTTCGGTTTAGACCTGGTTCAGTCCTGGTTCAGTCCTGGTTTAGTCCTGGTTCAGTCTTCGGTTTAGACCTGGTTCAGTCCTGCTTTAGTCCTGATTTAGTCCTGGTTTAGTACTGGTTTAGACCTAGTTTAGACCTTGTTCAGTTCTGGTTTAGTCCTGGTTTAGTTCTCGGTTCAGTCCTCGGTTCAGTCCTGGTTCAGTCCTAGGTTCAGTCCTTGGTTAAGTCCTGGGTTAATCCTGATTCAGTCCTGGTTCAGTCCTTGATTCAGTCCTAGTTTAGTCCTGGTTCAGCTCTGGTTCAGTCCTTGGTTCAGTCCAGTCCTGGTTCAGTCCATATACGTCGCAAAACTCCGTCATCTTCTCCCACTGATTATTATTTGACTGAATCAACTATGGTTATTTCGTTGAGACTAACTTAAAGTGCTGCCGTCCGTATAATAATATTTTACATTTTAAACACAGTAATATTAAAACAAAAGTAACAAATCACTCTGAAATGACAGAAACAAATCATAAAATAAATAACACATTACAGTTTTGAAGTAACTCGCCCGCTTATAACTTGGCAAGAAAGCTCCAAAATATCGATCAAGAATTAAAACGAATGCATTATTACAACAGCAATTTTCAGTTTTTCACTTACCAAAAATAATTTCCACATTTACTCAGACCGGTCCATTTTTATATCTGAATAATCCTCAGACATTAAACTACATTCAGGGTTTATTATTGGCTGCGTCGATCGATAGCAATTTACAACGTGGCTCTGAAGTGTTGTTGCATATCAATAAAAGCGATACGTTCACTTGTGTTGCATCGGGGCAACTGTATTTTCCGAAAAACTCCCAATTTTAAGTCTCTCCGTAAAAAATTCTGAAGCTATTTTCGTCGCGGAAAATGAGAAAATGGGTGTTCAAAATGCAACGCTCCAGGCTGTATTTTTAAACAGGAATATTTCTCTTCCTCTCTCTCTCTCTCTCTCTCTCTCTCTCTGTCTGTCTATCTTTCCGTCGCTCTGTCTCTGCCTCTCTATCTCTTTCTCGCTCCATATACGTCCCCCCGTCTTTCTATACCTCCCTCACTCTCTCTCTCTCTCTCCAACTCTCTCTCAATCTCTTCTTTTCTATTTTACTCTCCCTCCACCTATGTCTCTCTCTGTCTCCATCGCTCATCGCTCTCTCTCTCCCTCAATTTCTCTCCATCTCTGTCTCTCTATCCATCTGTCTCTTTATTTTATCTATATCTCTCCTTCTCTCTTTCTCTCTCTCTCCATCTCTGTCTCTATCTCTCTTCATTTTTGGCTCGCTTTCACTCTCTCTCCATCTCTCTCTCTCTCCCTCTTTCTCTCTTTCTTTTATCTATATCTCTCCCTATCTCTTTCTCTCACTCCCACACTCTCTCTCCATCTCTGTCTCTCTCTTTTGACATATTGTTTATATTTTTTTTGTAGCATTTCTGCTTAGTTTTGTTTTTGTAGGTTAATTACGTTTTTGTAGTGAGGGAGGGGCAGTTTGATTTTACATCTGTAGGGGGGTTAGGACATTGAGTATTTCTTTCTTTTTTTCTCTCTCTCTCTCCATCTCCATCCCTCTCTCTCATCTCCATCTCTCTCTCTCTCTCTCTCTCTCTCTCTCATCTCCATCCCTCTCTCTCTCCATCTCCATCTCTCTCTCTCTCCATCTCCATCCCTCTCTCTCTCTCCATCTCCATCCCTCTCTCTCTCCATCTCCATCCTCTCTCTTTCTCCATCTCCATCCCTCTCTCTCTCTCCATCTCCATCCCTCTCTCTCTCATCTCCATCTCCTCTCTCTCTCTCTCTCCTCTCCATCCCTCTCTCTCTCTCCACTCTCTCCATCTCCATCTCTCTCTCTCCATCTCCATCTCCATCTCTCTCCTCTCTCTCTCTCCATCTCCATCCTCTCTCTCTCTCTCCATCTCCATCTCTCTCTCTCTCTCTCTCTCCATCTCCTCTCTCTCTCTCTCCATCCTCTCTCTCTCCATCTCCATCCCTCTCTCTCTCCATCTCCATCTCTCTCTCTCTCTCCATCTCTCTCTCTCTCTCTCTCTCCATCTCCATCCCTCTCTCTCTCCATCTCCATCCCTCTCTCTCTTCTCCATCTCCATCCCTCTCTCTCTCCATCTCCATCCTCTCTCTCTCCATCTCTCTCCATCCCTCTCTCTCTCCATCTCCATCCTCTCTCTCTCCATCTCCATCTCCATCTCTCTCCTCTCTCCTCTCCATCTCTCTCCTCTCTCTCTCTCCATCTCCATCCCTCTCTCTCTCCATCTCCATCCCTCTCTCTCTCATCTCCATCCCTCTCTCTCTCTCCTCTCCATCTCCATCCCTCTCTCTCTTCATCTCCATCCCTCTCTCTCTCCATCTCCATCCCTCTCTTCATCTCCATCTCCATCCTCTCTCTCTCCCTCCGCCTCCATCTCTCTGTTTGTGTTCACACTCGACACTCGAGGCCGTTTTCTTAAACAGGAATTTATCAACCTTAGCAACCGTTACCGAGGGCCTCAAGACGCCATCATAACCATTAGAGCGCGGCGCCGGTCCGGTGTCAAAACAGCTTCCCGCGCTTCAATCCGCCATCGTCTCGTATTATGCAAATATTTTAGATTCGCCGTTGTATGTCAAGAGATCTTTAACAATGCCCATGTTTTATTCATTAACTCTGAGCGGTGTTAACTGCTTCTGAAGGAGATGGAGACGCGCCGAGCGTCGACATTCACGATTCAAGATGGTCATTGTCATAGAAAAACGATGAAATTATTTAACCCTCAACCAATCACGGTCAAGTGCAGACGCCGATGTGTGTTTTCCCCGAAGATACAAGATACGATTTTACTACTACTTTAACTACATTGCTGGTTTTTAAATACGATGAAATGTTTAAATTTAGTAGAATATGTTTGTAATATTGTAAATCATGTTAAAGGTGCAATGCGTAACTTTTCTGGCAGGGGTTTGTGACCTTTACTTCTCTGCAGGGAGGTGTTATGGTTTTCGCTGCAGTGTTCTACTGTATAGGAAAAAAATTATAATTGTTTGAGGTGTTTATAATGCAAAAAAACATGCATTTTACTGACAGACTTTACAGATCTTGATACATTTTATGCCATATATGGGTGATGATAAGAGGGTAGAGGAAAAGTTACGCAGTGCACCTTTAATACGACAGAAAACAAGAGTATGTTTTGGTATGGGGTATCCAATGATCGCGGATATCCAAAATGGGCCTTCAACTAAATCAAGAGAGCTAAAAAACAGGACAACAGAGAATCAGAACCCGGGAAAAAGGGAGTAACTGTTCCTTACATGGCTGGTGTTTCTGAAAAACTACAGAGGATTTTCAGACAACATGATCCCGGTCTATTTCAAAACCTAACTGGTCCAACCCAAAGGACAAAACACCAAGCCACAAACAAAGCAATGTGGTCTACTCCATTCAGTGCAGAGAAACTGAAGTGAGCGCTACATTGGATAAACTAACACAGACGAGAGAGCAACACAGGACCTCAGTCTGCTGTCCATCTCCACTCATTTGAGGACAGCGAGGTACAGATTTTAGCCAGAGAAAATAATTGGTTTGAGAGGGAAGTGAAAGAAGCTATTTTTGTTAAGAAAGAATATCCTTCTCTAAACAGACACCATCTATCTCCTATTTACAACGCCATCCTCAAACCTAAATCAAAACAAACAAGAGAACAACAGGTGTAGCCAGGTCAGGTCAGAGGTGAGGAAACTCCATTATGGCCATTAATTGTTACGCTAATTAGACCCCACACCCTGCACAGGTCAATAGGTTTAACTAACTAACAGAAACTGTAAACAAGTAGGAGTGTTAGTTTCAGTTAGTTTGCTCCTCCCTGCAGATATAAGGAAGTGTCCACCAGCGTCTAACCGGAACTGAAGAAGCAACTTGGATGAGCTGCGAAACGTCTTCAACCAAACTAACTTTTGTCCAGTCGACAAACTGAATTTTTCTCCTCTTTGGTATGGGACGTTCAGTTCGGTGCAGGGCTATGTACAAGTGAGTTCATGCAATTTGTGTCTTTACATTCCTTCACTACATACATATTTAATATTCACAAAGGAACTCGTCCGTGATTGGGGTGGCAGTGTTTCCCACAGCGCTTTATAGTTAGAGCGGCCACCTTGATAACAATTGCCTCCCGCCTTGACTACATCCCTCAGAACCACATGAAGTTTGAGTAAAACTTCATGCTGGAACTGTTAGTGCTGCGATTTACTTTTTGAACAGTTTTTTTTTACTGTTTACAAGGAATATAATTTGTATAATATTTCATACATCTGTTGCTTATTTGAGAATATTTTATTTAACTTATTAGTATTACCAAGCAGCACTTTGCATTTATTTTATTTTTCCGTTTGTATAATGTTAAAACAAATTGTTGGTTTAATAAACACACAAATGGTTTTGCATTTTATTTCCATACTGTACTGAAAATGAACCGAACAGTGACCTCAAAACCGAGCTATGTACCAAACTGTGATTTTTGTGTACCGTTACACCCCTACTTTTTACCCAGTGTAGAAATTTGTGTTTACATCTGTCTTCCTGGTTCTCAAGGCGACTGCCTGCTGTCTCACTGTCACTACACCCTGTCCCAGTCGATCTCTGTGGAGTTTTTGCACTAAAATCCATAAATACAGTAGAGTAGTCTCATACAGAGAATAAATGCATTTGATATACAGTAAAAATATATTCTTTTATAAGCTTTGTGTTCATACAACATTCATGAGTGTTTACAGGCCACAGGCTCAAGCATGTTAATAATAATAATAACTAACAATGCATCGGACACTCAAAGATGCTTTACAGAGCATTATTCATTCACTCCATACCCAGTGATGGTAAGATACTATTGTAAAAGTGAAAAAATGCATAGATGGCCAATGTCCAAAAGCTTTTTTATTTTCAAAATAGCGTTTCAGCAAAAAAACGTTGTTTTGTCTGGCTGCTCCTTGCATTTGCACCTCTATAAGAATGTTGGTGTGCGTTTTCTGTTTCTTTTGAAGATACTATTGTAGACACAGCTGCCCTGGGACAGGCTGACGGAAGCAAGGCTGCCAATCTGCGCCATCAGCCCCTCCGAACACCACCATCACTTCTACACACACTACTTTCATACTAGGCAATGTGGGTGAAGTGTCTTGCCTAAGGACACAATGACAGTTTTTGTGAGTGGCGTCCCCCTGTGGCACCTGATTTTCCCAGTGGTCTCCCATCCAAGTACTAACCAGACCCGGACCTGTTTAGCTTCTGCGATCTGACGAGGCTTTGACAAGGAGGTTTGGCCACAACATGTTATAAGCCCAGATGGTCACACTTTTTAAAATTTTTAATACAACGCAGTAAAAACTAACTGACACTCCCTGATATCGTGAGTTTCTGGTTGCTGTATAAGAAAAGAGGTGAGGACCACAAAAGAGTTTTCTGAAGATTTAATACAAACACACAGCTCTGGTTCTACTGCCTACACGCAGCGACAGACTAGCCTGATTCATCAGCCGGTTTCACTTTGTAGAAACCATCTGTCCAAACATGGACGCGAGCATTGAGAACCTGGAGATTTAAAAGTTTCTCTCTTACAGGAGCCAGAACATGAACAACTTACTTGTTTTAAAGAGGAGACTGAGAAGGAGAAGGACGAGGTTTTTGGCCGTGGCGTTTTGTGGGGCAGCGGCAGCGACGTCTGTTGAAAGGAACGTGTGGATGTGGAGACGTAGCCAAGAGTGGTGAGTGGCGATGTGCTTCACTTCAGTGACACGGAGTTCACTGACAATTTTCACCTACTTCAGCGCAGAATAGTGACGTTTGTGGCTTGTTGATAACGTGTAGGTCGAATGAATGCGCTTTGACCGTTCAAACTTAAGTCGCATGTCAAAAGATCAGATATGTATCAGTTTTAGGACCACATATCGAAGTAGCCTGGGTCGCATTTAAAAAAATCGGATCTGTGTCGTTCAGACTGTCATTAAAAGATCAGATACAGGGCACATAGGGGCCAAAAAATCGGATTTGGGTCACTTCAGGCTGCAGTCTGAACGCAGCCTAAGTGATCAATACACGGTCAGGCAGCAACTGTGGTCATAAAAATGTACTGTGACAACTTAACTTTAGCAACGACACATGGTCTATTCGGGGTCCATGAACATTCTTTAACGTAATTTTAAGAACTAACAGACTTATTATTCTCATACTCCTGACTTGAAGCTTGTTTGTCCTTCAACTAACATAAAAAACACACCATCATTCCCTTATTGTACATTTCTCCACCTCAGGGCGTAACATTAAGCATTTTACGTTGCATAAAAATACACAAATTGGTCAGCGGCGTAACATCGTCTCAAGTGCCTTCTGTGGCATTATCCTCAAAGGGTGACTGCTTTAAGTGTAAAAATATGGAAGCAGCGGCTCTTTGAAAGTGCGTGCAGAGGCATATAGGAGCGTATCATCTCCTGCGTCATAAAAAGTCACCATCCCCTTATTGTCGTCTAGTTCCACCTTCATGATTTGCTTGGAAATGCTGGGATAGCGTGAAGAACACTGGGGGTGAGGTCATAGCCAGAAACTCTCCGTCTCTGAAACACGACGTCCAAAATCCGGTCTCAGGACGCGACAAGACCTCACAGTTCCACTCCCAGAAGCAAGTCCTGATTGGATTCTGTTTCTACGGTTCGGTGGTGATTTCCTGATCCGAGCCAGGACATTCCCAACACCTCGCCCAAGACACTTCTGTTTTTAGACAGAGAGGTGTTTCTGTCTCAATGTTAACACTAATTCTACTTTTGAGGGAAGACAAATACTAAAATAACATCGCAAACTAAAGTAATCTACATCTAAAAACAATCTTTAAAGGTTTAGGCCTCAAAAACAGACCTGGAGTTGTGTTTTGTTTCATTCACACATGTTTGAGTAATCGTTTATTATTAGTCTGTCCACATCTCCGAAGCTCAAACTGCTCTGTTCCCACTTTATGATGTCATAAAGTGGTAGTTTTCAAGATAACAGCTCCTTTTACATTTAGCTCAGTAGAGATTGACAATTCCAGAGCTGATACATCGTCCAAAAGATTCTAGTGAAGGTGTAAGTTAGTAGGGATGGGCATTCGATTCGATTTTCTTAAATTTAACGATTGATTTTCGATTAATCATTCATCATTATTATTGCTATTACTAATCTGCATAAACAAACTCAATTTTACAACATATAAACCATAAACATTATAGAGCCACATCAGCCCGTTTGACATTATAATGTGTTTACTGCAGCTTTGACACGTTTGTTTACGTTTTATAGAAATGAAACTTAAAACCACATGACTCATTTGCATAAACTATAAGCAGTGTAAAAAAAAAAACAACAGCTCTTTCCTTGTGCGCTGATGCGGTTCAGTTTCTGTCAGACTAAAGGACACGACTCAGTGGAATATGAGTGTTCTTTCTGTGACAGAAGGATGTTGATGATGATGATGATGATGATGGTGGTGAGTCTGTTTAACATCATTTCACTTTATTTGGTCATTTTATTTATTTTAGTCATTTTATTTATGTTGTCTACTGTTGTGACGAAAAGACTGAAAAGTGTTTGTCTTTTGGACGCATGCACACTCAACTAGTATGAAAGTGGTGTGTACGCGAGGGGCCGATGGCGCAGATTTTCAGCCTC
This sequence comes from Boleophthalmus pectinirostris, assembly GCF_026225935.1. Lineage (NCBI taxonomy): Eukaryota > Metazoa > Chordata > Actinopteri > Gobiiformes > Gobiidae > Boleophthalmus > Boleophthalmus pectinirostris. Next base: position 29,124,081 of record NW_026571115.1, on the reverse strand, counting down.
GCTTCCATCAGTGTGTCCCAGGGCAGCTGTGGCTAGAATAGTCGCTTACCACCAAGTTGGGAGTGAATAAATAATGCCCTTTGAGTGTCCAAAAAAGTGGTACATAAAACTGATGTATTATTATTATTTATTATTATTAACCTTTATGTTGCAGTAACCAGGACACTGCGTAAACATGCACCATGACGAAACCGGGATACTCAAAAAACCCGGTCATACCCGGAACACTGATGTACACGTAAACAGACTCACTGAGGGATATATTGATCTGCGAGGACGTGCCAGAGCCCAAAGGTGGGACTGTGACACCGCAACTCCAGTGTTTGTGTCAGACACAGCCTCGTCTCCTTGCGCTACGCACAGCAACCTACATTTGGTTTGTCGATTAAAAATGAACGTGATCAACGAAATTCTTAACGATCAATTATCGATTCATTGACTAATCATGCCCATCCCTGGTATGGAGGTTAAAAACGCAGTGATATATCCATAGAAACAAGCAGGTGACAGACCCCTAACCAAAAGTCACATAGTGCACTTTTAAACAAGTCTCTCATATATAAAATTACAAGCAAACGCTCACCTTTTGTTAAAAATTTTACTTCTAAATGTGACCATAAATGCTCTTAGCACCGCCAAACTCTTGTCCTTCTCTGAGTCAGATTCATAATGAAGTCCGCTGGGTCTTGTCAAGGTCAAGAAATACCAAAATTGAAAAAAAAAAAAAAGAGTTCAATATAAACGGTGGATAATTTAAAGCTGCTCTATATAACTTTTTGGTTGGGGTTCCATCACCTGCTTGTTTCCTTTGCCTGGAATGTTCCACAATCTGACATTAAAGAGCTCTACTTTACGTTTATTCAATTATAGGTGATTTTAGATCAAAATGTCTAGAAAAACAGGAATTTTGAGCGAGGTCGCCTCTCCACAGATCTGACCTCTAACTTGGTCTGATTTGGTCTCCATGATGATCGAAAGGTTAAAAATGCAGTGGAGCACAAGGTGGAACAGAGTGTTTCACATTTGAGAGAAGAAATCAGTCTAAATACGCAGGATTTGTGTGTTAAACATGTGCGAACGAAACAAAACACAACTCCGGGTTTGTTTGTGATGAGAAAACAACATTATAACAGATGAGAAAATTGCGTAATATGGCCACTTTAATTCATTTTAATCCAAGCCAGCATCCGTTTTGAGTGCCCACAGTGAGCTTGCCGGCTTGCCGCTGCGCACATTGTCTAATCAGAAAGCCGAATGAGTTTGTCACTTTGGGTTGCCAGATTATACGACAAAACCCAGCTTGCATTAAATCCGAAACGTGTCCTCGGTATATGACAGCTAATGGCACCCCAGAATGAATGGTGATTATATTGTCATTATTTGCACCAGTAGGAGCTCATGTGATAGATATTAAAACAGTCCGGATACAAGGCAACACGCCCGTGGTTAGATTAAAACCTTTGTGTTATCTGCCCACTCGTTCTTTAGTCCCTTTCTCCCTCTCTCCTCCTCTCCGTCCCCTTCGTTCGTCTGTCCTTCTGGTCGGGCAGAATGTGCTGGGGCCCGCACAGCTTGAGAACGAGGGAGCGGAGAAACTGAGGGGGCGGGAGGGCATCTGACGGAGCTATTCGTGGGTTTCGGTTTCCTGTGAGATGGTGCCATTTTGAGGACCGACGCTGACCGTTCGAAAGATATGGATATTTTGTTATGGGCTGTTAATTGCCATGGCGACCGTCCAAAACTCGTGGATGATCTTGATGCGCTTCTGCTCAAATGGGTTTAGTTATTCTGTAAAATCTGGGTGTAGATGCGCAATTCCAATATTCCCTGGGAGTGTGATGTTAACTGTTTGTTAGACTTTAATTTGAGTTTTATTCAATGCAACCTGACCAGAAATGCCTGTTTTTCTAGGTGTTTTTGAGCTCTAAAACCGCCTGTAATTGAATAAATGTAAGAACGAGCTGTTTAACCTCTTAACGCCTGAATTTATATAGATGTTTTTTGTATTTAATTCACATGATTTGCTCTCATTTCTGTTGAGGCTGAAACACGTCAGGACTTTCTAAGTTGTCCATTAAGACATGCCGTAAACTAATAAAGGCATTCTATTTTAACCAGTGAGTGCCTTGGGTTTTCTGCATCTTTGTACTGACTTCCCTTCTAAAAGAGCACCACTGGGTTTGGATCTACTGTGTATTATCCTCTGGAGGTCCAGGAAGCGCTTCTTCTGAATTTTTTTTTTTTATATAGATATATATTTAAATAAATATTAATATAGGCAGTGTCTACCAGTGTCCATGGCTACGTTCAGACTGCAGGGCTTAACGCTCAATTCCGATTTTTTTGTGAAATCCGATGTTTTTGCGAGGTCGTTCACATTTCCAATTAAATGCGACTTGTATGTGACTCCAGTGTGAACATTAAATGACCCAAAAGTGTCCCGCGTGCGCACTGGAGACACGACGACGTCAACCGCAGCGAGCGTACTCTGTGTTTACAGAAGTTTTCCAAACATGAACGCGAGCATCGAGCACCTGGAGATTTTAAAGTTCCTCTCGTACCGGAGCCAGAACATGAACAACTTACTTGTTTTAAGGAGGAGATTGAGAAGGAGAAGGACGAGGTTTTTGGCTGTAGTGTTTTGTGGGGCAGCGGCAGCGACGTCCGTTGAAAGGAACGTGTGGATGTGGAGACGTAGCCAAGAGTGGTGAGTGGTGATGTGCTTCACTTCAGTGACACGGAGTTCAGTAACAATTTTCGCCTACTTCAGCGCAGAATAGTGACGTTTGTGGCTTGTTGATAACGCGTAGGTCGAATGAATGCCCTTTGGCCGTTCAGACTGAAGTCGCATGTCAAAAGATCAGATATGTATCGGTTTCAGGACCACATATCCAAGTGTCCTGGGTCACATTTGAAAAAATCGGATCTGTGTCGTTCAGACTGTCATTAAAAGATCAGATACAGGTCACATAGGGGCCAAAAAATCAGATTTGGGTCACTTTCAGGCTGCAGTCTGAACGCAGCCCATGTGACCAGAACTGAAGAAGCATCTTGGATGAGATCAAAAACTTTTGTCCAATTGACAGAACTGAATTTCTCCTTTGCTATTTTGCCAGTTTTGATACTACAGGTCGTGTTAGAGTTAGATATCTGCCGACACTTGATAACATCTGATACCAGAGCAGAAACAGAAGACTGAGGCTACGTTTACTCATAGCTGGATATAGAAACTAATATTTCCCTCCCTCCGTTTTCCAAAATAACATCATGCATACAGCATCGTTTTCAAAAAAGTTTTCGTTTACATGAACCTGCATAAATACGCCATTGAGCGCCGTCATAACTACGCCAAGTCTCTGAGCGGCTCCTGTATTTTAGATTCAAACCTGTAGCGTTTATTTCATTACAGTTGTAAGTTTTACTCAAAAATACCTTGAAAAACGTGCATTATTGAGCGGGCTCGCCTCTCCACAGATCTGTTAAAGAAGTGATAAAATTGCTGACCTCCGAGCCTCATTCCTCTCTGGTCATGGATGTGAATCATCAGCTGTGTGCAAATGCAAACACATGAAAAGTGTTTGCACCTCTGAATGCTCCATCATCATCATCATCAGAGCAAAAGGGAAACATTGGTAGGACTTTTGGCACGTCAGCTCCTAAAACTCCTTTTATCTCACTTTATCTCTGTAGTTTTCCAGAATCTCCACTCTAGCTGGAGTTTTTAGAAAGATTTGTTTTCAGAGGCAAATTTACCGTGTAAAAGATGGGGGCACACAAAGGGAAATGTCTCTTTTAAAAATAACCGTGTACGTGTAAATGGGGCCGTAGTCAAACTAATAACAAAGATTTTAGTCAGACTTGTGTGAATGAAAGGAACCACAACTCCGATGTTTTTCAAGGAGGTAACAACATTATAACATGGCTTAAAGGTGCATTGTGTAACTTCACCGCAAATTCACCGTTTGTGTGTAAAAGATGGACACAAACGAAGGGAAATGTCTCAGTTTTTTAAAAATACTCATGTACGTGTAAATACCGTCTGAGAGCACTAAATTGTTAGCGTATTCACAATAACTCAACTGTTCAGTGATAACTAAAAATAACACTCACTTTTTCACTTCATTCCTCGTCCACGTGGAATAATAAATGTGGCTACAAGTATTTTTCACTGCACGGTCACTATCTGCTCGTGTGTGTTTACGTGCGCTGCAAGTGGTGAGAGATGAGATCACTGCTGCTTTAAATTATGTCCACCTACTGTTAGTGTCATATTGTTTAGACCTGGTTTAGTCCTGGTTTAGTCCTGGTTTTAGTCCTGGTTTAGTCCTGGTTTAGTCCTGGTTTAGTCCTGGTTTAGTCCTGGTTTTAGTCCTGGTTTAGTCCTGGTTTACCTGGTTTCCTGGTTTAGACCTGGTTTAGTCCTGGTTTTAGTCCTGGTTTAGTCCTGGTTTAGTCCTGGTTTAGTCTGTTTTAGTCCTGGTTTAGTCCTGGTTTAGACCTGGTTTGGTTTAGTCCTGGTTTAGTCCTAGTTTACCTGGTTTAGTCCTGGTTTAGTCCTGGTTTTAGTCCTGGTTTAGTCCTGGTTTAGTCCTAGTTTAGACCTGGTTTAGTCCTGGTTTAGTCCTAGTTTAGACCTGGTTTAGTCCTGGTTTAGTCCTGGTTTACCTGGTTTAGTCCTGGTTTTAGTTTAGACCTGGTTTAGTCCTGGTTTAGTCCTGGTTTAGTCCTGGTTTAGTCCTGGTTTTAGTCCTGGTTTAGTCCTGGTTTAGTCCTAGTTTAGTCCTAGTTTAGACCTGGTTTAGTCCTGGTTTAGTCCTAGTTTAGTCCTAGTTTAGACCTTGTTTAGTCCTGGTTTAGTCCTAGTTTAGTCCTAGTTTAGACCTGGTTTAGTCCTGGTTTAGTCCTAGTTTAGACATGGCTTAGTCCTGGTTTAGTCCTGGTTTTAGTCCTAGTTTAGACCTGGTTTAGTCCTGGTTTAGTCCTAGTTTAGACATGGCTTAGTCCTGGTTTTAGTCCTGGTTTTAGTCCTAGTTTAGACCTGGTTTAGTCCTGGTTTACTCCTGGTTTTAGTCCTGGTTTTAGTCCTGGTTTAGACCTGGTTTAGTCCTGGTTTAGTCTAGTTTAGACATGGCTTAGTCCTGGTTTTAGTCCTAGTTTTAGTCCTGGTTTAGTCCTGGTTTAGTCCTAGTTTAGACTTGGTTTAGTCCTGGTTTTAGTCCTAGTTTAGACCTGGTTTAGTCCTGGTTTAGTCCTAGTTTAGACCTGGTTTAGTCCTGGTTTTAGTCCTAGTTTAGACCTGGTTTAGTCCTGGTTTAGTCCTAGTTTAGACCTGGTTTAGTCCTGGTTTTAGTCCCGGTTTAGACCTGGTTTAGTCCTGGTTTTAGTTCTGGTTTAGCCGAAAATGTGAAAACAGGAAAATCCCGCCGCGTAATCCATTTATTTCAACAAAGTAACTGTAATCCAATTACCACTCACTGAAACAGTAACTGTAACCGAATACAGTTACTCATAATTTGTACTCTGATTACGTAACTCCGGTACATGTAATCTGTTACTCCCCAACACTGCTAAGAGGTTTCCTGCAATTAAAAATATGCCAGTGTTCTCATAAAAAGTAAGAGTCAGCATCCCAAAAATAGCGTACTTTTTATTAATACATATACATTTTTTTTTTGCGATGCGACAACACTCTTGAAGTATTAATAGAAAAATGCCACAATAAAGCATTAAATCCCCCTAACTCCACTGTCTTCTGTTCAGTACAAGCGAGCATTCCTGGCCCAAACCCTCCAGTTGGACTACAAATCCGTACTACAAATCCCTGTACTCCTTGCACATATGGAGCGAGCGAGTGCCAGTTTAGCGGCGAAACCAGCCCGTGTTCTGAGTCAGCGTTCGGGCTCGTGCGCTGGTGAGACGGCGGAACTTTGTGGATTAGTCGGAAAGGTGCGTTTGATAATCCCACCTGTCTGTTTCACGCGAGCGGTGACAGTATCCGAGTGCGGCAGGTGCTTTGTGGGATTTGTGTGTAAAAGCGGGTTCAATTAGTGAATGTTAGCGCGTGCAAGGATGGATCGCCAGGAAAATCCGGGGTGTCGTGGGCGTGGTACTTCTACAGACGAGAGATATAAAAAAATTAACAAATATAAAATAGCTGCAACTTAAATGTCAAACTGGAGCGATTGGCAACGGTGAAAACAAACTGCAGAGGCTCATGATCGCACTTTTTGGACACCTGCTCTCTCGCTCTCAAGTTCAAGATTAGTCCTGGTTCAGTCCTGGTTCAGTCCTGGTTTAGTCCTGGTTTATACTTGGTTTAGACCTGGTTTAGTCCTGGGTCCTGGTTTAGTCCTGGTTTAGTCCTGGTTCAGTCCTGGTTTAGACATGATGCAGTCCTGGTTTAGGCCAGGTTTAGACCTGGTTTAGTCCTGTTTTAGTCCTAGTTTAGACCTGTTTTAGTCCTGGTTCAGTCCTGATTTAGGCCCGGTTTAGTCCTGTTTTTGTCCTGTTTTAGTCCTGTTTTAGACCTGTTTTAGTCCTGGTTTAGTCCTAGTTTAGGCCCGGTTTAGTCCTGTTTTAGTCCTGTTTTAGACTTGGTTCAGTTCTGGTTTAGTCCTAGTTTAGACCTGGTTTAGTCCTGGTTCTAGTTTAGTTCTGGTTCAGTTCTGGTTTAGTCCTGGTTTACTTCTGGTTCAGTTCTGGTTTAGACATGATGTAGTCCTGGTGTAGTCCTGGTTTAGACCTGGTTTAGTCCTGGTTCAGTTCTAGTTTAGTTCTGCTGGTTTAGACCTGGTTCAGTCCTGGCTCAGTTCTGGTTTAGTCCTGCTTTAGTCCTGGTTTAGTCCTGGTCCATGTGTTGTAGTCTAGGCTTTATGTTCTGTAAGTGATTATGAACGGCATTAATGTTATTAACATTAACGCTGTTTTGAGTAAAAAAACATCAAATTTTTTTTTAATTTTTTTTACTGTGCTGGCGCCTTTGTGCTTGTACAGAAAGTGAGTTGTGGTGATCACGAATCGCATACGTCCACTTAAAAAATCTCCACTACACCACTGAATAAAATGTATAGTTAAGGCAGTGTTATGTTTCACTGTATCTTAAAATGCATTGCTTTCTAAAATATACTGTTATTATTTTCTACTATATTATTATTGTAATCGAAAATCTGCAAATAAGCAAAGAAAAAAATAATCTGTTCTATTCTGTATAAATATAATATAACCTCTACAAATATAAAATGCATAGGATACCACTTTTCCAAAACAAGTATTTATTTATTTTTTGTTTGTTTACAGGAGTTTGATTATAGTGGTATAGGATTTTTTTTTATTTTTTTTAATAGTATTGCCAACTTTTTTTCTTATTGAAATCATTGTAGTTTGGTTTAATTCCAGTATCTTTTATTCAGTTAAGCACCTGGTTTTAATATTTACCGTTTTGTCTTTGCCAACTGAGCTATGTGCTAACCGCTAACAAGCCACTTTTAGCATAACATTAGCATTTAGCATAACAGTGAGCGTCGTCTTTCTGTTACCACGGTGACACTTTGACCAGTACGGACATGCTGTAACCTCTTGTTAAAGCTCTGAACCTGCTCTGTTCAGTCGATAAATGTGTTTGTCAAGTGGTTGAAGCATGTGAGTTGAACGTGTGAGCTGCGTCTGCTAATTATATCTCTAAGGCTACGTTCAGACTGCAGGGCTTAACGCTCAATTCCGATTTTTTTGTGAAATCCGATGTTTTTGCGAGGTCGTCCACATTTCCAATTAAATGTGACTTGTATGTGACTCCAGTGTGAACAGTAAACGGCCCAAAAGTGTCCCGCATGCGCACTGGAGGCACGATGACGTCAACTGCAGCGAGCGTGCTCTGTGTTTACGGAAGTTGTCCAAACATGGACGCAACATTGAGCACTGGAGATTTTAAAGTTTCTCTCGTACCGGAGCCAGAACATGAACAACTTACTTGTTTTAAGGAGATTGAGAAGGACAAGGACGAGGTTTTTGGCCGTGGTGTTTTGTGGGGCAGTGGCAGCGACGTCGTTGAAAGGAACGTGTGGATGTGGAGACGTAGCCAAGAGTGGTGAGTGGTGATGTGCTTCGCTTCAGTGACACGGAGTTCATTAACAATTTTCGCCTACTTCAGCGCAGAATAGTGACGTCTGTGGCTTGTTGATAACGTGTAGGTCAGATGAATGTGCTTTGGCCGTTCAGATTGAAGTCGCATGTCAAAAGATCAGATATGTATCAGTTTCAGGAGCACATATCCAAGTGACCTGGGTCACATTTGAAAAAATCTGATCTGTGTCGTTCAGACTGTCATTAAAAGATTAGCTTTAATTTTTTATTGAACCATATCGAATCGATTTGAAATATATCATATCGAATTGAAAGTGCACTGTATCGAGATATGTATCGTATCGTGGCCTGTGTATCGAGGTATGTATCGTATTGACAACTCCTTAATGATACCCAGCCCTAGTATTTACAATGGATGTCCGGAGAACTAGGGCTGCCAACTGTCCTTTGAAAAACAGAATCGTCCCGTATTCAGGAACAAAAGTACACGTCCCGTATTGAGCTGAAAAGCGACACACTTTGTTCCGTATTACCGTGAAAATAAAACATAGTGTGTAGTCAATGGAATGGCGCTTTATAAGAAAATTTACAGTAAACGGCTGTGGGGCCCTGGGCTCTGAGCTTTTGTCCTGCCCTGGGCTCCAAGCCTCGACTCCGAGCTCCTGCCCAGCTGTGGACACTGAGCGGGAGCTCCGGCTGCGGGCAGACGTCATTGGGAGCCAGGGTCAGTAGGAGCCGGAAGCACCCACATGCGAACTTCCATGTTGCCTTAAGTAAAAGCTGGGATCTAGCGCATTAGTTATGTCCATTTATATCCAGTCTATAACCTTTTTTATTAAGAGGGGTTCACACCAGAGCGTCAAAGCATCCAGTTTCTATGTAAAGTCTATGTGGATGCGCGTCTTGGGCGTCCTGCGTTTTTCGGGCGTCGGTGCGGCACAAATCTGGGTCGACACGGTGCGTCTTGAGCGTTTTGGCGTCAACGCTCTAGATGCGCGTCCAAGGCAAATGCTGAACTTTTCGCTTCAGACACGCCCGTATTGAGCTGAAAAGCGACACACTTTGTTCCGTATTACCGTGAAAATAAAACATAGTGTGTAGTCAATGGAATGGCGCTTTATAAGAAAATTTACAGTAAACGGCTGTGGAGTTGTGGGCTCTGAACTTTGGCCCTGCCCTGGGCTCCAAGCCTCGACTCCGAGCTCCTGCCCAGCCGTGGACTCCGAGCGGGAGCTCCGGCCACGGGCAGACGTCATTGGGAGCCAGGGTCAATAGGAGCCGGAAGCACCCACATGCGAACTTCCATGTTGCCTTAAGTAAAAGCTGGGATCTAGCGCATTAGTTATGTCCATTTATATGACAGTCTATGACCTCCATGGAGATAGATACGTTTAAAGGTGCACTGCGTAACTTTCCACAATATGGTATCAAACTTATGTAAGCTACTTTTATTTGATTATGGAGTGTTTCACTGCTCAAAAATACCTTTAAAACAAGCATTCTTACTGCGAGTGGGATCACCTTTTCACAGATCTCACCTGTAACTTGGCCTGGTGGTGTCTCCTTCTTGTTTCTATGGAGACTGAAAAGTTTAATGCCATACTTTGGAATACTGAAGTTAAAGCAGTAACCAAAACTCTACTAGAAAAGTTACAGATGGATTTTACTAACATTTTTGCATCATTTTCTGCTCGTTTTCGTGAAGTTTTAATATGCTCAGTAGTTAAGAAAGATTTAGAAAGTAGACAAATAAAAATAAATAACACGTTTACTTTGTTAAATGCAGATTTGTAAAGAAAATAGCGTCTGCATTCTGAACTCTGAACTCACCGCTACTTTCTGTATTTTTGTGCTTTTCTTCCTCAACTTTACTTCAAAAAAAAAAACGATGTAAAACTATGATAAACACTGACCACAGGGACTACCGCACCACACCAAGTCATAATTAGAAAAACACGAAAACCCCGACGTACACACTTCTATAAAATCTATATTACTTTGCCTATTGACATTTGTTCGTAAATGTCTGTGCCTGAGGAAATCTGCAGTACAAGTTCAATTAAGTATACCCCGAGGCCTTCCGTGAGCATTAGACGAACCACACTCCGACTTACAGCGTTACATAACCCGGCCGGTGGTGCTTTCAAGTGACGCTGGGAAATGTCTGTTTTGCCGTGTTTATTCGCCGCATACATTCTTTTCACCTGCCCGGAGAGAAATATAAAATTTTTCAAAAGCTTAATTAGCAATTTCACACGCAATAACACTCCAGCGGGTGTTTACCGGATTTCCGAGCGGTTTTGAATGCACCACTCATCCATGTTTTTTCATATTTGGAGTGAGGAGATGGTTACGTTATGCTAATGGGTATTTCTGAATGTACTAGTAATGTGATTTACATGTCAATTATGGCCAATAGGAAGATGTAAATACATAATCATTTAAATTGCTCTTACCTGGTTATTTCCTGCACGTTTGAGCAAAATTTGACTCGCCCCAGTGCACATATTATGTAAATACGTCTAATTATGAAGCAATTTATTGACTTTTTGGAGCTTTACCATGTTGTAGTGATGTTCTCTAATCAAAAACATGCCTGAAGCGGTTTTAGATGTCATCCGTGCATGTTTAGCGATCTCTACGTGGACTATTCGAACAGTCCTTAGTGCAGATATTATGTAAATAAGTCTAAGAATAATTATAAAGCACTCGATTTACTTTTAATAATATTTCCTTATCAAAAACATGCCTGAAGAGCTTTTAAATGTCATGCATGCATTTGAGTAATTTACCAATCCTTACTTGAACCTATTCAAACAGTCTTTAGTACAGATGTTATGTAAATAAGTCTAAGTGTAATTATAAAGCATTTTACTGTCCAATAATCAGGAAGTGCATGTTCGGGTTCTAGTCGTTCCTAGCTTTTACTTAAGGCAACATGACGCTACAAGATAGTTTGTAGTGAATTAGGTGATTAAAGATGACATGAAATTGACTCTTGTGAGCTTTAAGTTATAATGTTATTACCTGGAGTTGTGTTTTGTTTCATTCACACATGTTTGAGTAACCTTTTTTATTAAGAGGGGTTCACACCAGAGCGTCAAAGCATCCAGTTTCTATGTAAAGTCTATGTGGATGCGTGTCTTGGGCGTCCTGCGTTTTTCGGGCGTCGGTGCGGCGCGAATCTGGGTCGACACGGTGCGTCTTGAGCGTTTTGGCGTCAACGCTCTAGATGCGCGTCCAAGGCAAATGCTGAACTTTTCGCTTCAGACACGCCACGTCACCCAATCAGGGACGAGTATCCACAGACGTAGAGACGTTATTATCAGGAAGAAAGAAAAAGACCCGAGAACCGGAGCGAGAGCCACAGACATTAGCGGAGAATAAATACATGCGCCACAATCACCGAGCGGATCGGTGATTGTTAAAGATGGAGCAAAGAGAATGTTTGGTGAATTTTATCAAGGGGAAAGACGTTATTGTCCTTCTTCCTACGGGATTTGGGAAAAGCTTAATATACCAGTTCGCCCCGTTAGCGACGCATTACATTACATCACGACCAAATAGCAGTGATTCGTTAAATAAAAAAAGCACCTGCCTACCGTCGAGCGAACGAATTCTAATGCTGCGAGGTCAGACGGTTTCCACGAAGTGAAACGGGCTGATGAAATAGGCTCTGAAATCATCCAAACCATTCTAGTGAAGGTGTATGACATTTATTTAAAAACACGGCGGTGCAATTCCTGTTTTACCACGTTGTCTGTTCGAGAGAAGAACTCCTAAACATGCCGAATTTGTGCGTTAAACATGTGTGAATGAAACAAGACACACAAAACTCCACCTTAACCAAGGAATCGAACCCGGAACCTTCTTGCTGTGAGCCGCTAACCACGCAGCATGATTCAATATTGTATTTTGCATTAGTATAGATATTCTCATAACAGCAGTGGAGCGCAGTACGAAATCAGCATTAAATGAAATCACAAAATGTAGTGTGAAAGTGGAATGGCAGACTGCCTGTGGCTCAGCTTAACAGAGGATGTACCACAGTGGACGTACTTATTGACCGAAGGGGGGTGTTGTATTTGTTTAACTATTGATTCGCACAACACAAGCGCTTATTTGTGCATTTTAGACTCGGCGACGGTGAGCTTCATGTGAGTCAGCATCGGATTACATGTACAGCAAAACGCGCACCGGGCCTTAATTTAAGAATGAATGGAGAGGTTTCGCTATTGTGATTACGAAGGATGTAACAATAATCATTCTGTCCAAAGGTCCGCTCACACGCCTACGTCACCCAAGCTCCCACGCGGCAATTCTTCACAAATATACAAAAACATGATACAAAACTGTTCACAACAACTTGACGAAAATGATGTGATGTGCAGTAGTTTCATTAGCGCAGTGGGACAATGACCTCCGGGAACACGCTTTTTTTTTTTCTTGCCGTACTAGAATAAAGTGTAATTGCACATCCACTACACTAGTTGGCAGTGTCGCAGTGTGCACAGGGAGTATTAGCGCAACAGTGTCGGGTTTTTTGCACCGAGTAAACGCACACACAGCACAGAGAAGGAGATATGAAGTGCAGAGAACAAACTGTACGTATCTAAGTGTATGTAGCGCTCGGCTTCACTGTGACTACGGTGGGAAACGAGGAAAGACCGCTGTGTTTACTGTGTCTAAAAATGTTTGCAGCGGACATCATGAAGCCAAATAAATTACAGCGTCGCTTATAGACATTACACCACAATCACGCTGATAACCCGCTTGAGTTTTTTCAGCAAAAACGTGCCGAATATTGCCAACAATCATCCCACTTTGTGAATGCTCCTTTGATAAACCAACGAGCACTGGCAGCGTCATATAAGGCGGCGTAACAAATAGCAGAGGAGCTGATACTTGCAATTCGTGACTTGGACTCGAGTCAGACTTGAGTCACTGTTTTTAGGACTTGAGACTCGACTTGATAAAATGGACTAAGACCTGGGACTCGACTTGGACTTGACGGTCAGTGACTTGGGACTTAACTCAGATTTAAGGCCTGTGACTTTGAGAAGCACTTTTAAATCTGAATTATTTCTATTCTGACCGTAATGATTCACTCTAAGATCTTGTCAAGACATTTAAAAAGGAAACATTTACATTTCTACAACTCTTATATACTCTATAAACATTCATATATAAATATACTATGACTTTATAAGTACAATTTATCTCAAAATTCATATAAATTGCAAAAATCTAAACTATATTTGATAGCTTGGTTTAAAGACTTTAAAGACTCAAAGCAGACGATTCGGACTTGACTTGAACTTATGGACCAGTGACTCGAGACTCGACTTGGACTTGCCTGTATTGGACTTGGGACTTGACTCAGACTTGAGGTTAAAGACTTGAGACTTCCTTGAGACTTGCAAAACAATAACTTGGTCCCACTGATACTGCTGCAGCTTTAGACCTGGTTTCAGTCACGTCGGACGACACAAGTGCCTCAAACTATAACACGGACATCGACTTTAAAGACGAGGAGGACACGGGAGCGGACCGCCTCATGACGCAGGTGAGCACAGCGCGGAATACGGACGGACACATGCTGCGTTTTCGCTTTGTAGACGGGAATAAAACGTTTGCTCTCTTATGTAGGCGACTGAAGGCGATGGTGCGATTTGTCCACGTCTTGTAGTGGTTCTGTGGAGTGGAGCGGCACAAAATGGGGCGTGACAGAAAATAATTAAGAGGCACTGCATTAGCGGGACACACGCTGATTGTGTTGCGATAGCGCTCTGAAGGGGAATGACTTATCACAAAGAGCAAAATGGGGTGAGCGTCAAAAAGAATATTATCTCAAATTTGGTCAGTACAGGAGCTCTATACAGTCATAAAATACACAGCTACGCATTTGCATTCCTAAATAAAATGGTATCTTTGAGTGAACAATTTCGCATTATATCTATTTTTATCTCCGTTCATCTCTCACCACGTTTTTTGTTAACTTTTTATTACTAATTAAAATCACCAAAGCCGACAGACCCGAGAAATGAATAATTGAGGAGACCAAAAACATAAAAAGACTCTCAACTTAAAACGTGCAAATTCTGGAAACAGATTTTTACAATATTGTCCCAAAATGAACGCGCTCTCAGACTAACCCGGCGCGCGTCTTCAATGAGAGGAGCCAGATTTGGAGATGATAAAGCCTCTCGTATTTGTTGTTTGTTTGTGAAAATGACTGTCAATAATGCTGGCCTTTCAGCTAATGTCATGTGTAATGAGCCTTATGCATATTCATACACAGTTGGGGAATGCTGGGATTGTATCGTTGGCAATATTAATGAGTAAATAGCACTTGTGTTTATGCGGAATGTATGTCAGGGTTGAGGCTTAGTGGTTAGAATTCCTGCCTCATAACAACACGGTCAATGTTGGGATACTTACAGTGTTAGGTTACTTTTAAAATGTACTCCCCTACAGATTACAGATTACATACCCCAACGTAATCCATTAAATTACTTAAAGTGAGTAATGTAATCGGAATATTTTGGATTACTTGGTTTGCTGTAGAGAAGCAAAGACGAGGATATCGTAACATAAGAAGTTTTATCTGCTAAAAGACAATAAAAAAGCCGAGTCTTTACTTAATACGTTTTTAATACGGTTGTATTAAAATATTATTGATAGAAGAGGAGGAAACACAGTCCATGCAGCATGGTTTAGTCCTATTAAATCCTGTTTTAGACCTGGTTTAGACCTGGTTTTAGTCCTGGTTTAGACCTCGTTTAGTCCTGGTTTAGATCTGGGTTTAGTACTGATTTAGACCTGGTTTAGTCTTGGTTTAGACTTGGTTTAGTCCTGATTTAGACCTGGTTTAGTCCTGATTTAGACCTGGTTTAGACCTGGTTAAGATCTGGTTTTAGTCCCGATTTAGTCCTGGTATAGTCCTGATTTAGACCTGGTTTAGTCTTTGTTTAGACCTGGTTTAGACCTGGTTTTAGACCTGGTTTGGACCTGGTTTAGTCCTGGTTTAGACCCGGTTTAGTCCTGATTTAAACGTGGTTTGGACCTGGTTTTAGTCCTGGTTTAGACCTGGTTTCAACCTGGTTTAGTCCTTGTTTAGTCCTAGTTTAGACCTAGTTTAGACCTCGTTTAGACCTGGATTAGACCTGGTTTTAGACCTGGTTTGGACCTGGTTTAGTGTCCGGCAATGAGTGGAATTACTGAAAAAAAAAAAAAAAAAGGGATATAGCCCGAAATGTGAAAACAGGAAAATACCGCAGTGTAATCCATGTATTTCAACAAAGTAACTGTAATCCAATTACCACTCACTGAAACAGTAACTGTAACCGAATAGAGTTACTCATCATTTGTACTCTGATTACATAACGTTGGTACATGTAATCTGTTACTCCCCAACACTGAACACGGTCCTGGGTTTGATTTTCAGGCCCTGTTCTTCATCATTGTCAGAGTGAATTTCAATTCTGGAGGCAAGTTTCTTAATTGGCATGTGTGTCAGTCTGAATCGAGTTCAACACATTAACAATCTGAAGTGGCTCTCGCTGAAAGACATCGGGAAAATGATGAGGATAACGAGGAAGGTTTGAATCTGATTGGTCGCCGTGTCACAAAAGCAGAACAAGATGAAAAATCAAACTTAAGATAATCTTAAGTTAAACTGAGAGAAAAGCACAGACGTCTTCCCTGTTCACAAATACATAAAGCTCTTACCTTCTGCATGTTTTTCACAAACTAAATAGTCTGTATTGACGCTAAAATAGTCTGAAGTACATCTGCCTGTGTCGTCTTGTTTGTTTTGGTTCACTCGGGAGCTTCAGTTTTGCCTTCCACATAAACCTGCTGCTCTGTGATTGGTCCGTTCGCTGCAGATGAATTTAAACTTTACAACAAAAGTCTGTCAAGATGGATTTTCACGAGTTTGTGAAGGTTTCATGATCAACCTAAAACATGCGAAACAACTAAATTGTAGTTTTTTGGGGGTTTTTTTTCCACAAAACATATCTTTATTATTAGGTAATAAAGGTAGACCATGTTAGTCTGATTCATCAGGCTTTATGGATTTGTTCGCTCGACGGTAGGTGGCTACTTTTTTTTCATTTAACCAGTCGCTGCTATTTGGTTGTGACGTATGTAATGTGCCGCTAACTGGTATATTACGCTTTTCCAAAATCCCGTAGGAAGAAGGGCAATAACGTCTTTCCCCTTGATAAAATTCACCAAACATTCTCTTTGTTCCCGTTTTAAATCCTCAATCTCGGGAATCGTTGCCAACACAGAATGTCTGGCTCTTCGCTGATTGGCTGGTGCCCGAAGTCGCACTTCCGGGTTTTTTTGTGAACCGTCTAGTGTATTCTGATTCCTGACTTAGTTGCTGGAGAGAAATGAAATTGAGTGGAGGCACAAGGTGGCACCAGCCTGGATAAGACCATGTAACTTTTCTAGTGAGTGTGTTTCCTATAGATGAGGAGAGGAAGAACAGTCCATGTTACAGATCTAAGGATTTCCCGCTCACAGTAAGAAGAAAAAAGAAAAAAAAAAAAAAACACACCTGTAATTGAATAAATACAAGATAGAAACACAATGACATCTTCAAGGAGACAAGCCCGTTGCAAAGTGCCAACAGAAACATTTTGAACTACATTGTTATAAATACAATACGCATCATCTCTCCAGTATGTTTGGAGCTGAGAAGGAACCAGCGACCTTCTGGCTAATGGGCAAACACTCTAACCACTGTGACCCTGATTTCCAATCTCTTTTACCCGCAATATCTTCTCGGGTTACGCTCTAATCACCCAGTTTCAAACAATACAAGAATATGAAGGCACGTAGCCTTAATATGTCTCGTTACATAACACGTTTCACTTTGATGACACCATCGCCTAGGGATTACTCCCATAGGGACCAATGAAGCTGTATTTTTCACCAAGGCTCATGGGTAATGTAGTCCCACTGAGACAGAATTCCCTTGAAGGCAGAGCGAGCTCCGTTTGGACATTTGTTAGACCTAGTTTTCATCACAGGACACAAGACTACTGTTGACATAGGACAATTGAGTTCCATTATATTTTCTCGATGAAGACACATTGTAAAATAAAACCACAGAAGAGAATACACTTTCATAGTATTTGTATGTTTACGTTGTTGATGCAATCTGTGAAAGCTCCTGTCAAATATTCACGAGGCGTTGCAGCAGTATTTTTGATCTCATTATAGTTTGTAAACCTGTACCCGAGGTGCACTTGTTCAAATTCAGAATGATCCTCTTACGCGAAGTGAAATTACACAAGTTTATTTTTAGACGGATGCTGTTTGGATGTGATGATTGTGGGTTTAACTTTGCTACAGCGATGAGGTAATGCGGGAATACTGAAACACTGCCGCAACGTGTGATCATGTAAGGCAAGTTTATGCAAAAATAGGTTATAATTGTTTTTTGGTTGTTAGTTCTCCTCTTTGATGTGTTGATGTTGTGCCAAAGTGCAAGACAAAACAGTAGCAAAACAAAAACCATATCAGGTCTAAACTTCCTCAAGTATTTTCTAAAATACACCGCCAAAGTACAAGACGAGGCACACGGTTCATTTTCTAATCAGAATCTTGCAGGTTCAATCTCAGTGGTGCACATTATTGTTGTGCCCTTGGGCTCTAGTGATCTGTGTTGTATGTGAGTTTGTGATTTGGTGGCAGCTGAAGAGCCACAGCTTCAAGCATGATCAGACTGTAAAAGAAATACCCCTCAGAGGAGTTATACCCTGCGATACTAAATCTGTCATTTATATGATCACCTGCCTCTGTGGTAAAGTCTCTGTGGTAAAA
Organism: Boleophthalmus pectinirostris; assembly: GCF_026225935.1. Taxonomy (NCBI): domain Eukaryota; kingdom Metazoa; phylum Chordata; class Actinopteri; order Gobiiformes; family Gobiidae; genus Boleophthalmus; species Boleophthalmus pectinirostris. Next base: position 29,106,162 of record NW_026571115.1, on the reverse strand, counting down.
CAAGCAGGGCTTTAAAACCACGTACTGTAGAACACAGCAGAACCGTCAGATATAAAAACATGAACTATCCTGTGGAGGCTCATTTTGCAGATTTCAATCATCTTATTTCTTCCTTAAGATATATTGGCACTGAACAGGCAAAACTGCCTAGTCTGATTCATCAGCCGGTTTCCACAACATGAAACTGTTTGATCTCGCAGCATTAGGATTTGTTCGCTCAATGGTAGGCGGGTTTTTTTTTTATTTTACCAATCGCTGCTATTTGGTCATGACATATGTAATGCGCAGGAACGCTCAGTGGAGTCCAAGTAATTTCCGGCACAACAGCAAACAAAGCAGAGAGTCGTTTCCGCGAGATGAACTTGCGAATTAAAGGTGCAATAAAAAATGTGAAGTTTGTATTTGACAAAGGAAGTCCAAAGGAGTATAGCGTATGCAGTCTGCTATCACAGCTCGGGTTGGTTCAGCTTCAGGGGTCCTTGCAAACCGTCTGGTGTATTCTGATTCCTGACCTAGTCGCTGGAGAGAAATGAAATTGAGTGGAGGCACTAGGTGGTGCCAGCCTGGCTAAAAACTGCCCTCTACAGGTGGGACTCTGGAAATGCTCCTGCCAAAAAAAGAGCACTTCTGGATTCACCAACTTAAGACTCTTGCTCCTCACGGACTTAATGTGGACTTTGACCTAAGATACTTTTTGTGATACGATCAATTTTTTCTTGTTGTAGAGTGGACTGAACTCACTGGAGGACTTCACTTTGGGCCCTACACATTAGTTCACATATGAGCACCTGGACTGATTCATCAGCCGGTTTCACTTCGTGGAAACCGTCTGACCTCGCAGCATTAGGATTCGTTCGCTTGACAGTAGGTGGGTAGTTTTTAATTTAACCAATCGCTGCTATTTGCTAATGGGGCAAACTGTTATATTAAGCTTTTCCCAAATCCCATACGAAGAAGGGCAATAACATCTTTCCCCTTGATAAAATTTACCAAACATTCTCTTTGTTCTGGCTTTAAATCCTCGATCTCGGGATCACAGAATGTCTGTCTTCGTCGACATCCATCTCGACCGCTTTGTTTACTGTTGTGCTGTACCACAAAAGGGACCCAGACAGACGCTTGAGTTTGACATCACAGCTCTTTGCTGATTGGCCGGTGCGCGGTCTACAACTTCCGGGGTTCTTGCAAACCATCTAGTGTATTCCGATTCTTGACCTAGTCACTGGAGAGAAATGGGCTGGAAACCATTTTGTAGACTGCGTTCCAAAGCACGAAAAATGATCTGACGAAGGCTTTTTCGCCGAAACGTTATTTAAAAATAAAAAAGCTTGGAACATCGGCCATCTGAGTGCGCTATGCATTTTTTCACTTTCATTTTACTGTTCCTTGAATTTGCACCTCTACAAGAACCTTGGTGTGTGTTTTCTGTTTCATTTGGTTAAAGAGCCACTGACACAATTAAGTCGTGGAAGGTAATAAAGTACAATTAGTTAAGTACTGTACTTAAGAAGAATTTTGAGGCATCTGAAAATTTTACTTTTGCTTCAGTACATTTGAAAGTACTTGTCGTATGATTTGAAGGATTATTTTTATGTTTGTGGTAACATCCTGACTAAATGTTTGAGTTCATAGACACACTAATAACGCAGGATTACTCAAACATGTCTGAATGAAACAAAATACAACTCCAGGTCTGTAGTATTCTAACACGACTAAAAGCTCACAAGAGTCCATTTTGTTTGCATTATAGGACCTTTAACTCTACACAATATCTAAAACTCTCTCTAGAGCTGACAGTAAATATTAAAAGTTGAATTATTTAGGCCGTGCACAGATTGGAATGGCAAATAAACAGCCGGTAAATACTGCATCACCACAACTCACAGCGGGCGACCACGAGAGGGGGAGGGGCTAACGTCTCCTCCTCAGCGCCAATGTAAAAACGGGCGAAGCGGTTTGAAATATTTATACGCGGATCTTAGCCAGCCGTGCCTCGAGATAGATGGAGAGATGGCGAGGGAAAGGTACACGTTTGCAAGAGGGAACGTATCACTTTAAATGCGCAGAGGGAGGAGGGAATAACGAGTGAGACAGGGAGGATGAGCGAACGCCACACATGCTCAACCAATCTAGGGCAAAGGGAAAAAAAAAAGTATTATTCTAAAATCCACTGCCAACTGTGTGATTATCAGAGGTGGATAGTTCTCAGTCACATTTACTTTTACTAGGAATGTGCAAAATCTATCTGAATGCCGATATTTAGTGTTTTGAAATTTGGTGATCGTGGGCTGCTGTTTTGACGATGTTTTAAGACTATTTTTTTGTATTTTTTAGCAATTTTTTGTGATCGCACTATGGTTTTGTTGCTTATTTAGTGGAAGGAAACTTGTTTATTTATACCATTGTTTCCCAAAAACTCAGACAGGCCCACTTATCTCATTGAAATGTTGAAATGTTAAGACACATTTGTATAATTTCTAATCTTTTTGTAATTATTTTGTTGACTATTTTGTTCCAATATTGCAGGTTCCAAATAGTCCAAATAGGTGAATTAATTATAACTTTTATGCTGGTTCAGTTACTGTTTTTCATTGTTTAAAGCCTGAGTACTGTATTTTTCAGACTACAAGTTGCACTTTTTTCATGGTTTGGGTGTTTCCTGTGACTTATACTCCGGTGCGACTTATATATTGAAATTTTCACACTGAAGCCCTGAGAGGCTCTAGTCTTGGGCGCCAGAATTTGCTGCTCCTATTACTTCTGTACCAGTGTCACTTTGCTCTACTGCACATGTCTCCTGCAGAAAAACCCTCTGTCCTGCTGCAAGTTGTGAAATATGCAGCTGGTAAGAGTGCACCATATAACCTTTCCTGGAAGTCACTGGATGGATCGACAAAGCCTGGACTTCACTGACAACTGAAACCATCCTGTCGGGATTCAGAAAGGCCAGAATAATTCTAACTGGAACTGATGCTGAGTCTGATGACAGCTACACAGAAGAGGAAGCGGCGCTCCGTTTACCTCCGGAGGTCGCGGAGTTGCTCAGAAGTGACACCGAGGATGAAAAATTCAATGGATTTAGTGATCTGGAGTGAGATGGAGAGTTTGGTAAACTTGTTCTGTTCTGTTGTTGATGTTATAGTTTATCTGAAGAACTGTTCATATGTGACGTTAACAGTCTGTTGTTCTATTGTTATTACTGGACTTGCCTTTCAAGATGAAATGTTGGTTCCTGGTCTCTGATTTTATAAAATAAATTTCCCCCAAAAAGTGTGACTTATAGTCTGGTGCCACTTATATGTTTTTTTCTTCTTCATTACGCATTTTTTGGCTGGTGCGACTTAGACTCCGGAGCGACTTATAGTCCAAAACATACGATAATATAGTTCACAGAGACACAATCACTCATTCAACAATAAAAAATTCTCATTAATGTTCAGTAATTGTCAACTCCACCTTTATTTTGTGATTTATGTTTAATGTCTATTGACTTGGGTCACAAAGGTTTGTGACTTTTAAAATATGTTTCCTAAAAGTTTGGGAAACACTGGCTTGTTTACTGGAAGGAAACTCGTTTATACAATAGTTTTGAGTTGTGTTTTGTTTCTTTTGCTGCTGTGAGTTCTTACAAATAAAAAAGGATAGAAAAAAAACTTAAGCATTTTAAGTTTTGGAGATGTAGACAGACAGATAATAAAGGATTACTCAAACGTGTGAATGAAACAAAACACAACTCCAGGTGTGTTTTTTGAGGAAATAACAACACTCCAACACGGCTTAAGTCTACGTTTATATGATGACGGTCTGAACAGAAGACGCGAAAGTGGCGTCATGTCTTCACTTTTTATTTAGACAAGTGAAGAAAAGAAAGAGGATGGGAAGAAATCTACGTGCATATGGTGATGCAAAAGTGTGTGGAATTCGACTGGGTTTGCATGCCAGGTTTCTATGTACTGTATGTATGTGATGTAAAGACGTACGTGAGCAGATCTGACCAGAGTTTTGCGTCTTGGGCAGTGTAGACAGAACCGGAGCTTATTCAACTTTTCCACTCTGGAGGGTGGTTTCAAATGTTTGCGTTTTATGCCCCAAAAACACCATCACCATCTAAACAAAAGTCACTTCTGATAAAATATTTTGTCGTTTTACCCTCCTATAAACAGGCCTAAACCTCACAAGAGTAAATTTTGCATAAAACAGGACCTTTAATGTTTAGTCCTTCAAATTACATTAACTTTAAATAAAAAATTTGATCGGGGGGTCACCAAACTTTTTTCGCTGGGAGCCACATTATCGCTCCTGACTGTGATGGAGGCCGGGGTCGGGTCGGTCGACGAAGGAACACATAATGTTTAAATGAAAAAAATCAACAAAATACAAGATGCCGCGTGTTATTATTTGCCAAAAAGTAATCTAAAAACAACTTTTGAGGACTGCCTTTAGATGTTACTCTTGAAGTTACTTGAGTTTTGCTTTTCCCAAATACTTGTTTACTCTTACTTAGGTAATTTCTTGGAGCACTACTTGACACTTCTACTTGTGCAGTATCATTTTGAAGTAATGTTACTCTCGCTCAAGTATATGTTCTGGCAACTCTCCTCTGCCAATTACACGAGCTTAAAGGTTGTATGGAGGATTTTTTTTTTTGTTTCAAACTGTCAGTGAAAGATTAAAATACCATTACAGAGACGCAGCAGCTTTGTAATTATGATGACCAAAAAAAAAAAGAACGAAAATCTATCAACTGTGGACGTGTTGAGGCCAGATAAACATCAGCCAATAGAAAACAAGGCTCCCTCATTTTCTATTGGCTGTTAGGTTGTCAATCAAACTCCCTAGTATAACTGACTCGTCGGAGCGCGGGGATTACGTGGTTTACGCAGCGGTTCTTAGAGGCTTTTTCGAACTGTCGCTTCCTCGCATTTCGCACAAAGTTTGTCGCGACGGCGGACGAGAATCCACGACCGGTTCGCCGCAAAAGAAAGTCCGTTTTTGAGGTCGCTGAAAGAAGAAGAGAAGAGGAAAAGGAGCAAAGCCAAACTGAGGTGATTCTTGGAGATCTCGTCCAGCGATGGCGCGACCGAAGCAGACGAAGGGTCTAAAAACTGACGCGTCGGTCGCTGAATTACTTCTAGACAGGTCACTTCAACAGTAATTCTGAATGCGCACAAGGACTGTCGCTGTATTTCTCTTCCCTTAAAAAAATCCTCTATACAACCTTTAACTGCGTATATTTTCTCTTCACCTAGAAATGCAAATGTAGCAAGAAAAACGTCATGCTTTTTTTTTTTTTTTTTTCCATGCCCATATCTCACACACTGATGGCTCCATTTTGAGTCCAGTCACATTCCCGTGGCCTATCTTTATCCGCAGAGAATCGCTCGCTCTCATTCGAAGGATTGTGTGAGAGACGGCAGAGCGAGGGATGATGTTACGAGGGGTCAGGGGGGAGGAGGAGGAGGGGAGGGCCTAATGTCTGTTTTGAAGGGGGGTAGGAGGGGAGGTCGGGGGAGTATTTGGCACAGAGTTAAAGAACATGCCAGATGGCGTCCTGACTTTACCGGTAAACAGTGAAGTAAACAAAACGCAAAGCTGAAAAACGCTACGTCGGCACAGAGAGAGGGGGAGGATAAAGAGCGTACGGCAGGTTAGACTACGCACGATCAAAATGTATTTAAGATTCTACTGCTAATTTAAGGTCATGCTTATTTATTTACTTTTCTTTGGTAGACTTTATTCATTCACATCAGAGTGGGTGAGCTACTATTGCCGCCAGAAGTGAGGCTGCCGATCTGCGCCATCACCAATCACTCACCGCACTCACAGTGGGGTGGTGGGGATTTTTAAAGTGGGGGTACGCGATTCGTATCCTCTCACTTTTCAGTACAAACATAAAGGCGCCAGGACATTTTTACTCAAAATGATGCGGAATCGTGTTATTAACATTATCGCGGTTTATAATCACCTACAGAACATAAAGAATAACACATGAACCAGGACTAAACAAGGACTGAACCAGGACTGAACCAGGACTCAACCAGGACTGAACCAGGACTGAACCAGGACTGAATCAGGACTGAACCAGGACTGAACCAGGACTAAACCAGGACTGAACCAGGACTGAACCAGGACTGAACCAGGACTGAACCAGGACTGAACCAGGACTGAACCAGGAGGACTAAACCTGGATTAAACCTGGACTAAACCAGGTCTAATCCAGGACTAAACAAGGACTAAAACAGGACTGACCCAGGACTAAACCAGGACTGAACCAGGACTGAACCAGGAGGACTAAACCTGGATTAAACCTGGACTAAACCAGGTCTAATCCAGGACTAAACAAGGACTAAAACAGGACTGAACCAGGAGGACTAAACCAGGACTGAACCAGGACTATATCAGGACTAAACCAGGACTGAATCAGGACTGAACCGGGAGGACTAAACCTGGATTAAACCTGGACTAAACCAGGTCTAAACCAGGACTAAACAAGGACTAAAACAGGACTACACCAGGATTAAACCAGGTCTAAAACAGGACTAAAACAAGACTAAACCAGGACTACACCAGGTCTAAACCAGGTATAAACCTGGACTAAACCAAGATTAAAACAGGACTGCACCAGGTCTAAACCAGGTCTAAACCAGGTCTAAACCAGGACTGAACCAGGTCTAAACTAGGTCTAAAAAAGGTCTAAAACAGGACTAAACCAAGTATAAATCTGGACTAAGCCAAGACTAAAACAGGACTACACCAGGTCTAAACCAGGTCTTAACCAGGACTAAAGCAGGACTACACCAGGATTAAAACAGGACTAAACTAGGACTAAAACAGGACTAAAATAAGAATAAACCAGGACTAAATCAAGATTAAACCAGGTCTAAAACAGGTCTAAAACAGGTCTAAAACAGGACTAAAACAGGACTAAACCAACTCTAAACCAAGGCTAAACCAGGACTGATCCAGGACTAAACCAGAACCAACAAATTTGTTTATTTCAGTGACACGTGTGAAACGAAGGAGCTCATTGGTCACATATCAATCACAAATAAAACCACATTTCTCTCACCTCATATTAACAGTTTAGTGTTTCGCTCACTGATTCTGGAAAAATCCGCCACGTGTTTTAATTCTCTGTGATTTTTTCCCTTTGATTTTTCCCGATACAGACAGACCATGCCAGTCCCTGATTGGCTAATCCACCTGTCAATCACATTCATCTGAAAACTCACCAGAGACCAGACTCACATTTTTGTAAAGTATTGAAGAAGTATTAAATCTCGATCCCACTATTTTTGTCCTTTTCATTTCAGCTTTTTTCCCCCCACCAACTTCCCGTTAACTGATTTAAACTCACGACAGATATTTTCCAAAGGTACAATCCCACCAAACAGTAATTACAAAAACATGAAAACCTGTCAGTGCACTTTTAACTTTTTCACCGGCATCCTTTTCAAACAAGTAACCTCGAGCCTGCCAGAGTTTTCGCTTATTTTCGACAACTTCGTAATCCCGCAGAAAAGAAATTGTGCTACACTAAAATGTAAATGCGTGTGCCAGAAGAAAGATCCAAGTCTGAGTTTTCATTTAAAAAGTAGATGTTCGACGTCCATCTGTTCTTTTATTATCAACAGTTGAACAAAGCGGCAATTCAGACAAAAAGTTGAGATAAACGCACTTTTAAGAAACGTGTATATTAAAGGTCGTATATTGCACAGAATGGACTCTTGAGCTTTAAAGTCGTGTAGCTTTTCTAGCGGAGGGTGTGTCAAACGCTTTTCTCCGTGGAGACGAAAGTTTCACAGTACAGAATTAAACCTTTACATCTTTGTGGAGACTAAACTGGACCAAGTTACAGGCAGTGTTGGGGAGTAACAGATTACATGTACCGGAGTTACGTAATCAGAGTACAGATTATGAGTAACTGGATTCGGTTACAGTTACTGTTTCAGTGAGTGGTAATTGGATTACAGTTACTTTGTTGAAATAAATGGATTACACGGCGGTATTTTCCTGTTTTCACGTTATTTTTATTTTTAATTTATTATTATTATTTTTTTTTTTTTTGGTAATTCCACTCATTGCTGTAAACTAAACCAGGTCTAAACCAGGTCTAAACTAGATCTAAACCAGGACTAAAACCAGGTCTAACGAGATCTAAAGCAGGACTAAAACCAGGTCTAAACTAGATCTAAACCAGGACTAAAACCAAGTCTAAACGAGATCTAAAGCAGGACTAAAACCAGGTCTAAACCAGGTCTAAACGAGATCTAAAGCAGGACTAAAACCAAGTCTAAACGAGATCTAAAGCAGGACTAAAACCAGGTGTAAACTAGATCTAAACTAGGTCTAAACCAGGTCTAAACCAGGTCTAAACCAGGACTAAACCAGGACTAAAACCAGGTCTAGACCAGGTTTAAACCAGGACTAAAACCAGGTCTAAACTAGACCTAAACCAGGAAGGAATAAACCAGGATTTAATAGGACTAAATCATGCTGCGTGGGCCGTGTCTCCTCCTACTTTATCAATAATATTTTTAATACTGTTAAGTATCTTGGTCTTTGTTTCTCTACAGTACAAGTCAAGTAATCCAAAGTATTCAGATTACGTTACTCACTTTAAGTAATTTACTGGATTACATTACAAACACATTTTGGTTTCTGTAGGGGAATACATTTTAAAAGTAACCTTCCCAACACTGGTTACAGGTCAGATCTATGGAGAGGCGACCCCGCTCACAGTCAGAATGTTGTTTTTCTAGGTGTTTTTGAGCTGTCCAACCTCCTGTAATTGAATAAATAAAAGAAAGGTAGAGCTGTTTAATGTCATACTGTGGAACATTCCAGGCAGAGCAATGAATGACATCGCCATAGAAACGAGCAGGTGAAGGCTCCTCAACGAAAAAGCGAAACAATGCACCTTTAAGACGTGTTATAATGTTGTTACCTCCTCAAAAAACAGACCTGGAGTTGTAAAAGCTGAGGCACTCAAAAAGCACAAAATAATTATAAGTCTTTAATACCACATGGCAAATAAAGTTAAAATCACTCCGGCGCATTTCGGATCTTCAACCTTCTACAGGACACACTGAAGAGAAAGAACAAAAAATGTGGCTGTTTGCTGCAGATGTTCCAATCAGTAGGAACAAGTAGAGGGTGTGCTTGGAAAAAGGATCAAAACTCAAACATAACGGATTCCAGGCACTCCAAAGAAGTAGAAAAAGTTAACACATCGCACGAGGAAAAATCTAGTTAAAAGGCCTTTATTTGAATGGCCAAGGCCGACATGTGGCCTTCATCAACTGGTCTTCATCAGGGCTGGATGACACCGAACAGTTTGAATTATTTTCTACTTTTTGAGTGCCTCAGCTTTTTCAACTTTGTATTTGAGACTGGTCCCTAAACTGAAGTGGCCAGGCTGGTTCCTCCTAGTGCCTCCACTCAAGTTCATTTCTCTCCAGCGACTAGGGCAGGAATCGGAATACGCTGGACGATTTGGAAGAACACTGGAAGTTGTAGATCGCGCACCGGCCAATCAGTGAAGAGCTGTGAAGCCATGACGTCAAACTCAAGCACCTGTCTGGGTCCTTTTTGTGGAACAGCACAACAGTAAACAAAGCGGTCGAGATGGATGTAGACGAAGACATACAGTCTGTGTTGGCGACGATTCCCGAGATCAAAAGAGAATTTTATCAAGAAGAAAGACGTTATTACCCTTCTTCCTACGGGATTTGGCTCATTATATACGTCACGTCACGACCATATAGCACCGATTGGTTACATAAATAAAGTACCCGCCTACTGTCAAGCGAATGAATCCTAATGCTGCGAGGTCAGACGGTTTCCACAAAGTGAAACCAGCTGATGAATCAGGCGAACACCGAAGAGCACAAAAAGAACAATTAAGCACAATCTCTATACATCCAAGTAGCACTCCTGCACCCTAAAGTTTTGCAGACGTGTGTTTTGTTTCATTCACACATGTTTGAGTAACTCTGCGTTATTAGTCTTTCTACATCTCCAAAGCTCAAAATGCACTGTAACACTTTATAATCACTACACCTTATTTAGCCTTAATAAAGCATGAATAAAGACTTAATTAATAATGAACAAAGACTTAATTAACAATGATTCACGCTTAGTAAATGTTTAATAAAGCGTAATTCGTCTTCACTTTAGAAAAGCTCTCAAAAAGACAGCTGCCTGAATTATCATTGCATTGTATTATTAGTAAATCATTCTCTCATAGCTTTACTAATGATTAATAAATGCTCAAATGGTTAGTTCATGAGTAATTAAGTATGAAATAATTATGAGTAACTATTTACAGCACAGGCAGATTAAGTGCAAGTGCAAATTAAGGTAGTAATTAAGTAGTTACTAAGCGTGAATCATTATTAAGTCTTTGTTCATTATTAATTAAGCCTTTGTTCATGCTTTGTTAAGGCTAAATAAGGTGTAGTTATTATAAAGTGTTACCTGAAGGGATAGTTTTCAAGTTAACAGCTACCTTTTTATCTTTAGTTCAGTAGAGATCGGCAATTCCAGGTCTGAAATTATCCAAATGGTTCTAGTGAAGGTGTGTGGAGTTTCAAAACGCAGTGGAGCACTTCATGTATTACCACGTGACATCACAAGGTGGAACAGAGCGGTTTCAGTAATATAAATATGCAGGGTTTGTGAGAATGAAACAAAACAGAACTCCAGGTCTGTTTGTAACGGCGAAACAACATGAAAACACACAGTAGATCAGAAAATATCGTAACACGGGAACTTTATAATGAGTGACAAAACAACTCTTCTTAAATCTACAAATTGTCTCCAGTGTTTTATTATGCAACCTTGGAGATTCTGGGAAAACATTTTCAAATGAAAGCTCTTTTATATTTGCCAGTTCCAGGTAACTTCTTTTCTTTCTCCTCTCATATAAAAAATAACCTTTCTGTATTTGAGATCCAACTCATATCTAATGCTGTCAACAGAACACTTAACATCGCCTTTATGCACTGTCTAACTACACCGAGTCTTTTTATTTTATCTTTATATGATACTCCATGAGATCATACTCATATTTTTAGTCATATATTAAAGGGACAGTGCGTATTAAAAACAAGATAATGCCAAAAACATACACTTGTAAATATGCAGGATTGTAGCCAAGGCTCATTTCCATCTTCAGTCTCCTGCTGGGCCAAGGTTAGCCACATATTAGTCTAGCAAGTGTATTTTTTACTTGGATACGAAAAGTGCAAATGAATATTCATCGTTTTAATATTTGATATGAGTCCAGAAGAGTGGCTGCAGACGCAAATGGGGCAATAGAACAATAAAACGAGGCATTAAGCATTTTATATGGACTGGGCATTAACGGCAAGGGCGTAGGTTTGCAAAGGGACGGTGGGGACATGTCACAACCAATATTTGGGGAAGACAAAATAGTCCCTACCAATATTTTCAATTTTATTTTAATAGACAAAAATATAAATTAATTCTGATATTTTTCCAAACTTAATAGTATAGGCGAGTTTCATTGTTGACAAAAGCGCGCGTTGCATGCTGGGAATTATTTTGGTCCGCAGCAAGAAATACTAATTCAACATGACGGACGGAGCAAGAAAGCACGTAAACGGTATTGATCCCAGTTATTTATCCACTCTAACAGCAGAGGACCGAAGACGATTTGACCAGAAATTGGTCATAAGCATCGATGGAGCCAAATCACCCTTTTCAACCCCGACAAAAGGTGGACCAAACCAAATTTCTGGTCAGAATCGCCAACTACCTGGACAAATATCCACAATTACTTGGTGGAAACTCCTGGGCCATTCACAGCAGAAAAGATGAAAGCCTCCAAGAGTCTCGATGTGTTGTTGAACTTGTTGGAGTCCAAGGTTTGCTAGGATCTTCTACGTTTGCTCTGCGAATGTTTGAAAGCCGTTTAATTCACCGTTAGCGGTTCTTTTCACTCAGAATACGAAAAAGACATTTTCCTTCTTCTGTTCTTCTATTTGTGCATCCGATAATGCAGCAGGAATTTACCATTATCGGGGATAAATACGCAAGGTTACGCACTGTGTTTGACCGCTATCGTGTTTCTTGCCTCCGACCAAAATATTTCCCAGCATGCAACGCGGGCTTTTAATAACGCCTATTACCGCTCTGGATTATAAGGCGCACTGTCATTAAATGGTCTATTTTCGAACTTTTTTCACAAATAAAGCACACTGGACTTTAAACGAAACACAACAGTTGGATGGGTCAGTGGGACTTTGTTTGTGGCGTTCACGGTGACTCTGGGCTTTGTTCAGTTGTGGCGTGTAGGGAGGGTGCTGTCTGTGACTGCTGGATTGTCGGCGTGTTCGCAGTGACTCAGTTGTTCAGTCGTGTCTAGAAGTGGCACATTGCACTCGCTTTTCGGTTCGTTCCTTCGTTCCGTTCCTCGTCCGTGTGGAGTGATGAGTGTGGCTGCGGGTGTTTTTAGCCGCACGGTCGCTGTCTGCCCTGTGTGTGTTTGCGTGCGCTGCGGGTGGTGCGGAAGTTGTAGTTTACTGAAGTCGTGAGTGGATTTGTGTATAGGGCGCTCTGGATTGCGGGGAGCACTGTCGTTTTTTGATGGGGTTGGAGGCTTAAGAGCGAGTCTAATAATAAAATACGGTAATTTAGTTCACATTGTTTATTAGACGTTCTGAGATGTACTTAGTGATATGACGACAGGGCTACACCTGCTGCTATTTCATTGGCAGCAACAGAGTGATGTCATTAGTGGAGCCAGGAGCCTAAATTGTGGAAGCGGCAGGACAGGGCCGCACCTGAAGATGTCGGCTTGAGCAGGCGTGAGTGAAGACGCTGCACACCAATCTTTTCAAAAGGAACTTACATCTTCAATTAAACTTGTCTTAAAATGAGTTGCCGCAGAAAAAGAGCAACTATCACCACAAGTGCACCTCCCAAACGGAGCCCTACTCGTGCACTCGACTGACAATATTCCATGGAAAAAAATGTTTGGACATGACCTCACAAATATCTCATCACCAACAAGCAAAGGGAAATCTGCTACAAACTTCCTCACCGCTGTTATCCACTAAAGAATCATCTTAGAAGGACAATGGACACAAACTGAAAAATGAAACCACCACTCACTTATTTTGGACCTGCCCAGACATAAAACATATACGCAACTTCTTCTCCCATTTTACCCTTTCTTCTAAAGATGTGCTGTTTGGTTTTTGCAGTGTGCATCATACCAAAAGTAAACAATATTATATAATTAATCTATTAATCAAGGAAACTATCAGTTGATTTCATGGGGAGTTGGGTTAGCTGATAATGTCCCCATCAAAGCTGAGACCAAACCTACGCCCTTGATTCACGGTGCTGTACTTTCCTCTCTTAAGACATAATTTAATAGCGTGTTAACAAATGTAGAACAAAATGTCCGCACCTTAACTAATTCTATACATTATTACATGCAGCATTAATAAAACATAAAGAGGTATTGTAATAAAGGGAGTCGAGAGCGGTTCATTTGGTTTTCAGATCGTGATTATTTTTTTCGAGAGCAGTATTTACGTGGTTTAGTTTTGGGTTTAGTAGTTTAGAAATGCTGTTGAATTTCTTACTTTGAATGTTTTAACTCTGAAACAAAGATGTTTTAATTATTTTTATTCTGAATGGCAGTCGATGAAATTGTAAGTGCACTTTTTCAATATGTTTCAAATTCAGAATAAAAATTTGACCTTTTAAATATTCAGCACAAATATTTTCAAGCCCTCAAATTCAACAGTCAAAATTCAGAGTGGAAAATTAGTCAAATTAGTAACAATCAAGGAAATGGTGCAGTGAAGCGATCTGATTGGTCAGAATTGGCCTCATTAAAAGTCTCTTTTTTTTTTTTGTTTGTTAAGTGTAAACTCCGCCCACAGATGAGAACGGCCAATAGGAAACAGCCTCTGTCCTCCTCGCTCACACATAATCGATTGCTTCTGCCTTTGCTGCGAAATTTTACACTGCAAATTTTACACTCTGAATTTTGATTGTTAAATTTGAGGGCTTGAAATTATTTGTGTTGAATATCTAAATGGTTTATTATGAATTTTAAACATATGCAGCAACTAAAATTCAGAATAAAAAAAAAAAAAAAATCAAGCATGTTTTTTTCAGAGTGAAGAAATTCAAAGTAAGAAATTCAACTGCATTTAAAATTCAAAATCTGATTAAACAAATTATCTTCCATATTATTTAGTTTTGAAGGTGCATTGCGCATCTTTTCCAGGTGCTCCGTTGCCTAAGGCTGCGTTCAGACTGCAGCCTGAAGTGACCCAAATCCGATTTTTTGGCCTCCTTGTGACCTGTATCTGATCTTTTAATGACAGTCTGAATGACACAGATCAGATTTTTTCAAATGCGACCCAGGCCACTTGGATATGTGCTCCTAAAACCGATACATATTCGATCTTTTGACATGCGACTTCAGTCTGAACGGCCAAAGAGCATTCATCCGACCTACACGTTATCAACAAGCCAGAAACGTCACTATTCTGCGCTGAAGTAGGTGAAAATTGTTAATGAACTCCGTGTCACTGAAGCGAAGCACATCACCACTCACCACTCTTGGCTACGTCTCCACATCCACACGTTCCTTTCAACGGACATTGCTGCTGCTGTCCCACAAAACACCACGGCCAAAAACCTCTCCTTCTCAATCTCCTCTTTAAAACAAGTAAGTTGTTCATGTTCTGGCTCCGGTACGAGAGGAACTTTAAAATCTCCAGATGCTCAATGCTCGCGACCATGTTTGGACAACTTACCGTAAACACAGAGCACGCTCGCTGCGGTTGATCATCGTGTCTCCAGTGTGCATGCGGGACACTTTCGGGCCGTTTAAAGTTCACACTGGAGTCACATACAAGTCGTATTTAATTGGAAATGTGAACGACCTCGCAAAAACATCGGATTTCACAATTGAATTCGAATCGAGCATTAAGCCCTGCAGTCTGAACACAGCCTTAGTCTGTCTTAGTCTGTCCTCAAAATGCTCCATTCCACCTTGTGATGTCACGAAGCGATAGTTTTCAAGTTAACAGCTCCTTTTACCTTTAGTTCAGTAGAGATTGGCAATTCCAGAGCTGAAATTATCCAAATGACTCTAGTGAAGCTGTGCGGAGTTTAAAAACAGAAGAGTGGAGCACTTCCCGCATTACCACATGACATCACAAGGTGGAACAGCGTGTTTTCTGCTGGAGAGAAGAACACAGCCTAAATATACAAATGTGTGTGTTTGTGATGAGAAAACAAAATAACAACGTTAATCAGAAAATAGCATAATACGAACCCAACGGACTAATATTCTAACCAAACGGGAGCAAAAATGGCTCTGTTATTCTCATTTTATGGTGCCTTTTTTATTTGGTTTTCCATCTTATATAAGCATGTTTATTTTGACCATAAATTATCCTTTTTCTTGAGGCCGTCTATTACACAAGCCTATAAAACACTGTGTATCCGTGCGTGCATTATGGGGACCGAAATATACACCACCGACCAGCTGCAAAGTGTAACCTATGAGTCATGGACAGCTCCTCTACTTCACTGCTTATTAGACAAAAAGCCGTCTCCGGTATCAGACAGGATCGAGCTTCGTCATTATATGGTCATTTATTCAACAAAGTAGAAGAATTTTAGCATATTTTTGACATTTATTGAAATTCTGAAATGCTACTTCTGCTTCAAACACTTTTTTAAGGTCATCGCTTTACTTTAAGGTCCTATATTATGCAAAATGGACTCTTGAGAACTTTAAGGTGCACTGTGTAACTTTTTATTGAAGGGTTCGTCAAATGCTTTTCTTCATGGAGATGTTGGTGCTTTGTCTGGAATGTTCCACAGTATGACATTAGAGAGCTCTACCTTACTTTTATTAAATTACAGGTGGTTTTATTGTTCAAAAAGACATAAAAAAACAGCAGTGCCTTTCCACGGAGCCGACCTGTAACTTGGTCCGGTTTGAAAATACCATGAAATTTATGAAAATAGAAAAGTTTAATTCCATACTGTGAGACATTCCAGACAAAGCAATAACATCTCCATGAAGAAAAGCGTTTGACAGACTTTCCACCAGAAAAGTTACACAATACACCTTTAAGCCATGTTATAATGTTGTTACCTCCTCAAAAAAACATACCCGGAGTTGTGGTTTGTTTCATTCACACAAGTCTGACTAAAGTCTTTATTAGTTTGACTACGGCCCCATTTACACGTACATGGTTATTTTTAAAAACGGAGACATTTCCCTTCGTTTGTCCCCATCTTTTACACGGCAAATTCGCTTCTGAAAACGAATCTTTCGAAAAACTCCGGCTAGAGTGGAGATTCTGGAAAACTGCGGTTTGGCTTTTGTGTGTAAAGTGAGATAAACATGATCATGGAGCATTCAGAGCAGCAGTCGAAAACACTTTTCATGTGTTTGCATTTGCACACACAGCTGATGTTTCATATCCACGACCAGAGACCAATGAGCTCAGCAATTTTACCCATTCTTTAACAGATCTGTGGAGAGGCGAGCCCGCTCAGTAATGCACATTTTTCAAGGTATTTTTGAGTAAAACTTACAACTGTAATGAAATAAAATGTGACAGGTGTGAATTTAATCCAGGCGCCGCTCAGAGACTTGGTGTAGTTATGACAGAGCTCGATGGTGTATTTATGCGGGTTCATCTAAATAAAAAACTTTTTCGAAAACGATGCTGTGTGCACAATGTTATTTTGAAAAACGGAGGGAGGGAAATATTCGTTTCTCAACATACCCGACTAAACGTAACCTACATCTCCAAAGCTGAAAATGCTCTTATGATGTCATGAAGCGGTATTTTTCCAGTTAACAGCTACATTTTCCCTTTTGTTCAGAAGACACTGACAATAGAGGCTTTGCACCATCACGTGACCCCTGTAGCAACGGTACCTACGCCGCCATGACACCGGCCACGCTATGTCATTGACTTCAGCAGCATCGGAGAAACATGGGCAGGTTTAGTTGTGTATTTGGTTGTTCTAGACGCTCTGAAAAGGATAAAACAAATCGTTTCTTCACTGTTCCTCTGGAAATTACTCATCAGGAGCTCAAACAAGGGAATTATCGGAAAAAAGACGCAGATTATAGCTAGCAAAAATAAACCCCGAAGAGATTTCATATTGTACCATCAAGACACCCGAAGTTCCATCAAGGTATTTGCTATTTAAATAGTTTCATAGCTTATTTAATGAAAGAAGCACATTTACTGAACTCAAATTTCATTAATTTATCCAGGAAAACCCACACTGGGCTCCTATGATCAACATGGCGCAGGAGTGGAAGAGTCTGTGAGCCGAACCTCGAAAGAATCGGCCTATGAAAAGATCCTCGCGAACGTTAGAAAGATCCGCTCGCAAAAAATGATTAATTCTAGAAGACACAGTTGCGGATAAGCAAGACAATAAAGAAAACATGGGTCCTACGACGAGTGACATGTTTATTTGTGCGTTGGAAGATACAGTTTCTACTGCCACTCACACTGCAAATCTTTTCTTTTAAAATTTTAGTTCAGTAAATGTGCTTCTCTCATTAAATAAACTATGAAACAATTTAAATTGCAAATACCTCGACGAAAGGGACGTGAGTGTGTCTTGATGGTACCATAGGAAATCTCTTTGCGGTTTATGTTCTCTAGCCATAATTCCCGTTTTTTTTCCCCAATAATTCCCTTGTTTGAGCTCCCTGATAAGTAATTTCCAGAGGAACAGTGAAGAAACGATTCATTTTATCTCATTCAGAGCATCTAGAACAACCAAATACACAACAAAACCTGCCCATGTTTCTCCGATGCTGCTGAAATCAATGACATAGCGTGCCCGGTGTCATGGCGGCGTAGGGGTCATGTGACGGTGCAAAGCCTCTATTCCACTGTCCAAATGATTCCAGTAAAGGTGTGTGGAGTTTAAAACCACAGTGGAGCACTTCCTGTATTAACAATAACATCACAAGGTGGATCAGTATTTTCAGTTTCTAGAGAAGAACTCAGCCTGAATGTGCAGAGTTTAGGTGTTAAACATGTGCGAATGAAACAAAACACAACTCCAGCTATTTTTGGGATGAAGAAGAACAACATTATAACTTGTAAATAGCGTAAAAACAGACTGCGCTCTTTTCCATATCAAACGTTGTATCAGAACCATTTCTTTGACCGTCACAAATAAACAAGGTGATAAAGTGTCCACCTGTCACGCACCAAAGTTAATACATTTATTTAACTTTTGATTGCCGTGATTCATTTCTCTTAAACTTTGCCATGTTTTGAATTATACAAGATGCTGAGAAACTGCAGTATCTATTTCTATCATAGAAGTTTTTATGTAGGAGTATTATATCCCATTTGCAGTTATATTGTCTCACATTTGTACTTGAGCTAATTTATGCCCAAAAGATCACACAGAAACATAAATTAACAGATGGTGATTCACGAGCGGATATTCAGAACCCAGTGAGAAACGCTTACTACCTTTTTATGCATCTTTTAACAATACAATTAAATATAATCATTTCTATCATTGACTTATTACTGTGAATAACTGTTCAACTATACTTTTGGAACACAAAGAAATTATAGTATACGATAAAATTCATGAGGCAAAAATTCAACTTTCAACTTAGGCTACTCACTATTATGGTAAATAGGCACATTTTTATAGCGATTTTTCACCTTCAAGGCACTTAAAGCGTTTTACATCAAGGAACCACAAATTATTTGGACACAGAAGCTCACACATCACAATATAATATAATAACAAAAAGCGAAAATATAAATGGTAATAATAAATTCCAAATAAGTAGCAAAAAAGAGCAAGAGACAGGTGTCAAATAAGACATAATTATATAAATGTAAATGTAAAAATAAAATAGAAAGATAAGTTATAAAATATAAAATCACAGCTTTATACAAGAGTTCAACAGGAAAACAGTGCAGCAATGATATGTTGATTGAGTATTATCTCTTACATAAAGGTGAGTCAAGCGTCTTGCCCAAGGACACAACGACAGCATTCATGTCTGTGGGAGCTGGAATCACACCAGCAATTTGTGGGTCAATCGATGTGACCGCTCAACCAATGACGTTTGTGTCGAGAGCGGGATTCGAACCGCTAAGCTTCGGATCAGTGGACAAACGCTCAACCAACTGAGCTACTGTCACCCACAATTATTAAAAAAGCAAACAAAAAAAACATTATATATACTGCATACTAAAATACTTATTAAATGTGTGCACAAATCATCAACATTTGTAAAAAGAGAGTCTAAAATGCAAACCAGTTTTTTTGTTTCGTTTTCTACCATGTCATTGAAAACATGCCTGAAGAGGTTTTATATGCCATTCGTACATGTTTGAGTAATCTAGCAATCTCTTCTGGGCCCTATTCAAACCTTCCTTACTGTTAGCCGCAAGATTTTGTCAAGTGTTTCGCCGACAAACCGACGTCACCCATGATCCCACTCGACAGTTCTTCGTAAATATCCAAAAAAGACGCTAAACTGTGCACAACAACTTCACAAACCTTGATGCGATGTGCGGTAGTTTCATCAGCAGTGTGCACATGGATTATGTTGTGCTAGCACTTTGAAGGGATTTGAAGGGAGGAAGACTACTGTTACTACTACTACTACTACTACAACACAATGTACCTGATCGCACAATGAGGGACAAATCACTACTACTGCTATTACTACTACTACTGCAATAGTAATACGACACAATGCGCAATCAGTCAAGTCACAGCGCAGACAAAGTGAAGGGAGGGTAGATCCAGAGCGTAAAAACAAAAGTGAAACTAATCAAAGATGCTAATATGTGATTTTCGGCGAATATGGCATTTTCAATATGATAAAAGCAAACGTGGTGATCGAAGGCTACGTTCAGACTACAAGGCTTAGTGCTCAATTCGGATTTTTTTTGTGAAATAAGATTTTTTTTTTGCGAGGTCGTTCACATTTCCAATTAAATGCGACTTGTGCGTGATCTCCCGTGTGAACTGTAAACGCCCCAAAAGTGTCCCTCCTGCGCATAGCACGACACGATGACGTCACAGTAGCCTAAACGCTGGGCTTTTCTCCCAAAATACGGTCCAGTTCTTCGTAAAAAGGACAAGTTGCACGTTCGCGGCTGCTTTGTTTGTTTGAGTCTTTAGCCTTCTTGTATTTGGTCCACAGGTTCTTTATTTTTTGTTGACATTGGAGTCACGACGGCCTGTAGCGCTCGGACATTTTTTTGGCAATCATTTCAAAAAACTGCCCGATAAGACCCCTCCAACTTTAACTTCTTGGGTTCTTTTTAAAGACAATGCAGTAAAGTGTGTTTACCTTGTTGACATGTTTCGGCTGCCGGGTCCATCAGGCTGACCACGCCTACAGGAAGTAACAACAGCGGATATACGACACGTCACCACCAGCACCGGTGACAGTTCTGAAGACGGCTTGCAGCTAGCAGCCGAAACATGTCAACAAGGTAAACACACTTTACTGCATTGTCTTTAAAAAGAACCCAAGAAGTTAAAGTATATAAGAAGACAAAATGAACATCTTTTGCTTATTAAGACCCCTCCAGTTTGTCCTGAAAACAGCGATCCCTCCAAATATTAATAAACTCGCTAACCTCCATTGACGAGACTCCGAGCCTGATGTGTAGGTGGGATGAATGTGACCTGACCGTTCAGACTGAAGTCGCATGTCAAATGATTGGATATGTATCGGTTTTAGGAGCACATATCCAAGTGGGCTGGGTCACATTTGAAAAAAACACATTTCCAATTAAATACGACTTGTATGTGACTCCAGTGTGAACAGTAAACGGCCCGAAAGTGTCCCGCATGCGCACTGGAGACACGATGATCAACCGCAGCGAGCGTGCTCTGTGTTTACGGAAGTTGTCCAAACATGGTCACGAGCATTGAGCATCTGGAGATTTTAAAGTTCCTCTCGTACCGGAGCCAGAACATGAACAACTTACTTGTTTTAAAGAGGAGATTGAGAAGGAGAGGTTTTTGGCCGTGGTGTTTTGTGGGACAGCAGCAGCAATGTCCGTTGAAAGGAACGTGTGGATGTGGAAACGTAGCCAAGAGTGGTGAGTGGTGATGTGCTTCACTTCAGTGACACGGAGTTCATTAACAATTTTCACCTACTTCAGCGCAGAATAGTGACGTTTCTGGCTTGTTGATAACGTATAGGTCGGATGAATGCTCTTTGGCTGTTCAGACTAAGTCGCATGTCAAAAGATCGGATATGTATCGGTTTTAGGACCACATATCCAAGTGGCCTGGGTCGCATTTGAAAAAATCAGATCTGTGTCGTTCAGACTGTCATTAAAAGATCAGATACAGGTCACATAGGGGCCAAAAAAATCAGATTTGGTTCACTTCAGGCTGCAGTCTGAACATTACCGACAGTAAAATACCCGCCCTTTCATATCTCATTATGTTGCATTGACATTTTCCGTCGTCAAATCTAAACAGAGTGGATAACCTTGTTTGCAGATGTCATGATAATCATCCCCTCACTGTGTTTATCCGTATTAAAAAACATAAAATAAAACACAGTATAATGACCAGGTAAACAGGTTTCACGTTACTTTGCTGTATTTCTCCGTTTTAATGGCTGACCCTGGACTCTCCGGACTCGGCTCCACACAACACGCTGTTTTAATAGGCCCCATGTTTTCTCACAAATTGTCCTCCGCTGACTCTCTCTTCTCCTTTTGAATTTGTCTTTCCATCATGCAAATTGCAAACAGTTGTCGTAACGGCCCCGCTCCGTCTCCTTTTCTCTTTCTCTCTCTCGGCCTCTTGCTCACGCTCTCACTTGGTTTCACTTTTCAATCTTCCTCTTTTGTTTTCTTTTTTGTTCTTTCTCTCCCTGTCGCTCGCTTTCTGTTTCTCTCTTTCCGTTCAATCTCTCCATCATGCAAGTTGGCGTCGTAATGACCTCGCTTAAACTCTTATCGTTTTTTACTTCTGTCTCTGTTTATTTTTGGTTCTTTCTCTCTCTCTCAAGTCTCTTTCTCTCTCCAAGTCTCTCTTCTCTATGTATTCGTACTTTCCATCATCGCTGAATCTCTTTTCCTTCTCTTTCTCCCTCTCTCTCACTTCATTCTACTTTCATTCTCTCTTTCTATCTCTTTGTGAATTGTCTATGAATTTGACTCAAGCTCTTTTCTTTCATTCTTTCTCTCATAGTCTCTCTCTTTCTCTCTAAGTTTCTTTATCTCTCTAAGTCTCTCTTCTTTATGAATTTGTCTTTCCATCATTGAATCTCTTTTCCTTCTCTTTCTCCCTCTCTCCCTCTCTTCACTCTTCAGTCTTTCTCTTTCATTCTTTCTTTTGTTCCTTCTCTCTCTTTCTCTTTGGTCTTTCTCTCTCTTTCTATCTCTTCATGAATTGTCTATAAACTTGACTTTCCATCGTGCAAATTTGTTTCTCTCTCTTAAGTTTCTTTATCTCTCTAAGTCTCTTTTCTTTATAAATTTGTCATTCCTTCATGGCCTTGCTCAGTTTCTTTTCTCTCTCTTTCTCTCACTTGGTTTCGCTCTTCACCCTTCCGTCTTTCTCTTTTATTCTTCCTTTTGTTCTTTCTCTCCGAGTCGTTTTCTTTCTATCTCCGTCGCTTCACGAATTGTCTATGAATTTGACTTTCCGTCAGTCAGATTTGTCAAACTCTTTTCTTTCATTCTTTCTCTCACAGTCTCTCTCTTTCTCTCTCAAGTTTCTTTTATCTCTCTAAGTCTCTTTTCTTCATGAATTTGATTTTCTTTCATGGCCTTGTGCGATCTCTTTTCTGTCTCTCTATCTCTTCATGAATTGTCTATGAATGTGCCTTTCCATCACGCTTCCTTCTCTTTTTTTTTTTCTCTGCCAGTCTCTCTCTCTCTCTCTCCCTCTCTGTCTCTTTCTCTCACAGTCTCTCTCTTTCTTTATGAATTTGTCTTGTCGTTTTAATGGCCTCACTCAAACTCTTTCGTTACTTTCTTTTTTTCTTGATTTTTTTTCTCTTACTTCTCTTTCTCCACCACTCTCTCTCTCTCTCCTTCTGTCTCTCTCTCTCTGAATCGCTCTCTTTCTTTATAAATTTGTCTTTCCATCATGCAAAGTGTAAACAGTTGTTGTAAAGGCCTTGTTCCATCTCGTTTTTTTTTTCTCTCCCAGTCTATCTCTCTTTTTCTCTTGCTCTCTCCCTGTTTGTCTCTCTATCTCTTCATATTTTTTTATTTTTCTCTTTTTCTTCATGTCTTTCCATCATGAAAAGTGCAAAGAGTTGATGTAATTGGCCTTGCTTTCTCTCCCAGTCTTTCTCTCTCTCTCTCTATCTGTCTATCTATCTAGCTATCTCTCTATCTCTCTTTCTTTCTGTCTCTCTCTCTCTATCTATCTCTCTTTCTATCTATCTATCTATCTCGTTCTCTCTATCTCTCTCTCACTATGGCGTCACTCAAACTTTTCATTCTCTTTCGTTCTCTCTCATTTCACTTTCTGTTTACTTCTTTCTCTTTCACACCCCCTTCCCTCTCTTTCTCTTTTTCTTCTCTGTTTCTTTTTTAAGTCTTTCACACTCTTTGAAATTGTCTTTCCATCAAGTTAATTGCAAACCGTCCTCTTTTCTCTCTCAGTCTCTCTCTTTCTTTGTCTCTTTTCTCCCTCTCTCTCACTTGGTTTCACTTTTAAATCTTTCTCTTTTATTCTCTCTTTTATTCTTTCCCTCCCAGTCTCTCTCTCTCTCTCCCTCCATCTGTTTATCTCTTTATGAATTTGACTCATGCAAATCACAAACAGTTGTTGTAATGGCCTTGCTCAAACGCTTTTGTTTCTTTCGCTTTGTTTATTTTATTTTTTTATTTTTCTCCCTCTCTCTCTCTCTGTCTTTCACAGTATCTCTTTTCTTTATGAATTCCCATCATGCAATGCGCAAACAGTTGTTGTAACGCCTTCACTCAAACTCTTCTCTTGTATTTTCTTTCTTTCTTTCTTTCGTTTTCTCCCAGTCTATCTCTCGTTCTCTCTCTCTTTTTATGTATTCTCTATGAACTTTCCATCAGGCAAATGGCAAACAGTTGTTGTAATGTCTCGTTCAAACTGTTATTTCTTTAGATTTTTGTTTATGTTTTTCTCTTTCTGTCTTTCTGTCTCTTTCTTTCTGTCTGGTTTAGTCCTGTTTCAATCCTGGTTTAGACCTGTTTCAGTCCTGGTTTAGACCTGTTTTAGTCCTGGTTTAGACCTGTTTCAGTCCTGGTTTAGACCTGTTTCAGTCCTGGTTTAGACCTGTTTCAGTCCTGGTTTAGACCTGGTTTAGTCCTGTTTAGGTTTATACCTGTTTTAGTCCTGGTTTAGACCTGGTTTAGTCCTGGTTTAGACCTGTTTTAGTCCTGGTTTAGACCTGTTTCAGTCCTGGTTTAGACCTGTTTTAGTCCTGGTTTAGACCTGTTTTAGTCCTGGTTTAGACCTGTTTTAGTCCTGGTTTAGACCTGGTTTTAGTCCTGGTTTAGACCTGTTTTAGTCCTGGTTTAGACCTGTTTTAGTCCTGGTTTAGTCCTGGTTTAGACCTGTTTCAGTCCTGTTTAGTCCTGGTTTAGACCTGTTTCAGTCCTGGTTTAGACCTGTTTAGTCCTGGTTTAGTCCTGTTTTAGTCCTGGTTTAGACCTGGTTTAGTCCTGGTTTAGACCTGTTTCAGTCCTGGTTTAGACCTGGTTTAGTCCTGGTTTAGACCTGTTTTAGTCCTGGTTTAGACCTGTTTAGTCCTGGTTTTAGACCTGGTTTAGTCCTGGTTTAGACCTGTTTTAGTCCTGGTTTAGTTTAGTCCTGGTTTAGACCTGGTTTAGTCCTGGTTTAGACCTGGTTTAGTCCTGTTTAGACCTGTTTTAGTCCTGGTTTAGTCCTGGTTTAGACCTGTTTCAGTCCTGGTTTAGACCTGACCTGTTTCAGTCCTGGTTTAGACCTGTTTAGACCTGTTTCTGTTTAGTTCCTGGTTTAGTCCTGGTTTTAGACCTGTTTCAGTCCTGGTTTAGACCTGTTTCAGTCCTGGTTTAGACCTGGTTTAGTCCTGGTTTAGACCTGTTTCAGTCCTGGTTTAGTCCTGGTTTAGACCTGTTTCAGTCCTGGTTTAGACCTGTTTCAGTCCTGGTTTAGACCTGTTTCAGTCCTGGTTTAGTCCTGTTTCAGTCCTGGTTTAGACCTGTTTCAGTCCTGGTTTAGTCCTGGTTTAGACCTGTTTTTTGTCCTGTTTAGACCTGTTTAGTCCTGGTTTAGACCTGTTTAGTCCTGTTTAGTTTCAGTCCTGGTTTAGACCTGTTTAGTCCTGGTTTAGACCTGTTTTAGTCCTGGTTTAGACCTTTCAGTCCTTTAGACCTGGTTTAGTCCTGGTTTAGACCTGTTTAGTCCTGGTTTAGACCTGGTTTAGTCCTGGTTTAGACCTGTTTTCAGTCCTGGTTTAGTCCTGGTTTAGACCTGTTTTAGTCCTGGTTTAGTCCTGGTTTAGACCTGTTTCAGTCCTGGTTTAGTCCTGGTTTAGACCTGTTTCAGTCCTGGTTTAGACCTGTTTCAGTCCTGGTTTAGACCTGTTTCAGTCCTGGTTTAGACCTGTTTTCGTTTACCTGTTTCTTTCAGTCCTGGTTTAGACCTGGTCCTGGTTTAGACCTGTTTCGTCTGGTTTCAGTCCTGGTTTAGACCTGTTTCAGTCCTGGTTCAGTCCCCAGTTTAAGTCACGGAAACGGGAACGGCTGTTAACCTTTTTTTTTTTTTTTTTTTCGTCATTCATTAAAAAAACAAACAAAAAAAATTTAAAATTTTGGTTTTGGAGACAAATAATGAAGCAAATAGTTGTTTTTTTGGTTTTATACTGAAAAACAAATGAACAAATAATACACAGATTGTTAAAGTCAAAATCTTTTTCTTTCTCTCTCAGTTTGGACTTGTTTTTCCATCATGCCAATTCCAAACATTCATTGTGATGCCCTCGCTCAAACCTTTTTCATTCTCTTTCGATGTCTCTCGCTTGGTTTCACGCTGACTTTCTGTTTACTCCTTTCTCTTTCTTTCTCCATCTTTCCCTCCCTCCCTCCTCTCTCTCTCTTTCTCTCAGTTTCTTTATCTCCTTAAGTCTCTCATTCTCTTTGAATTTGTCTTTCCATCATGCAAATTGCAAACAGTTGTTGGAACAGCTTTGCTCAAACTCTTTTCTTTCTCTCTCGCTCGGTTTCACTCCGTCTTTCTCTTTAATGGTCTGTTTTGTTCTCCCACCCTCTTCTCTCTCTCTTTATCTCTCTCTTTTTCTTTATGAACTTGTCTTTCTGTTTACGTCTTCCTCTCCATCTCTCTCTCTTTCTCTCATTGTTTCCCTCTTTCTCTAAATTGCAAACAGTTGTGTGTGTCTCTCTGTCGTTTTCACTCTTTCTCTCTATTTTCTACAGGTTCTTTCTGTGTCTCTCTCTCTCCATCTTGTTTTCACTTTTTTTTCTCTCTCAGTCCTGTCTTCCTGTTGTCTTCTCTCCCCATATCTCTCTCTCGTTCTTTCTCTCTCCATGTCTGTCTATCACTTTTTCTGTCTCCATTTGTCTCTCTCTTGCTTTTGTCTCTCTTTCTCTCTCACATCCATCATTTATTCTGTAACTGGATCCTTCGACTCTTTGTCTCTCTCCCTTCCTCTCTATCTCACTTTCCTTCTCTCTCTCTTTCACTCTCTGTCCCTCCCTGTTTTTCTCCTGTTCATTTTCATTGTTTCTTTCTCTTATCCTCCCTCTCTTTCTCTGTCTCTCACTCTCCTCTCTCTTTGTATTTTTCTCTTGTTCTTCTGCTCTATCTTTGTTTCTCTTTTTGGTTTTCTTCTTCTTTCTTCTTCCCCCCTTCTCGCTCCTCCTTTCTCTATCTTTCACTCTCCCTCTCTTTCTCTGTCTCTCTCCCCCCCTCTCTGTTTCTCTCTCTTATCCTGTCTCTCTGTCTCTTTCACCATCCCTCGCTTTCTCTGTCTCTCTCTCTGTTTATGTCTCTCTTTTTCTTTAATGTCTTTCTGTTTACATCTTCCTCTCCTTCATCTCTCTCTCTCTTTCTCTCTGTTGTTTCTCTCTTTCTCTGTGCATTTGTTTTTCCATCAAGTAAATTGATGGATCTCTCTCTCTCTCTTTCTTTGTCTCTGTCTCCCTCGCTTTCTTTGTCTCTCTTCTTCTTCTGCTCTATCTTTGTTTCTCTCTCTTCTCCTGTCTCTCTCTCTCTCTTTAACCCTCCCTCGCTTTCTCTGTCTCTCTTCCATCTCTCTTTCCGTGTTTTTCTCTTCTTCTCCTGCTGTATCTTTGTTTCTCTCTCTGGAGTTCTTCTCTTGTCTCTTTCTCCCTCCTCCTCTCTCTCTCTTTCACCCTCCCTCTCTTTCTCTCTCTCTCGCTCTCTCTCGCTCTCTCTCCTCTATCGCCACGGTTTTCTCTTCTTCTCCTGCTCTATCTTTGTTTCTCTGGCTTTCTTCTCCTGTCTCTCCCTCCCTCCATCTCTCTCTATTTCTCTCTCTCTCTCTCTCTCTCTGTCCCTCTCCAATTCTATGTCTCTCTCTACCTCTTTTTGTCTCTCTGTTTCCCCTCTCTCTCTCTCTCACCATGTTTTTCTCTTATTCTCCTACTCTCTCTCCCCCATTTCTCTCACTTTCTCTCTCTCTCTCTCTCTCCTTCTCTGTATCTCTCTACTTCTTTCTCTCTCTCTCTCTCCATGTTTTTTTCTTTTTCTTCTGCTCTGTCTTTGTTTCTCTCTCTGACTTTCATCTCTCTTTTACTCTCTCATCTCTGAGTCTCTCTACCTTCCCCTCCCTCTCTCTTACCATGTTTTTCTCTTGTTCTCCTGCTCTATCTTTCTCTCTCCCTCCCTCTGTCTCCTATTCTCTGCCTCTCTCTCTATGTTTTTCTCTTACTCTCTTTTTCATGCTCTATCTCTTTTCCCTCGTCTCTCACTCTTGTCTTTGCTCAGTCTCTCTTCTCCTCTCTTTCACTCATCACCCTCTCTCTCTATCCAATGTCTCTACTTCTCTCTTTCTCCCTTCTACCCTCACCCCATCTCTATCTCTTCTTCTTTTTTTTTTCTTTTTTTTATCATTTCAACAATCGCGTTCCATTTCGTTTTCATTTCAATCACCGTTCTACACTGATTGCGTCGCAGCACAACAATCCTGCGGCTGATGGTTGTTCTTTTTTTTTTTTTTTTTATTGTTCCCTATGGACCGTTCGTTTACATGGAGCCTGTCATCGTTCACTTGTGCTGGATTTGTCCTCGGGGAGCCGGGCTTTGGGTTTTAATTGAAATAAACGTCGTTATAACGTAAGTCGACGCTCACGAGGTTTTCACGCTCGGAGAACTGAACCATCAAACTCTAATGGGCTCAAAACCAAAAAACCAGAACACAAATAATTGATTGATAATTTTCCAGACAAACATTGCAATTGTGATTAAATTAGAAATGCAACGATCCATGTTTTTCTTTTCTGATACTGATCCTAAGTCTTTTTAAGGATGTAATTATATCCTTTTAAAATGCCTTGAGACTTAATCCAAAGATTTAAAGGTTGTATGGAGGATTTTTTTTTGTTTCAAATTGTCAATGATAGCATTATAGAGGTGCAGTAGCCTTGTAATTATGATGACCAAAAAAAAGAGAATAAAAATTCATCAACTCTGGACGTGGTGGGGCTAAACATTTGCCAATAGATAACGACACTGCCTCGTTATCTGTTGAGCTGACAGGCTGTCAATCAATCTCCCTACGTTTCTAGCGTAACTGACTTGCCTGCGCCGCCGGTACGTGGTTTACGTACGCCTGTCACGCAGTCCACAGACGCAAGACGCACAGACGCTGTTTACTCCACCAACGCAACAGTTCTTAGCGGCTTTTTTTTGACCTATATCTTCCTCGCAGTTCGCACAAAGTTTGTTGCAATGGCGACAAGAATCCAGGAGCAGTTCGCCGCAAAAGAAAGTCCGTTTTTGAGGTCGCTGAAAGAAGAAGACAAGGGGAAAAGCAGCGAAGCCAAACTAAGGTGATTCTTGTAGATTCATTCCAGCGATGGCTGGCGCAACTGAAGCAGACGCAGGGTCTAAAGACTGACGCACTGGTCCACAAATTACTCCTGGACAGGAAACTTCTGCTTATTATGAAAACGTACTTTATTTCCAAGAGCTAGACAAACGTTTTTCAGGACACGAAAGCGATATCCTATGTCTGAAAACGTAATTTTCAAGGCAAAGAAAGAGTCCGCTTGCTGCTGCGTGTTGTAGCTAGTTCATTCGCACGGAATCTCCGCGCAACCTTCTCTGCACCCCTTTCCTGCTCCTCTCCCCGCTGCCCGATCCGCTCTTCCCCCTGCTCCTCACTTCTCTGGGCACGGAATCTCCGCGCACCGCTCCCCTCTCCTCTCTCCTCTCTCCTCTCCCTGCTCCTCACTTCTCGTCCGCGAACGAAATGTCCGCGCACCCCGCTCCCCCGCTCCTCACTTCTCCGTCTTGCCTAACCAACACTGTAGTTAGTTGTTTACAAGTCATGTGCAGCTCACCGGCTGTAAACAAACCTGTTTCTGGCGTAAAGAGGAGGCGGGAGGAGGCGTTTCTACGTAGGAGCTGTAGGGGAGGGGGGGTGGTTTCACGCATGCGCAACATTTGAAAAAGGACAAACAGTCGCTGGATTTCTCGTTCCTTGGAAAATCCTCTATACAACCTTTAAAAGTGCTTATAAAAGTTATTTCTTCATTTAGTCTGCACTTTAACAGAAAGCAAAGGATTATGGTCTATGTCAGGGGTGGGCAAACTACGGCCCGGGGACCATATGCGGCCCTTTAATCTTTTTAGTCCGGCTTGAGGAACTTGAATAATACTAATTTTTTGTGTTTTAATTCTTTGTAATGATTGTCAATTGTGGGATATTTCAATAACATAGGATATGTTTTCTATATATCCCTTTTTTTTCTCTCTTATGAGGTGGATTACCAAAAAAAACTCCATCCATCTGGTCTTGGTCCAGCCCTTCAGTCAAATTTTAGAACCCCTTGTGGCCCACGAGTCAAAAAGTTTGCCCACTCCTGGTCTATGTAGTTCCTTCTGATTTTTATTTTTGTGTGAGACAATTTTGTGTAATATAAGATCTTTAAATAACAGGATCCAGTTCAGAGTTCACATTTTAAACATGTCCAGAGACAAAAACTCAAAGCTGCACTATGTAACTTTTCAGGTGGAGGGTCCGTCACATTCTTGTTTCTTTGGATATGTCGTTGCTCTGCCTAGAATGTTCCACAGTACGACTTTAAACAGCTCTATTTCACATTTAATCAATTACAGGTGGTTTTATAGCTCAAAAAAATCCTAGAAAAACATGCATTCTGACTGTGAATGGGCTCGTCTTTCCACAGATCTGACCTGTAACTTGGTTTGGTTGAAGATTATAAAGTTTTAATACCACACTGCAAAACATTCCAAAGCAAAGTCCACATCTCTCCCTAGAAAAGTTACAAAATGTATCTTTAAATACGAACTCAGTCCTATTCAATTCAGTTTGTTGAATTGAATAAATGCATATTTCTGACCGATTTAAGCGTAGCAGACCAAAACAAAACAGCATATGCTAGTTCACAGTGGGGGTGCCTCATTTTGTCATCTCTGCTGATCTAAAATGACTGTGCAAACATCCAAACACATGTCTAATATTTTTCTGGCGGTTTCTTACCCCGTGCAGATGAATGCCTCCGTCTGTACGTCTGCTGCTTTATGTAATCGGATCGCTCTCTTACATAAAACGAGTATCCGAGTAGTAATGAAACTTACCCAGATATGTTATTAGGATCTGGAATTTTCAGACCATGACACTTTGATTGTAATTTTTGTTTTTGCATTTTGATAATTGATTTAAAGGTCCTATATTACGCAAAATGGACTCTTTTCAGTAGAGATTGGTAATTTCAGGGCTAAAATTATCCAAATGTTTCTAGGTGTACTGCAGACGTCTCCCACCAGTCGCTCTCCACATCCTTCCAATTAGCTCGCCAAGGGATTTCTGAATTACCGTATTTTCTGCACCATAGGGCGCTCTGGATTATAAAGCGCACTGTCATTGAATGTTCTATTTTAAAAATTTTTGCACAAATAAACCTCACCGGACTTTAACGAAACACAACAGTTGGCTGGGTGAGTGGTTTTGTTTGTTTGTGGCGTTCACGGTGACTCTGGGCTTTGTTCAGTTGTGGCGTGTAGGGAGGTGCTGTCTGGGACCAACGGATTGTTGGTGTGTTTGCAGTGACTCAGTTTATTGATTGATTCATTGCATTTATGTAGCACCTTTCAAGATACCTAAAGCACTTTACAGTTCATTATTCAGTCACTCCACACTCAGTGGTGGTAAGCTACTACTGTAGCCACAGCTGCCCTGGGGCAGACCGACAGAAGCGAGGCTGCCAATATGCGCAATCAGTCCCTCCGACCACCACCATCACTCACGCACACACCACTTTCATACTAGGCAATGTGGGTGAAGTGTCTTGCCTAAGGACACAATGACAGTTTTTGCCACTGGCGCCCCCTGTGGCACCTGGAATTCCTAGCAGTCTCCCATCCAAGTACTACCCAGGCCCAGCCTGCTTAGCTTCTGAGATCTGATGGGATCAGGCTTTGACAAGCTGGTATGGCCACGCAATAACACAGTCGTTCAGTTGTGTCTAGAAGTGGCACATTGCACTCGCTTTTTCTGTTCGTTCCTCTGTTCCGTTCCTCGTCGGCGTGGAGTGATGAGTGTGGCTGTGGGTGTTTTTCGCTGCGCGGTCGCTGTCTGCTTCGTGTGTGTTTGCGTGTGCAGCTGGTGCGGCTTTGTAGTTTACTGAAGTCGTGCTGGGACACACGAGTGGATTCATGTATAGGGCGCTCTGGATTGTGGGGCCATGCGGTTGTTTTTTGATGGGGTTGGAGTAAGAGTCGCCCTATAGGGCGGAAAATACAGTATACATATTGTGTTTAATAAGTCAAATTTGATTAATTAAATGCTTTTTACTATTGTACATGCCCAACTTTGTGCACTAATAAATGGATAATGGTTTATGTTTAATAGGTATCTAACTTAGTGTGATCAGATTTTCAAAATTTAGAAAAAAAAAAAAAAAAAAAACTGGGACACCCTCAGTTTGTGGTGGTTGGTAATAATTAAATTGTGAATCGAGTGCCTAATTAAGGAAAACATTTCTGCACTCGGCCCATTCATGACTAATAAATGAGTCAGTATAGTCACATTTTCTTTGTGTTTTGGTCATTTTTCAACAGCTTTTCGGTATTTTACTTAAACAAATGACAATTAATGCCTCTTTTTACTGTTGACAGGGATCAGATTGGTCAAAAATAGGGACTCCTGGGGCATTTCTTGTGTAAAACTGGGACAAATCACTGGTTTTGGGTAAATCTGCTGGGACAGGAGACTCAGGGCTCAAAACTGGGACTGTCCCGGGTAAATAGGGACGTGTGGTCACCCAAATCTAACTGTACTTCATCTAAGGCTTGCTGAGGCTCTTTTATACACTAAATTTCTTGTGACCCCTAAAACTAGTCGCTCTCTGGTAGTTTTGTTTCGCAAAGGCAGCTCACTGGCAGTGTTGGGAAGGTGACTTTTAAAATGTATTCCCCTACAAATTACAGATTACATATCCCAAAATGTAGTTTGTAACGTAATCCATTAAATTACTTAAAGTGGCCCACGCAGCATGATTTAGTCCTGTTAAATCCTGGTTTAGTCCTGGTTTAGATTTAGTTTAGACCTGATTTTAGTCCTGGTTTTAGTCCTGATTTAGGCCTGGTTTAGACCTGGTTTAGACCTAGTTTAGATCTAGTTTAGATCTAGTTTAGATCTAGTTTAGACCTGGTTTAGTCCTGGTTTAGATCTCGTTTAGACCTGTTTATATCTATCTTAGATCTGATTTTAGTCCTGGTTTAGATCTAGTTTAGACCTGGTTTTGGTCCTGATTTAGTCCTGGTTTAGACCTGGTTTAGTTTCCAGCAATGAGTGGAATTACTGAAAAAAATAATAATAATAAATTAAAAATAAAAATAATGTGAAAACAGGAAAATAGGAAAATACCACCGTGTAATCCATTTATTTCAACAAAGTAACTGTAATCCAATGACCACTCACTGAAACAGTAACTGTAACCGATTACAGTTACTCATAATTTGTACTCTGATTATGTAACTCCGGTACATGTAATCCGTTACTCCCCAACACTGTACACACTGGAGGAAAAAGATAGGAGACCCCTGGTGTACGGAGTTTAAAAACGCAGTAGAGCTCATCAAAATCACAAGTTGGAACAGAGTATTTCCAGTTTGAGAGAAGAACTCAGCCTAAATCTGCAGGGTTTGTGCGCTAAACGAGTGTGAATGAAAAAAAACAACAACTCCAGGTCTGTTCGCGATTAGGAAACATTAAAACAGAGATCCGAAAAATTGCGTAATATGAGCTTTTTTAAATCGAAATTGGACCAGCCCGGGTTTCCTGTTGACTGACTAAGCGTTGGTGATGCGTGGAGATGTATCACTCCGGGGTTTGATGGACAGACAGGGAAGGTCAGCGTGAGAAAGTGGCTGTCATGTGGTTGGACGTGGCCATTATATGAGGAAACGTATAGGTTGAGATGTCAAAAGAAATGGACACATGCAGTTATGAGTCACTGTGCGAGGGAGGGATGCACACGCTAAAGTATAGAATGTATCTGAAGGCTTCGAGAGTGGGTGGTATTGACAAAAATGAAAATCTGAAGATACTTTTGGATTAATCTGGCAGCTGTAATCGGATAATGTGATGGAAATGTATCAGAGATGTGCTAAAAAGTGTCGTTAAAAGTCTTGGTTGAGGTCCAAATGAAGAGCTGGTCAAATTAACTTCAAAATCTTAAAAAATATTACTTTATACCAAAGGTCATCTTTTTTTTTTTTTTCTCTGGGGGCCACATTATCGCTCAGGGTCGGGTCGGCCGTATAACAGAATTGTATAACCCTGATGACGCAGATTATATTCTTAGAAACCCGCCACACTTTCTTTACATATCAGACAAACTGCATGGGTTTAGACTGAACAAAAAAATAATTGGTCGTCCACTGTTCTGTGAAAACTCAGCACTCTCTGTCAACTTTTCTTTAACACGAGCCATTTTTCTGTCCTTAGCTGCACTACAGAACTCTGTGCGTGCGTCGACTGTCACTGTTTGATCTCAAGCTTGTCAGGGGACGAAAATTCAATGCCAAATGTAAATATGTCATATAATTATTTTAATATTAATATACATTTTTAATTGAAAAAAATTTGTTATTATTTGCCAAAAAGTAATAAAAAATAGGCCATGACAACTTTTGATGCTCGTCTCATAGCGCCAGTTCAAGTGGTGGGCAGCAGATGGGCTGGGGGGCACGTCAAAGAGGCGTGGAGGGCCAGATTTGGCCCGCAGGCCTTAGTTTGATGACTCCGGCTTTATACCCTTATTTGGAAGTTCAAAAGTACAAAAACAATCGCGCCAACAGCTTCTTTGACCAAACTCAATCATTTACTCACAGGGTACATGCAAAGGGAAAATTGGTGAAGTGTCTTGCTCAACAGCACAATAATAGTATGAAAGTATCAAACCCACAGCCAATGAGTCATTTGCCCCTAATATGCACCTCAGACACCTAATACATGTAAAGTCAAGCTGGGTGAAGTGTCTTGCTCAACAACATAACGACAATTAACACCAGTTAGAGTTGGGATCAATCCCACAACCAGTTGATCACTTACTCACACACGTAATACAGCTGGGTGTGGTATAGTGTATTGCTCATTGATACATTTGCAATATGCACCAGTTGGAGCAGGGATTGAACCCACAACCAATCGATAATTTTCTCACACAGCTGATAAATGTAAGGGCAAGGTGGATGAAGTTTGTTGCTCAACAACATAAGGACAGCAACAATAAGCACCAGTTGGAGTTGGGATCAAACCCACAGCCACAAACAGTCGCTCATTTACTCACACATCTAATATATGTAAGGGCAATGTGGTTGAAATGTCTTGCCCAATGACATAAGAACAACATACACTGATTAGAGCTGGGATTGAACCCAGAACCAACCAACAATTTACTCACACATTTAATACATGTCAAGCCAAGGTGGGTGAAGTGTCTTGCTCAACAACATAACGACAATAAGCACCAGTTGAAGTTGGGATCAAACCCACAACCACAACTAGTCGCTCATTTACTCACACACCTAATACATGTAAAGATAAGCTGGCTGAAGTGTCTTGCTCACTGACGCAGCAGCAATATTCATCCGTTGGAGCGGGGATTGGACTCACAACCAACCAATAATTTACTCACACACCTAATACATGCAAGGGCAAAGTGGAAAAAGTGTCTTGCCCAACGACATAACAACAACATACACCAATCGGAGCAGAGATTGAACCCACAACCAATTGATGATTTACTCAAGACACCTAAGCACCAGTTGGAGTTGGGATCAAACCCACAACCAGTCGATCATTTACTCAGACACTTGAGGACAAGATGGTTGAAGTGTCTTGCTCAATGACACAACAACAATATGCACCGAATGGTATCAAACCCACAACCAGCCAATCAGTTACTCTCATACATTTGATACACTTACAGACGAGGTGGGTGAAGTGTCTTGCCCAATGACACAACGGCAACACACACATGAAACCAACCACCAAGTTTTTTTTTTGTTTTTTTTTTTTTTTTAACCTCAATAGTTCATTTTTCACTTCGTCTAGACCTCGTATATTTCACTTTCTCTAACAAATTAAAATCGATCGTTATCGTTTTAAACATAGATTTTTATTTTTTTTTTCTTCAGTTCAAATATCGACGAGTCCATTGGCGTTTTTTTACGGCTCTTTTTCGCCCGTGCAGCGTTCGTACGACAAAAGTCTACGATTGTCTTTATTGACGAACCTGGAAACTCTTTGATGGATTTCACAGTAATAAAGTTGGGACTGTTGTCATAGTAATTAACAAAAGAACTAAAAAAAAAAACAAATTATATCTTTTCAACGATCAGACGTTCTTAAAAATGGCACAAACTGAACCTCAGATATTTTCTTTAACGCTTAAATATTGATCTAGTACATTAGTATTTTTTTTTTTAATTCCATTTACATTTCACATTTCATTAAGTTAGATTACATTACATTAATTTTATTAATTAATTAATTTTATATTAATAAATTATTAATTACAATCACTGTTGGGCAAGTTACTTCAAAACTGTAATATGGACTGAAGCAGGACTGAACCGAGGACTGAACCAGGACTAAACTAGGACTAAAACTCCAGGTCTAAACCAGGACTAAACCAGGGCTAAAACAGGAATAAAACCAGGGCTAAACCAGGACTAAACTAGGGTCTAAACCAGGGCTTAAACCAGGTCTAAACCAGGACTAAACCAGGACTGAACCGAGGACTAAACCAGGTCTAAACCAGGACTAAACCAGGACTAAACCAGGGACTGAACCGAGGACTAAACCAGGTCTAAACCAGGGCTAAACCAGGACTAAAACAGGTCTGTCTAAACCAGCACTAAACCAGGTCTAAACCAGGTCTAAACCAGGACTAAACCAGATCTAAACCAGGTCTAAACCAAGTCTAAACCAGGACTAAACCAGATCTAAAAAAGGTCTAAACCAAGTCTAAACCAGTAATAAACCAGAGCTGAACCAAGACTAAACTAGGACTAAACCAGGAGTAAACCAGGTCTAAACCAGGACTGGACTGAGGACTGAACCAGGACTAAACCAGGACTAAACTAGGACTAAACCAGAGCTGAACCAGGACAGGTAGCAGCTTTCTAACACGGCTTAAAGCTCACAAGAGTCAATTTTTACATGTTTGACTTTATTGAATTTAAACATCTCTATCCACGCCTCTGTTGTCTGGTTCACTTCACGCCTATAACACAAGATAATGAAATCAATATGCGTTGGGATTGAACCCACAACCAATCGGTCATTTTCTTACACACTTGATACACGTAAAGACAAGATGAGTGACGTGCCTTGAAGAAGAACACACCAGAGTCCTGCACAGGTCCATGTTTGGAGACCCGCACCCAGTCGCACAGTACAGCACCGCACCACACATAAACTAAAAGCATTCTACCTGAAGCACTTTTTTTTTTTTTTTGTTGATATTTCTCTCTCTCAAGGTCAAAATGAGTCCTGGTTTAGACCTGGTTTAGACCTAGTTTAGACCTAATTTAGACCTGGTTTACACCTCATTTAGAACTGGTTTAGACCTGTTTGAGACCTGTTTTAGACTTGGTTT
Source organism: Boleophthalmus pectinirostris (assembly GCF_026225935.1). Lineage (NCBI taxonomy): Eukaryota > Metazoa > Chordata > Actinopteri > Gobiiformes > Gobiidae > Boleophthalmus > Boleophthalmus pectinirostris. The sequence goes on along the minus strand of NW_026571115.1, from coordinate 29,068,786 downwards.
AGACCTCATTTAGACCCTTTTAGACCTGGTTTGTGGTTGAGACCTGATTTAGACTAGACCTTTTAGACCTCATTTAGACCTGGTTTAGAGTTTAGACCGTTTAGGGTTTAGACCTGGTTTAGACCTGGTTTAGACCTTGTTTAGACCTGGTTTATTAGATTTAGACCTGGTTTAGACCTCATTTAGACCTGTTTAGACCTTTCATTTAGACTGGTTAGACCCTGGTTTAGACCTGGTTTAGACCTGGTTTAGACCTGTTTAGACTGATTAGACCTGGTTTAGACCTGGTTTAGACCATTTAGACCTGGTTTTAGACCTGTTTTAGACCTAGTTTTAGACCTCATTTTAGACTGGTTTAGACCTCATTTACAACTGGTTTAGACCTGTTTAGACCTAGTTTAGACCTTGGTTTAGACCTCATTTAGACTTGGTTTAGAGTGGTTTAAGACCTGGTTTAGACCTGATTTAGACCTGGTTTTAGACCTGATTTAGACCTGGTTTAGACCTGGTTTTAGACCTTGTTTAGACCTGGTTTAGACCTGTTTAGACCTGGTTTAGACCTTTGAGACCTAGACTTTTTAGACTTGTTTAGACCTCATTTAGACTTGGTTTAGACGTGATTTAGACCTGGTTTAGACCTCATTTAGACCTGGTTTTAGACCTAATTTAGACCTGGTTTAGACCTCATTTAGACCTGATTTAGACTTGGTTTAGACCTTAGTTTTGACCTGGTTTAGACCTCATTTTAGACTTGGTTTAGACCTGTTTTAGGCCTAGTTTAGACCTGGTTTATTTAGACCGATGTGGTTTAGACCTCATTTTTAGACTTGGTTTAGAACCTGGTTTAGACTGGTTTAGACCCGATTTAGACCTGGTTTAGACCTGATTTAGTACAACAATGTCCTGTGCAGCTCCTCAACCTTACAAATGACGTACATACCGTTCAAACTACATCACACTGGACCACTGGGACATTATTTCCTGTTTTATATAATTCCAGGCTTACAGAGCCTCGTTAAAATGTCTTCAGGAAGCTCAAAGTTCTGTAATGGAAGAAAAATGAAGCGGGCTATAATAGAGTTTCAATGACGAACTGAAATCAGATCCAACAGCGACTGGATTTAAGTCTTCATAACCCGAACGAGCGGCCGTTTCCAGGAGAGAAATGTCACTTTTCTTTCCTAATAATCAGGATGGAAAAGTCCTATTGTCTCCGCCTAAAAAAGAAAAATGTCGCTTTACTAAATTAAAAAATGTATCATCACGACATCGGGAATTTTAGCTTCACGGAATAAAAAAAAAAAGTAGCTACACGACACAGAAAAAAATGAAAAAAAGTGAAGTGAAAAAGTAAAGAACAGAAAACTAAAAATGTACTTTACAGCCTGCTAGAACTAAACCACGACTTATCCAAGACTAAAACTAGAGATAAACCAGGACTAAACTGGAACTAAACCAGGACTAAACCAGGTCTAAACCCAGGACTAAACCAGGATTAAACCAGGACTAAACCAGACTAAACAAGAGCTGAACCAGGACTAAACCAAAACTAAACCAGATCTAAACCAAGGACTAAATCAAGACTAAACTATGACAAAGCCAAGACTAAACCAGGACTAAACCAAAACTAAACCAGGATTAAACCAGGTCCAAAACAAGGACTAAACCAGGAACAAACCAAGAATAAACCAGGACTTAAGCAGAACTAAAATAGAACTAAACCAGAACTAAACCAAAACTAAACCAAGGACTAAACCAGGACTACACTAAGACTAAACCTGGACCAAATCAAGGACTACACTAGGTCTAAACCAGGACGAAACCAAGACTAAACCAGGATTAAATCAGGACCAAAGCAAGGACAAAACCAGGAACAAACCAGGATTAAATCAGGACCAAACCAAGGACAAAACCAGGAACAAACCATTATTAAAGCAGGACTAAATCAAGGACTAAACCAAGACTAAACCAGGACTAAACCAAGGACTAAACCAGGTCTAAACTAAGACTAAACCAGGTCTAAACTAAGACTAAACCTGGACCAAATCAAGGACTAAACCAGGACTAAACCAAGGACTAAACCAGGACTAAAGCAGGCCCAAACCAAGGACTAAATCAAGGACTAAACTAGGACTAAACCAGGCCCAAACCAAGGTCTAAATCAAAGACTAAACCAGGACTAAACCAGGACTAAACCAGGTCTAAACTAAGACTAAACCTGGACCAAATCAAGGACTAAACCAGGACTAAACCAAGGACTAAACCAGGACAAAAGCAGGCCCAAACCAAGGACTAAATCAAGGACTAAACTAGGACTAAACCAGGCCCAAACCAAGGTCTAAATCAAGAACTAAACCAGGACTAAACCAAGGACTAAAAGCAGGTCTAAACTAAGACTAAACCTGGACCAAATCAAGGACTAAACCAGGTCTAAACCAGGACTAAACCAGGACAAAAGCAGGCCCAAACCAAGGACTAAATCAAGGACTAATCTAGGACTAAACCAGGCCCAAACCAAGGTCTAAATCAAGGACTAAACCAGGACTAAACCAAGGACTAAAACCAGGTCTAAACTAAGACTAAACCTGGACCAAATCAAGGACTAAACCAGGTCTAAACCAGGACTAAACCAAGACTAAAGCAGGACTAAACTAGAACTAAACCAGGAGTAAACCACAATCAAGCCAAGACTAAACCAGGACTAAACCAGGACCAAACAGGTGTAAACCAGGACTAAACTGACTAAACCAGGCCTAAACCAGGACTAAACCAGGTCTACACTGTTCCTTTGCATCTGTCACTCTTTGTCTGTAGATAAACGAAACTCATCTTGTGGAGTCGAGCATCTGTCCAATAAAAACGTAAAAAGGACTTTGCCTCCATTGAAACTCCCCGACACTGTTTAATCCCAATTTTCTAGATTGAAATTGCTTTATGTTCCTTTCACTTTCGCCTCCAGCCCGGAATTTAAACTGTTGTTGAGTAGAAACTTTTAAAGGGTCTGTTTATTATTACAATGACGGCAGCTTTTCAATTTCACCCTCACAGTTCAAGATCGTAGACAAAAAGTGTTTTATATGGAATGGAAACTAAGACTAAACCAGGACTAAACCAGGACTGAACCAGGACCAAACCAAGACTAAACCTGGACTAAATCAAGGATTAAACTAAGACTAAACCAGAACTAAACCAAGACTAAACCAGAACTAAATCAAGGACTAAACCAAGACTAAACCAGAACTAAACCAGGACTAAACCAAGGACTAAACTAAGACTAAACCAGGACTAAACTAAGACTAAACCAGGACTAACTAAGGACAAGGACTAAACCAAGACTAAACTAAGACTAAACCAAGGACTAAACTAAGACTAAACTAAGACTAAACCAAGGACTAAACCACGACTAAACTAAGACTAAACCAGGACTAAACCAGGACTAAACCAAGACAAACCAAGGACTAAACTAAGACTAAACCAAGACTAAACCTAAGGACTTAAAAAGGACTAAACCAGGACTAAACCAGACTAAACCAAGACTAAACCAAGGACTAAACAAGGACTAAACCAAGGACTAAACTAAGACTAAACCAAGACTAAACCAGACTAAACCAGGACTAAACCAAGACTAAACCAAGACTAAACCAAGGACTAAACCAAGACTAAACCAGGACTAAACCAAGGAGTAAACCAGGACTAAAGGCAAAACTAAACCAGGACTAAACTAAACCAGAACTAAACCAGGACTAAACCAGGACAAACTAAACCAAGACTAAAACCAAGAACTAAACCAAGACTAAACCAAGACTAAACCAAGGAGACTAAACCAAGGACTAAACTAAGACTAAACCAGGACTAAACCAGGACTAAACCAAGGACTAAACCAAGACTAAACCAAGACTAAACCAGGACTAAACCAAGACTAAACCAGGACTAAACCAAGACTAAACCAGGACTAAACCAGGACTAAACCAAGGAGTAAACCAGGACTAAGGCAAAACTAAACCAGGACTAAATCAGGACTAACCCAGGACTAAACGAAGACTAAACCAAGAACTAAACCAAGAACTAAACCAAGAACTAAACCAGGAGTAAACCAGGACTAAACCATTATTAAACCATGACTGAACCAGGACTAAACCAGGACTAAATCAGGACTAACCCAGGACTAAACCAAGAACTAAAGCAGGATTAAACCAGGACTAAATCATTATTAAACAAGGACTGAACCAGGACTACACAAAGACTAAACCAAGGACTAAACCAAGACTAAACCAGAACTTATTCGTCCTCACGATACAAGATCTTAGCCAAAAAGTGGTTTTATATGAAATGGCGTTGGCTCAGTGATCGCAGCATTCGCCCGCCAACCTGAAGGTAAGAGGTTTGATCCCAAAATCAGACCAGGCCTTAATGCCGTTGTGTCGTTGGGCGATTTTTGTATGTGGTGCACGCTGCTCCTGATTATTAAAAAGATAAAAACTCATTCCAAACATCCCTTTTCCTATTACGCACTGCACCAGAGAATGTTTGTACAACGTAAATAATTCAAATTACAAATCTCTAATCACGTTGTAGAGTCTTATGGTTCGTTTAATTGCCCAGGGGGAACCATCAACAGACTCGAAGACCTAAAGAAGTACTCTAGAAAATCGACCGGGACTAAACCAGGACTCAACCAGGACTAAATGAGGTCTAAATTGCAGCTCTGCGTAATTGCATTTCCCTCATTGCTGTATCGAAGACTTGATGTCAGATGAGTGGAAAAGTATTTGTAATATTGTGATGTAAATGTCTGCTCTTTATCGATAGAAACTACACAACCTGCTAGAACTAAACCAGGACTTATCCAGGGAGGAACCAGGACTAAACCAGGTCTAAATCAGGTCTAAACCAGGGCTGAACCAGGATTAAACCAAGATTGAACTAGGAATCAAATCAAATATACTTGGCAACATTCTAGAGCTAAACCAGAACTAAACCAAGATTAAATCAGGACTAAATCAGGACTAAACCAGAACTTAACCAGGACTAAAACAGGACTTAAACAGAATTTAAATAGGACTAAACCAGAACTAAACCAAAATTAAATCAGGACTAAATCAGGACTAAACCAGGACTAAACCAGAACTTAACCAGGACTAAACCAGAGCTAAAACAGAACTTAACAAGAATTTATCCAGGACTAAACCAGGACCAAACCAGGACTAAACCAGGACTAAACCAAGGACTAAACTAAGACTAAACCAGGACTAATCAAGGACTAAACTATAAATAAACCATGACTTAACAAGAATTAAACCAGGGCTTAACCAGATCTTATCCAGGACTGAATCAGAACTAAACCAAGACTAAACCAAAACTAAACCAGGGCTTAACCAGAATTTAACCAGGATTAAACCAGAACTAAACCAGGACTAAATCAGGATTTAACCAGAACTCAATTTGGACTAAATCAGAACTAAACAAAGACTAAACCACGGTTTAACCAGATCTTAACCAGGACTAAACCAGAACTAAACCAAGACTAAACCAGGGCTTAACCAGAATTTAACCAGGACTAAACCAGGACCAAATCAGAACTTAACCAGGACCAAAACAGAACTAAACCAAAACTAAACCAGAACTAAGTCAGGGCTTAATCAGAACTTAACCAGGACTAAACTAGGACCAAACTAGAACTAAACGAGAACTAAACCAGGGCTTAACCAGGAATAAACCAGAAGTAAACCAGAACTAAACCAGAACATAACAAGAAATTAACCACGACTAAACCAGAACTTAACCAGGACTAAACAAGAACTAAAAAACCAAGACTAAACCAGGACTTAACCAGAACTTAACAAGAACTAAACCAGGACTGAACTAGAACTAAACCACAACTAAACCAGGTCTTAACCAGAACTAAACCTGGGCTAAACTAGGACTAAATCAAAACTAAATCAGAACTTAACAAGAATTAAACCAGTATTTAACCAGGTCTAAACTAATCCAGATCTTAACCAGTACTTAACCAGGTCTAGACCGTAAACCCCGTAGCGCTGCTTGTTGTTTTGCTGCGTGCAGAGTGTGGAGTCCTGCTGTCAGATGAATGGCAGAGCTTCATAATATTGCCTGGTGTATTTGCCTGGTTTTGCGCCCGAGGGGGACCACCCACAGCCTCCTGACAGCGCACCACTCAGGGCTGATGTGAGACACGACGCCTGCATCCATCGCTCCCAGCTCCACTACAGCCCCGGGCGAGACGACAACACCAAACACAAGGCGCGGGGACCAGGGACCAAGGACTGAGGACGAAGGAGGGAGGGAGGGGGGGTAAAGTGGGACTCAAAACAGATTAAAACAGGACTAAAGTGGGATTAAAGCGAGAGTGAAAGTGAGAATGACTGGTACTTTATAAAATCTAATATACTTGACAACTTTCTAGAATTAAACCAGAGCTAAACCAAGACTGAACTGGGACTAAATCAGGAGTAAACCAGGACCAAACCAGGGCTAAACCAGGACTAAACCAGGGCTAAACCAGGACCAAACTAAAACTAAACCAGAACTAAACCAATACTAAATTGGGACTAAATCAGGAATAAACCAGGACCAAACCAGGGCTAAACTAGGACTAAACTAGATCTAAACCAAGTCTAACCCAGGATTTAACCAGGACTGAACCAGAACTAAACCAGAATTTAACCAGGACTGAACGAGAACTAAACCGGGACTAAACCAGTACTTAACCAGCACTAAATCAAGACTAAATTGGGACTAAATCAAGACTAAACCAGGACTAAATCAAGACTAAAGCAGAACTAAACCAGGACTTAACCAGAACTTAACAAGAAATTAACCACGACTAAACCAGAAATTAACCAGGACTAAACCAGGACTAAACTAGGACTAAACCAGAACTAAACCAAGACTAAATGGGGACTAAATCAAGACTAAACCAGAACTAAACCAGGACTAAATCAAGACTAATCCAGAACTAAACTAGGACTGAACCAGGACTAAACCAGAACTAAACCAGAACTAAACCAGGACTAAACCTGGGCTTAACCAGAACTAAACCAGGACTAAACCAGAACTAAACCAGGACTAAACCAGAACTAAACATGAACTAAACCAAAACTTAACCAGGACTAAACCAAGGCTTAACCAGAACTAAACCAAGACTAAACTGACTAAATCAGGACTAAACCAGGACCAAACCAGGACTAAACCAGGACTAAACCAGGTCTAAACCAGGACTTCACCGGACAATAAAGTGTATCTTCACATTAATTAGGACTAAACTGGGACAAAACAAGAACTTTGCACTGCATTCTGCGTGGAGTTTTCTAGCCTGATTCATCAGCCGGTTTCACTTTGTAGAAACCATCTGACCTCGCAGTGTTAGGATTCGTTCGACGGTAGGTGAGTACTTTTTTTTTTTATTTAACCAGTCGCTGCTGTTTGGTCGTGACGTACATAATGCGTCAAATTCTGTAGGTGGAAGGGGAATAACGACTTTCCCCTTGATAAAATTCAACAAACATTCTCTTTGTCCCAACTTTAAATCCTCGATCTCGGGAATCGTCAACACAGAACGTCTGTCTTCGTCTACATCCATCTCGACCGCTTTGTTTACTGTTCTGCTGTTCCACAAAATGGACCCAGACAGACGCTTGAGTTTGACGTCATGGACTTCACAACTCTTCGCTCATTGTCCGGTGCGCGGTCTTCAACTTCCGAGGTTCTTGCAAACATCTAGTGCATTCCGATTCCTGACCTAGTCGCTGGAGAGAAATTAAACTGAGCGGAGGCACTAGGAATTTTCAGTAAAACTCAGCGATACTTTTCTTCACAAACTGCCACTGAACTGATGTAAAACTGCGATAAATATTCACCACAGATTCTTTCCACCAAATCATAAATAGCAAAACACGAAAACCCGACATACGCACTTTAATCTTCATCCCCTCTCGCCTACTTCTGTCTATCTCCCTTCTGTATTTTAAAACAACATAATAAGTTGATCTTTTCTCCAGACTTGTAAACACCATCAAATATACAGAGCCCCTCGGTACTGCAGCAATGTTTACTTTCTACCATCTGTTGTATTAGTTCATTGCGGATTAAAAAGTGAACCGCCGAACGCAACGCAGACCGACTTGACAATTCTCCGAAGCCTGTCCCCCTCTGAGATCGCTACTTTCTTTTCATTCAACCATTTGCATAATATAAACTTTTAATTCGAAACATTTACGGCGCCGCTCCTGATTTTTATTCTTTAAAAAAAACCTGAAAATGGTTTGCAGTGGTCCAAAATTATTCCTTACTTATCTTATGCAATCTCAGTGTCCTAATTTCTCACCGCGATGAGTTTATAAGCGCTTTTCACAACTTCCACGTGTGCCAAAGTGAACGACAACTAGCATGTTAACGCGCACTTCCTGATTAACGCACAGTAAGACATTTCGCCTGGCCGATCTGCAGCTTTACTGTCTTCCTAAATACTATACGTTCTAGATGTTTAATTGATTGTACGGCATTACTTATTGATCTCCATGGAGACGACAGGGCCAAGTTACAGGTCAGATCTGTGGAGAGGCGACCCCGCTCAAAGTAAGAAGGCAGGAATTTTTTTTAAGATCATAAGATAAGTTTAATGCCGCGCTGTGGAACTGCCAAGCGCAGCGAATTACAGCTCCGTGGAGATAAGAAAAGTTCAGAAAGAAAAGTTACATAATGCCCCTTTAATGTAATACGCATATAGAGTGAATAATTACAGGAGATAACTTCTGAGGACACATAGATTGAAAATAAGCCGTTTAAATGAGGCTCAAAACAATAGCTGCTAAATGTTAATAAGAAGAACTGCCTGGAGTGGGAGGACACCACGTCATGACATCAGCAGGTGAAACTAAGCATTTTGGACCTGGCTTAAAATTTAACCATCGACCATGCAAAACTGAATAGGGTTCAAAATCAGATAATAATTGATACTAAAACTAGTACTGAAAGATACTTATTTGAGCGGGTATCGATACTAAAAAAAAGTCACGACATGAAGCTTTCCTGAATAGTTTTAGAATGATCCCGAGCTGTATCAGAACATGTACCGTATTTTTGGGACTATAAGGCGCACCGGATTATAAGGCGCAATATTAATAATGTTGAATTCTCTCGTCTGTTTTTTCATACATAAGATGCATTAAGCGAAACAAACAAACAACACGTGAGACTGATCCCTTAGCCCAGGAAACCACGACTCATTGGCAGATCGTGGCGTAATTTGCTCTTGGTGAATGTGTATTATGAATGTGAATGTGAGTGGGTGATTTAAGTTTGTTTTTGTTTTGTTTTTTCCTACGAGGACGACTCAAATATACACTGAGTAATAATGTGTTTAATGCAGCATTTGTTTACATTTTACAGAAACAAAACTTAAAACCACATTTCTCATTTGTATAAACTATAAGCGCTGAAAAAACAACTCGCTCTTGTGCGCTGATGCGGTTTAGCTTCTGTCGGACTAAAGGACACGACTCAGTGGAATATTTGTATGTTTCTGTGACAAAGGCGACAAGGCAACAGAGGCAGTGTGCGTTGAGTCGACACAGAACTATATTCCATGAGGCTCCTGACTACAGTAACCATAATGCTCCGACAGTCCATCAAGCGGTGCGGCTTCGTAATTTACCAAAGTCATACTAAAACATTCTGACAGATTTTTGAGCGCCGTGTACCACATAAAATTGGTTCGAGGTCAGTAAGCACAACCAGAATTAATACATAAGACACACTGTATATTTTTGAGAAAATTTGAGGATTTTAAGTGCGCTTTATAGTCCGAAAAATACAGTATAAGAGCACATAGACTAGTATACGCCCATGGACCACTACCTGGACCACTGAGGGATTACACAGATGTAAGACCACATGGTAATAGAAAAGAAAGTACTTTGATTTAATGTTGAAAATCACATTCTATTGTCTAAAGCAAGATCGTGATACCATTATCGTGATATCCGAAAAAGTATTGGGTATTGAGTCTTCAGTATCGAAAGTCAAGTTTGAAATTTTTGTATCGTGACAACACACCAGAGAGTGTATAAACTTGAATATAACTAGTTTAAATGAGGCTCAAAACAATAGCTGCTAAATGTTAACGAGGTAAACATAGTGGAGCACTTCCTGGAGTGGGAAAACACCACATCATGACATCAGCAGGTGAAAGTAAAGATTCATCAACCGTGCACAACTGAATAGGGTTGTTAAAAAGTATCGAAACTAGATACTAATTTACCGGAACCGAGACTGAGACCGGGACCAGACTGGAACAATGCTGGGACCAGACTTAAAGGACCCATACTACACCATTTTCTGATCTGTATTATAAAGTTTCTTTGTCAAAAACATATCTGGAGTAGTGTTTTGTTTCATTCACACTGCGTATTTAGGCTGAGCTCTTCTCTCAAACCGCAAAATCTCTGTTCCAACTTGTGATGTCATAACTCCATACGCCTTCACTAGAATCATTTGGATCATTTCAGCCATGGAATTGCTCATTACACAACTGAACAAAAGGTTAAAGGTGGAACAGAGTGTTTTGAGCTTTGGAGACAGACAGATTAATAACAAAAGTGTTACTCAAACATGTGCGAATGAAACAAAACACAACTCCAGGTCTGTTTTTGAGAAGGTAACAACATCTAACATGACTTAAATCCCACAAGAGTAAATTTTGCACAACATAGGATCTTAACGTGCAAGATTCTTCGACCACAAACAACCGAAACGCTACAAAACTCCAGACACTTTTTGATATAGAAATTGCGCTATGAAAAAAGTTTGTTTATCTGCCCCTTTAATTCTCTATGAGGCTGCATTAGGCTAATTAAATGGACGCTATGTAATAACCACCTACAGGTTCATCACTGAAACTGAAATTAAACCCAACAGGGAGCGCTGTAAAAACCCTTCTTGAAAATATGTTCTAGCCCGAAGCCTTCACTGATCAAAGAACGGCTCGCTGCACACAAAACTATGTAGAATTCATTACCTTGCCCCACTTCAAATTAAGGATAAAGAGGTGGAATATCACTATTACAGTTTTCAAAAAATACTGAAGAAATTTAGCAATAATCTTCACTTTTTTCAAAATGTATTTTAAACAAAAAAAATTATAAAATAAAAATACAAATCAGATTTTTTTTTTTTTTACATTGTTGCATACATTTTTAACATTTGGCAAAATTATGAATTAAATTGTGCTAAAGATGATAATAAAATGCAACATTTATGAAAATTTATTATTTCAGGTTTTACATCTTAAAATAACGGGTAATTAATGAAATGCACATTATTTCACAGCTTCAGTGCTCCTCATACTGGGAAGCGGTGCAGCTCGCCATCTGCTGGCAGCAGAGGGAATGACCATGTTGAAAACAATTAAACTAGCTGATAATGGTTGAGTATAACCGACATGCCCAGATTTTTTTTATGTGAGCGCGCATTAGTATTGAACTTGAGTTGACAGCAGAAAAACTTTGAACAAGTCTGGTGATGGTCCAATGAGATTCATTCGGTTTTCCTGTATTTTATGTTATTAGGTTCTTTTTTCAGACCAAGAGTTTGTTTTTCATACCTGACAGTTTCGACTGCTCCCTGCAGTCTTCCTCAGAGTGGTCACGTGATGTTGCTGTGACATGTCCGGTCAGCTGATTTATACAGGTTTTGCATAAATGTAATGTCATATATGAAATACCCTGCATGTCCTGCCATAAAACATACATCGGGGAAACAGGGAGGACATTCAGTCCACTAAAAAAAGGAACACAGAACAGAATGCGAGAAGGAAACAGCGAAGACGTGCACGTGCAGGAACAATTCAAATTGGTGATCTCTGACCATTGTAAAAGAGAGAACCACATTATGGACTGGGACGGAGCAAACATCATTGGGCCGGAATGCCAAAACCTGTATGAATCAGCAAAGCGACATGTCACAGCAGCAACACATGACCACTCTGAGGAAGAGCGCTAGTGAGGAGTCGAAACTGTCAGGTATAAAAAACAAACTCTGGATCTGTAAAAAGAAACTAATAACATAAAGTCTGGTGATGATTTCTGAACTTAAAAACTGCAGGGTTTCTACTTATAACACGACAATCCTGGGAAAATTCAAACCAAATATGCTCAGAGGTGAAGGACTTTGTATGAAAGATCAGATTTTGAATTTTAAATGCTGTTGACTTTCTCACTTTTAGTTCTCTCTTTAACTCTGAAAACATCACATAGAATTATTTTTATTCAGAATTTCAGTTCATGAAAGTGTTTTAAGAAAAAAAAGTTGGACTCTGAAATTCGACTGTTGAATATGAGCCTTGAAAATATTGGTGCTGAAGATTTAAAAGCTGAATTTCCTAGTTTGAATTTTTAAAAATGTTAGAAATGTATACTTCAGTTACAATTATTTTTATTATTTAACAACAATATATTAACAATTATTTATTTATTAATTTGTTTATTTATTTCATTCATAAAGTACAAAAAGACATCAACAGTTTCACAACATTAAACATACAAGAAATGAATGAAAAGGAGCAGAAAGAAGAGTCATCTTATGTTATCTACCCCCTTTTCTTTCCATATTTTATACAGAAAATGACTCAAACCGGTGTGTAAAAAAACAAAATCCAACTCCCAGTATGTTTTTGTTGAGGGAAAATTGTTATAGCGTGATTAAAAATCAGTTTGTCAGTTTGCTTTCTGCTCAAAATGAAGCCATCCAGGAAAACCAATACACAAGAGTGACGGATTAGCAGCTCGGCAGGTTACAGAGCGTAGTTAGCCTAAGTCCTGACACGATGAATTGCTTTGGCGGCGCCCTGAGTGTCGTGGCCTTTAGTGAACGAGGTCAGGACGAGATACGGGCTCTAATGGCGGCCATCATTAACTGCTCAATTACCACGGCCGCGTCTCATTTCTCTCTCCTGCTCGCTTCCTTCTCTCCTCGATTCGGCGGGAAGCGGGTGAGGAAGTCCCGCCCACAGAGGAGACGCAGCGAGGAAAGAGGGGAAATAAACTCCTCACCGAGAACAATCGCGTTTGATTATTTTATCTGATATCCGCCTCCCGAAGCCGCCCCCGTGTTTACTCATCCCGGGGTTTTCTTTGGGACGCCGCTTAATATGACACATTTGATTGACAGATGAAAAATGGAGGATATCAAGGAGAAGGAAGCGAGGAAAAGAGAAATGAGACGCACTACGGAGCTACGCAAATAGGCTGGTTATCCGGGCTGACGATGAATTTGAAACATCGTGGAGGTAAACTAAGGATGTAATGATATAATATAATCTGTGTTGGGGAGTAACAGATTACATGTACCAGAGTTACGTAATCAGAGTACAAATTATGAGTAACTGTATTCAGTTACAGTTACTGTTTCAGTGAGTGGTAATTGGATTACAATTACTCTGCTGAAATAAATGGATTACACAGAGGTATTTTCCTGTTTTTACTTTTTTTTTTTTTTCTGTGATTCCACTCATTGCCGGACACTAAATCAGGTCTAAAACCAGGTCCATACCAGGTCTAAAACCAGGTCTAAACTAGAACCAAACCAGGACTAAAACCAGGTCTAAAACCAGGTCTAAACTAGGACTAAATCAGAACTAAACCAGGACTAAAACCAGGTCTAAACTAGGACCAAACCAGGACTAAAACTAGGTCTAAAACCAGGTCTAAAACCAGGTCTAAACTAGGACTAAACCAGAACTAAACCAGGACTAAAACCAGGTCTAAACCAGGTCTAAACCTGGTCTAAATCCAGGTCTAAAACCAGGTCTAAACTAGGACTAAACCAGAACTAAACCAGGTCTAAACCAGGTCTAAACCAGGTATCAGTAGTAAATACACAAGTAGCGTTAGTTTACTTCTGTTATTTGTACAACACTTTCTTACACTTCTTAATGTGGACACTTCAGTTACTCCACTACATTTTGTATAAACACTAGGGATGTAACAATAACTGAAATATCGTGATATCGTATCGTAAAAGTTCTCACAATAATATCGTGGATCATCACAATATATCGAATTCGAAGTGTCTTTGCTTAAATTAAGAGTTATGGTGCAACAGTAGCTAAAAATAGACAGAGGGAACTACATAGACCATGATCCTTTGCTCCATTTCAGTGCAGACTACAAGAAGAAAAAACAGTTTTAAGCACTTTTAAGTCTTAGTACTTTAGATTAAGTCTTGTCAAGGCATTTTAAGAGGAAAAAGTAGCATATTAAGAGTTTTGTCCACAAAATATCGCAATAAATATCGCACCGTGAGATGTATATTGTGAAAATATTGTACCGAGAGATTTGGATATTGTTACATCCCTAATCGTGAGCCTCCCCACGATATCGTAATAAATATCTTACCGTGAGGTTCATACCGTGACAATATCGTATCGTGAGACTTGGATATCGTAACACCCCTAATAAATTCGTTTTACCACTTTAGATCAGGGGTCACCAAACTTTTTTCTCTGGGGGCCACATTATCGCTCCTGACTGTGACGGGGCCGGGGTCGGGTCGGCCGAATAACAGAATTGTACGACCCAGACGACGCAGATTATATTCTTTGAAAACCAACACTTTCTTTACATATCAGACAAACTGCACGGTCCTCACACTGAACAAAAAAATAATCGGTTGCTGTCTGTTCTTTAAAAACTCGGCACTTTCTGTCAACTTTTCGTACTTTAACACTCGTCATTTTGCTGTTCTTAACTGCACTACAGACTGTCACTGTTTGATCTCGAGTTTGTCAGGTGACGAAAATTCAGCTGCAAATTTGGCGGCAAATGTAAATATGTGATAATAATTTGTATATAAATATAAATATTCATATAAATATCATTTTTAATTGGAAAAAATCCACAAAATACAAGATGCAGACATGTTATTATTTGCCAAAAAGTAGTTTAAAAAATATAGACCACAGGTGTCAAACATGCGGCCCGGGGGCCAGATCCGGCCCTCCAAGACCTTTATTCTGGCCCTCGGCTGATTTTCTACTAAAATATTTGAATTATATTTTCTATTAAAATATTGGTAATTTTCTGTGGTGTTTATCACAGCAGCGTCTCCAGCGTCTCTGTACGTGGCCCCTCCCACCAGAGCAGCACAAATGAAGACTTGTCTCTTTCCAAACGCTCTTAAAGGACGATCGTTTTGACTGTTGACCGTGACACCCTCATCAGCAAAATGTCCAAAATGAGAAAAGCGGACGCCGAGTGCAGGATTTTCCAAGAAAAATTGACTTATTCCTGTTAGCAAACAAGTTAATGTTAAAACTTTGTGTTAAAATTGTATTTTTCTTAAAGTTTCAGGTTGTTCATAATATTATAATATTTTGTAAAAGAAAGAGTTCATCAATTAAAAAAGATTTCTGTAATAGATTTGTGTTTCTCTGCACAAATATTTGAACTTATTGTTATTTTTGGGGTTTATATGCCATGAGTTTTCTGATCCGGCCCCTTTGGGATCAAAGTAGGTTGGATACGGCCCCCGGACCAAAATGAGTTTGACGCCCCTGATATAGACCATGACAACTTTTGAGGATTGCCTCATAGGTGGTGGGGGGCAGGGAGGCTGGAGACTGGTCAAAGGGGCGTGGAGGGCCGTAGTCAGCCCCCGGGCCTTAGTTTGAAGACCCCTGCTTTAGATGACCGTCGCGGTTTAAAATGTGTAAATAAAAACATAATGATTCGTTGGTGTCGTACATTTTAACTATGCAACAAGCTCAAGCACAATACGTGATCTTTAAATTTTATAGTCCAGTTACAGTATAATTCAATAAAATAAAATAAAATAATAATACACAGAATTTTTATTTACGAAATAATTTAAAATTCCCCATCATCTCATCTCCAGTCCTTTGCTCGTGCTTATGTCAATATTTCACTCCGCACACATCTCCTCGCATCACGTTAAAACCCCGGCGCAGCTGAAAATTGCATGTTTAGTATTTTCCCGCCAGCGACATCCATCAAGTGCGGCGAGCCGGCCAAACGGGCATTCCGCGCGGGGCCTGCAGTGAATTATGGGTAACATCCGCCATGCTCCCGTCCAATAGGCTCGTGATGCGCTGATTAAATGGCGACCGGGGAGCCAGCGTGCGGTTTGGGCCCCCCTTCCCTTGCACACTGATTTCCACTGCTGTTTTTTTTTTTTTTACGCGCCAATACTAATGTGTGATTGCAATTGATTCGGAGACAGCGGGTCATTCCAGCAGTTCAAGGCAGAATGCGGGTTTTTAAAAGCATTTTTGAGCATTGAATATAAGTTTAATGCCATGCGGATCCCGTGGTGACAGTGAAAAAACGTCAAACAAAAAGTGACATAGTGCACCTTTTAAAAACTACCAAAAAAAAGACATAAACAAAACAGAATCTCATAAAAAAAAAAAATTAAAAATAAAAAGCCAACATCTCAACCTAGTCGCGTTTTCTGGTTTTAAAGGTGCCCTTTCTAACTTTTTGGTTGGGGGTCTGTCATCTTTTTCTTTTTCTTTTTTTTCTCGCGCCAATACCGTGACTGCAATCGATTCGGAGACAGCGATAAAAACACCATAATTGAATAAATGCATTTTATACAAGGTTAATGTCATACTGTGGAACATTTCAGGCAAAGCAAGAGCATCTCCAAACAACACGGTTTTACCAAAGTGCTACAAAACATCACAAGAAAAGCTGCATTGTGTAACTTTTCTCGTGAAGGGTCCATCAAATGCTTTTCTCCGTGATGATATTGTAGTTTAGACTGGAATGTTACACAGTATGGCTTTAAACCTTTCTATCTTCATGGAGACCAGATCAAATCAGACCAAGTTACGGGTCAGATCTGTGGAGAGGCGACCCCGCTCACAGTCAGAATGCCTGTTTCTTTGGTTTTGTTTTGTTTTGAGGTTATCTTGAGCTATAAAACCAGCTGTAATTGAATAAATACATGTGAGATAGAGCTGTTTAATGTCATACTGTGGAACATTCCTAGCCACCTTGTGCCTCCGCTCAATTTAATTTCTCTCCAGCGACTAGGTCAGGAATTGGAATACACTAGACGTTTTGCAAAAACCCCGGAAGAGCGAGTTCGGGCACCAGCCAATCAGCGAAGAGCCATACATTCTGTGTTGGCAATGATTCCCAATATCAAGGATTTAAAGCCGGAACAAAGAGAATGTTTGGTGAATTTTATCAAGGGGAAAGCCATTATTGTCCTTCTTCCTACGGGATTTGGGAAAAGCTTTACATTACATTGCCTTACATACGTCACGACCAAATAGCAGCGATTGGTTAAATTTTAAAAAGTACCCACCTACCGTCAAGCGAACAAAACCTAATGCTGCGAGGTCAGACGGTTTCTACAAAGTGAAACCGGCTGATGAATCAGGGTAAGTTTTCAGATCATCTTAAAAACTTTTTTGATGTTTTAGTTTAGACCTTTCTGTCTTCACTGAGACCAAACCAGACCAAGTTACAGGTCAGATCTGTGTGTTTTTAGGTATTTTTGAGCTGTAAGACCACCTGTAATTGAATAAATATAAGATAGAGCTGTTTAATGTCATACTACGGAACATTCCAGGCAGAGCAATGACATCTCCATAGAAACAGGTGAAGGACCCCCAACGAAAAAGTTAAATAATGCACCTTTAAAAGCAAACATAAAACAACGCGTATGTATAAAACAGAATGTAATGAAAAGCAATCTGGTAAAACGTCTGGTAAATTTGTTTTGTTTGTTTCTGTTTTTGCACACGTCAATTCAGATGTGTGGCTGCGATTGATTCGGATACAGCAGGTCATCGCTACAGTTCAAGGCAAAAGTTGAGAAAAATGTTGAATGGATTGCTGTGTGTTTTGGTGGAGACGACTGTAAAAAACAAAATGCCAGCTGCTTCGGATTATGGTGCATGTTTACTGTTTGTGTACATTATATTATATTGATAAAGCCACGTTAAAGTCCTATATTACGCAAAATAGCTTCTTATGAGCTTTAAGTTACGTTAAAATGTTGTTTCCTCATCACGAACGGACCTGGAGTTGTGTTTTGTTTCATTCACACGTTTGAGTAACCCTGCATTATTAGTCTGTCGGCATCTCCAAACCTCAAAACACTCTTTATTCACACGATATAGGAGCTCTCAAATATCACCAAAATAACAAAATTTTTGCCCAAACATGATGTTACGACGTTCTGTCTTTGTAGAGCAGGTCAAGAGTTCAAAATAAGTCTGCTGTGTACTGTTTTCATCTAAATACAAACCTTTTTTGGGGAGGGTCCAGTAATCAGGAAGTGCACTGTTAGCATGCTGGTTGTTGGCTTTAACGTGACGGCAAAGCTCCTCACTTACAAACTCAAAGCAGTGAATATTTAGGATGCTTCGAATGCATAAGGTAAGTGAGGAAGAACTTTGGATAAAACTTTGCAAACTTGTTCTGGTTTTTCACATTTTTAAGACGATAAAGGTCAAGTACAGCGCGTTTAATAGTTCGAAAGTTTCTAAATTTGGTTATCTAGCAACTGATTTTGGCTGACACTTTAGTTTTGGGTTTTGTTTGACCTTCTAAAGTTAATCAAAACTGACTCCTGTGAGCTTTTAGACATGTTATAATCAGATTACATGTACCAGAGTTATGTAATCAGAGTACAAATTGTAACTGTATTCGGTTACAGTTACTGTTTCAGTGAGTGGTAATTGGATTACAGTTACTTGGTTGAAATAAATGCATTACACTGCAGTATTTTCCTAATTTCACATTTTGGGCTTAATCCCTTTTTTTTCCTTTTTTTTTCTTTCGGTAATTCCACGCATTGTCGGACACTAAACCAGGTCCAAACCAGGTCTAAGCCAGGTCTAAACCAGGTCTAAACCAGGTCTAAGCCAGGTCTAAACCAGGTCCAAACCAGGTCTAAGCCAGGTAAACCAGGTCTTAACAGGTACCAGGTCTAAACCAGGTCTAAACCAGGTCCAAACCAGGTCTAAGCCAGGTCTAACAGGTCTAAACAGGTCTAACCAGGTCTAAAACCAGGTCTAAACCAGGTCAGGTCCAAACCAGGTCTAACCAGGTCTAAACCAGGTCTAAACCAGGTCTAAGCCAGGTCTAAACCAGGTCTAAACCAGTCAAACCAGGTCTAAGCCCAGTCTAAACCAGGTCTAACCAGGTCTAAACCAGGTCTAAACAGGTCTAAAAGCCAGGTCCAAACCAGGTACCAGGTCTAACCAGGTCTAAGCCAGGTCTAAACCAGGTCTAAACCAGGTCTAAACCAGGTCTAAACCAGGTCCAAACCAGGTCTAAGCCAGGTCTAAACCAGGTCTAAACAGGTCTAAGCCAGGTCTAAACCAGGTCTAAAAACAGGTCCAAACCAGGTCTAAACCAGGTCTAAACCAGGTCTAAACCAGGTCCAAACCAGGTCTAACCAGGTTAAAACCAGGTCTAAAACCAGGTCTAAACTAGGACTAAACAAGGACTAAACCAGGTCTAAACTATGTCTCAAACAGGATTTAACAGGACTAAACCATGCTGTGCAGACCATGTCTCCTCATCTTCTATCAATACTATTTTTAATTTGGTTAAGTAAAGTCTGGCCTTTTTATTGTCTTTTAGCAGATAAAACATCTTATGTGAAGATTTCCTCGTCTTTGCTTCTCTACAGCAAATCAAGTAATCCAAAGTATTCAGATTACATTACTCACCTTAAGTAACATAATGGATTACGTTACAAACTACATTTTGGGTTCTGTAATCTGTAATCTGTAGGGGAATACATTTTAAAAGTAACCTTCCCAACATTGGTTATACTGCTGTTGCCTCCTCAAAAACCGCAAAAATACCTGGAATTGTGTTTTGTTTCATTCACACATGTTTGAGTAATCCTACATTATTATTATTCTGTCGACATCTCCAAATCTTAAAACCCTTTGCTCCACCTTGTGATGTCATGAAGTGGTAGTTTTCAAGTTAACAGCTCCTTTTTACCTTTTGCTCAGTGAAGATTTGCATTTCCAGGGCTGAAATCCTCCAAATTATTCTACTGAAGGTGTACAATGGAGCACTTCCTGTGTTACCGCATGACATCACAAGGTGGAACAGAGTGTTTGAGAGAAGAACACAGTCTAAATACGCAGGATTGGTGTGTTAAACATGCGTGAATAAAACAAAACACAACTCCAGGTCTGTTTGTGACGAGGAAACATTACAACAGATCAAAAAATAGTGTAACATGGGCTCTTCAGTTTCCCTTGTGTTAATTTTGAATCACAATATTGATGATGGCCCTTCCACTAGTAATGAATTTTCTTCTTTTTTGTAGCTATTTTTGTAAACACTGCTGATTTCTTGGTGTATCAACATTAAAAAAAAAAAAAAAAAAAAAAAAAAAAAAAACGAGAACAAAGTAAGTACAGAGAAATGGTGTCTTGATTGCAGAAGAATAAAGATTACTCAGACGCGCATGAATCACTCTAAATACAACTTCAAGTGTCTAAAAGATGAGGAGAAAACATTATAACACGATTAAAAGCTCAGACAGTTTTGCATAACAGATCTCCGTCAAAAGGTGCATTGCGTAACTTTTAATTTGGGGTTCGTCACCTGCTTGTTACCATGGAGATGCCATTGTTCTGCCTGGAATGTTCCGCAGTGTGACATTAAGCAGCTCTAACTTACATGTAGTCAATTACAGGAGGTTTTATAGTTCAAAAATCAAGAAAGACTGTGAGCGGGGTCGCTTAACCACAGATCTGACCTGTAACTTGGTCTGGTTTGGTCTCCATGGAGATAGAAAGGTTTAATGCCATACTGTGAAACTTTCTAGGTGTGGTATAACGCACTTTTATATCTGCATTGTGTAACTTTTCTGGTGGAGGGTCCGTCAAATCATTTTCCTCGTGGAGATGTTATTGCTTTCATTGGAATGTTTCGCAGTATGGCATTTAACCTTTCTATCTCCATGGAGACCAAATCAGACCAAGTTACGGGTCAGATCTGTGGAGAGGCGACCCCGCTCACAGTCAGAATGTCTGTTTTTCTAAGTATTTTTGAGCTAAAATCAACAGTGATTGAATAAAATCTGTGCATCGTTCGTTCATTCGTTTTTCAAAATAAAACCAAAAATAAGAAAATTTAAAAAACAACTATTTTCTTCATTATTTGTCTCCATAACCAAAATGGAAAAAAAAAAAAAAAAAAAAAAAAACAGATAATGATTTGTTTTTTTCAGTTTTGTGTTTAAATGAATAATGGAAAAAATGGATAACGGAACTCAGTCCCGGTCCTGGTCCTGGTCCTGGTCTCAGTCCCGATTTAGACTTGTTTTAGTCCTGATTCAGCCCTGGCTCAGTCCTGGTTAAGTCCTGGTTTAGTCCTGGTTTAGTCCTGGTTCAGTCTTGTTTGAGTCCAGTTTGAGTCCAGTTTGAGTCCTGTTTTAGTCCTGGTTCAGTCCTGGCTCAGTCCTGGTTCAGTCCTGCTTGAGTCCTGGTTCAGTCCTGGTTCAGTCCTGTTTGAGTCCTGGTTCAGTCCTGTTTCAGTCTTGGTTCAGTCCTTGTTTTGGCAAAAGTCATCTCAGTTTAAGTCACGGAAACAGGAAATAGTTGTTTTTTCCATTTTCATATTTACACAGATTGAATAAATGTAAAGTAGAGCTGTTTAATGCCATACTGTGGAACATTCCAGGCAGAGCAGTGACATCTCCCTAGAAACAAACAAGTGAGGGACCCTTCACCAGAAAAGTTACACAATGTACCTTTAAAAATAAGTCGGTATTTCACTTCACGCACCAAAATCAGCCTGTGTAAAATGCCACTGGGGTCGTACAAAAGGGGGCGCTACTGAGCACAACTGGTCCAGAACTTACAGACTCAGTACAGCCATAACCCTTCAGAACAGTGGAGTTTATCGAGACAAAAATACAACACAAACTGCTCCAAGAGATCTACAAAATGACATACACTTTTCTCCACAACGACTAGTCTGCAGTAACAGCCGTGGTGAACCGTAATCACGAAAAGTACTGTGTTACTTCTGCTTCAGTACAATTTTTGCAACAGTTTGTGAAATTGTACCACAAAATATTTGCTGACACGTAGGTTAGACCTGGTTTAGTCCTGGTTTAGACTTGTTTTACTGGCCTAGACCTGCTTCAGTCCTGCTTTTTTTCTCTTGGTCTTAGATATAGTGTAAATCAATAACTCGATTATTCCATCAGGATAATTTAAAGGGCCGATACCTGACTTTTTTTCCATATATTTGAAAAAAAATAAAAATAAAAGTGTCTTGCCCAGTACAGATATATACTGCCCTACAAAAGCAAAAAGACCTTAACTCTCCAGAGTGTGAAACTGAGAAAAATAAGCAGTTCTGCCGTGGTTTTTCATATGGTTTTGGATGTTACGGTTGTCATAGCCCTTTATTTTCTCATTAAAACAATCAAATTGACTCACAGTATTTATTCACACAATAAAGAAGCTCTCAAATATCAGCAAAATGACAAAATTTTTGATCAAACATGATGTTACGACGTTCTGATTTTGTAGCGCAGGTCAAGAGTTCAAAATAAGTCTGCTGTGTGCTGCTTTCATCTGATTACAAAGCTTTTTTTTTTTGGGGGTTCAGTAATCAGGAAGTGCACTGTTAGCATGCCAGTTGTTGGCTTTAACGTAACGGCAAAGCTCCTCACTTACAAAATCAAAGCAGTGAATATTTAGGATGCTTCGAATGCATAAGGTAAGTGAGGAATAACTTTCGGATAAAACTTTGATCTGGTTTTTCACATTTTTTAAGACGATAAAGGTCAAGTACAGCGCGTTTAATAGCTCAAAAGTTTCTAAATTCGGTTATCTAGCAACTGATTTTGGCTGACACTTTAGTTTTGGGTTTTGTTTGACCTTCTAAAGTTAATCAAAACTGACTCCTTGTGAGCTTTTAGACATGTTGGAATGTTTTTACCTCCTCAACAACGTCAAAAATACCTGGAGTTGTGTTTTGTTTCATTCACACATGTTTGAGTAACTCTTTATTATTAGTTTGTCTACATTTCCAAAGCTCAAAATGCTCACGTAGTGGTAGTTTTCACGTTAACAGCCACCTTTTATCTTTTGTTTAGAAAAGATTGGGAAATAAAAAATGATTCTAGTGAAGGTGTATGGAGTAAAAACAAAAGGTGGAACAAAGTGTTTTCTGTTTGGGAGAAGAGCTCAGCCTAAAATTGCAGGGTTTGTGTGTTAAACATGTGTGAATGAAACAAAACACAACTCCAGGTCTGTTTGTGAGGAGGAAACAATGTTCTAACAGATCGATGGGCTTTGGTCAACTCCAGTCAAATGCAGTTCGTGATTCTGGCAGCTCTGAGAACGAATTTGGAGCCAGGTTTTATATTAGGAATTGGAGTTTGTTCATGGACAAAATATTGAAATAAACGCACCAGGAAAATACAAACATTTTAAGACCAAAATGACGAGGCTCGCAGCAGCAACTACAGAGAGAGGAGTGACAGTTTTCCAACGTGAAGTCAATTGCCGATGGAGCCAGAAGCTACTCGCTCACTTCCAAGGGCGTAGGTTTGCATAGGGACGGTGGGGACATGTCACAACCAATATTTGGGAAAGACAAAATAGTCCCGACCAATATTTGCCATTTTATTTTAATAAACAAAAATATAAATTTATTCCGATATTTTTTCCAAACTCAATAGCATTAATTTAACACGTTTTAGTTCACATTTTGTTTATTAGACGTTCTGAGATAGGTTACGTCACTTTATTCGTACCCGTAGGTAAATTTACTTTGCAGATTTGAGAGGCGGGCCCCACATTTCACATTTCATTCATCCACAAAACACGTATAAAAACACAATTACAAAATAAAGTGTTACGGTGCTCCAATGCCGAATGGTTTGTTCCATAAACAATTAGTTAAATTCATCCATCACGTTTGGCTAAAATCACAATAAATATTAATGAGATGTATTTGGTGATATGATGACAGGGTTACTCCTGCCGCTGTTTCATTGGCTGCAACCGAGTGGAGCCAGGAGCCTAAACTGGGGAAGCAGCAGGACAGGGCCAGCACCTGAAGATGTCGTCTTGAGCAGGCGTGAGTGAAGACGCTGCACCGAACTTGAACTTACTCGGCTTCATCTTCAACTAAACTTGTCTTATAATGAGTCGTCGTGGAAAAAGAGCAACTATCACCACAAGTGCACCTCCCAAACGGAGCCCAACTCATGCACTGTGAGCAGTCGGTCTCTACTGACAATATTCCATGGAAAAATGTCTGGACATGACCTCACAAATATCTCAACACCAACAAGCAAAGAGAAATCTGCTACAAACTTCTACATCGCTGTTATCCGCTAAAGAATCATCTTAGAAGGACAATGGACACAAACTGAAAAATGAAACCACCTCTCACTTATTTTGGACCTGCCCAGACTCTGTGTGTTTTTGGAAAGAATTCATAAAACATATTTTCAACTTCTTACCCCACTTTACCCTTTCTTATAATGATGTGCTGTTTGGTTTTTGCAGTGTGCATCATATTAAAAGTAAACAATATTATATACTTAATCTGTTAATCAAGTAAACTATCAGTTGGTTTCATGGGTGGTTTAGCTGATAATGTCCCCACTAGGGATGGGCATTCGATGAAATTTTCTTAATCGATCGTCGGAAGAATTAACGATCGATTATCGATTAATCATTAACGTTTTTATATTAAAATGATCATCATTATTATTACTATCTGCACTACTAATCTGCATAAATAAATTCAACTTTACGACATATAAACCGTAACGACTCTAGAGCCACATCAGCCCGTTTGACATTATAATGTGTTTAATTCAGTTTTGCGCAACTCTCACAGAAACGAAACTTAAAACCCCATCGCTAATTTGCATAAACTCAGCGAAGATAAAACTACAGCTCTTGTGTCGCTGATGCGGTCAACTTCTGTCGGATTAAAAGACATGACTCAGTGGAATACAGGTTAGTGTGACCATATTTGCGTTTGTCAAAACCAGGACACCGTACGGGGGGAGGGAGGTGGGTCCTCGTCATCGACATTGCGCGACTCTCACCTGGCAAAACGTTTTCCCACTGGACACCGAAACATATGTGCTGCTTTGTACACTGTCGCACATGGACTCACACTTGTCCCGAACGCAACGGAAAGCGTGGAATTTCTTGTACAAATCATCGTTAAATACGCATTTGTGCTTCGGTACGCTGCAGACTGACCAAATGTTTGTGTCTCGCTCCTTCTGAGTGCAGAGAGACACATGTACAGACCCTTGTTTGGTCACGCTACGCACAGCAACCTACATTCGGTTTGTCGATTAAAATTAACGTAATCGATGAAATTCTTAATGATCGATTATCGATTAAACATGCCCATCCCTCGTCCCCACCAAAGCTGAGACCAAACCTAGTCCACATTATATATACACTCCATGGTCCACACAGGAACTTCTGTCCATCGCAATTCTTGGAACACCAAACACTGGAACGGCAACATGTGCGTCAGCTCAAGATTAGCATGTAGTCGAGCAGATTTATGATTCCTCGACGTACGGCGCCGCACCAGGAGAGTTGTGCCTATCGACTGAAGCCATGAGAAATTTACAACAGTGGCCGAGCAGGAATCCATCTCCTTAGCGGGGAGCTTATAAACCCTGTGCATTCTGAGCTCCCACTGATGAGCCTCTTATTAACTATTGATCAGCGGTAAACAGCGATGTCGTATCGGCGTTCCCGTCTTTAGTTTGAGACCCGTATGTATTGACGGCAGTTAGCTCGTGCACCGCAGAGGGATCTGGGTCATTTTTATTTATTGTAATGAAGTGGAATAAACACTAAATCAACTTTTTTTTGTTGCTTATCTTTGTATATGGTGTTTTAATTCTATGATCTACTTATTCATGTTTTGGCAGCCTTAACGTAAAATCACAGACTATATAAAGAAGTGGACTAAGGGAGCCCATAGCGTTCAAAACTGTTGGGCAAGTTACTTCAAAACTGTAATGTGTTATTTATGACTCGTTTCTGTCATTTCAAAGTAATTTGTTACATTACAATATTACTGTGTTTAAAATGTAAATGACATGACTATTGCAGCACTTTAGGTTACTCTCACTAAAATAACTGTCGCTGATCGTCAAATAACAAACAGCGAGCGAAGATTAATGCTGAAGGACTAAACCAGGACTAAACCAGGTCTATACCAGGTCTAAACAAGGAATAAACCAGGACTAAACCAGGTCTATACCAGGTCTAAACCAGGTCTAAACATGGCCTAAACCAGGACTGAACCAGAACTAATCTTGGACTAGAACCTGGAATCTAGGACCGCTCCTGAGAGAACCCCGAGCCCGTGGAGCAGGGCGTTCACAAAGTGAGATCGAGCGTCAGCTGCGATTAGTCCCGTGCGGCGTGGAGTTCTGCACTGGTCCTTTTGCCCTCAGTCACCCAACGGTCTACACGGGCGCACCTCCAGGCCCGTCCTGACATTCAGAACCTTAACGATGGCGTTTCACCGGTGCTGATATCGCGGTGGTTTTAGCGAATTTAAATGAAGGAAAAACAAAAAAACCCACCACTTCATTACTGACATTTGTACAAAGTAAAATATTACAATTTTCTTTCCCTGTAATGCCATATTACTGCAAAAAGCAACGCATTACAGTAATTTGTTACTTTTATAACGCGTTCAGCTCCAGTCAAATGACGCTCACGATGCTGCAGTTGTAAGAGCGCAATTGGAGCTGAGTTCCATATCAGGAATATCAGGAATAGGAATTTCTTGACGAACAAAATGGGGAAATAAAAACATCAGGATCCTATACATCAGTGTTTCCCCAAATTTTTCTGGGGACCCATATTTAAGAGTCACAAACCTTTGCGACCCAAGTCAATAGACATTATTCGTAAATCACAAAATAAAGGTGGATTTGACCATTATAGAACATTAATGAGAATATTTTATTGTTGACTGAATGATCGTGTCTCTCTGAACAATTAGTATTACCGTATTTTTTGGACTATAAGGTGCACTAGATTATAAGGCGCATTACGCAAAACAAATGGACGACACTTGAGACTTTTTTATTTCCTATGAGGAGGACTCAAATATAGTATGAGTAAAAATGTGCTTAATGCAGCTTTGGGCACATTTGTTTATGTTTTACAAAAACTAAACTTAAAACCACATGGCTCATTTGCATAAACTATAAGCGATAAAAAAAAACACCAAACCTCTTGCTCCTTGTGCGCTGATGTGGCTCACCTTCTGTTGGACTAAATGACACGACTAAGTGGAATATGTGTGAAAATCGGTTCGAGGTCAGTAAGCACAACCAGAATTAATACGTAAGGAGCACTGGATCATAAGGTGCAATGTCGATTTAAAAAATAAAATAAAATTAAGGGATTTTAAGTGCACCTAATAGTCTGAAGAATACGTTATTCAAGTTTAAAACAATGAAAAACAGTAATCAGCGTTTCCCACAGAAACTGCTTAGGCAAGGCGATGAAATGCAGCTCACAATTCAAGCAGTTATGAGACCGAATTTGAAGCCAGGTTTTATATTAGGAATTGGAATTGATCCACAGATAAAACAGTAAAATAAAAACAGCAGGAAAATACGAACATTTTAAGACCAAAATGACGAGGCTCACAGCAGCAACTACAGAGAGAGGGCCGACAATTTCTCAACGCAAAGTCGATGGAGGCTGAAGTGCGCCCATGAACACTTCATGAACAGTCTATGAGTAAACTAGGTGAACTAGTTAGGGGTGTCAAATTATCGCGTTAATTGTGATTAATTCATTACAGTCATATTTATCGCGCTATGTTTTTTAATCGCGTTAATCTTATTTTTAATCTCTAACTTTACTGTTTCTGTATGCAAGTTGCCTTATTATAAAATCTGTTTTTATGTGTTGTTAGGACACAGTCCCGCACTGTGCAGTCCTGCTCCGCTCGCTCCCGCAAAGAATTGTAGCCTAATTTTCATTCCCGTTCTCGCCTGCATTTGCGATAAACCTGCACACGTCTGATCTCTGAAAACATCGCGACACATGTCCTTTAGTAGAAGCTGAACCGCATCAGTGCACAAGAGTGTTTTTTTTTTTTTTTTCTCTCTGCTTAGTTTATGCAAATTAGCCATTCAGTTTTTAGTTTTGTTTCTGTGAGACTTGCGCAAAGTTGAATTAAACACATTATAATGTCAAACGGGCTGATGAGGCTCTAGAGTCGTGATGGTTTTTATGTTGTAAAGTTGAGTTTATTTATGCAGATTAGTAATAGTAATAATGATGACACTTATATAAAAACATTAATGTTAGTATGTAAATAATGTAATAATGAATTCAAATGAAAATACCTCAAGTTGAAGCTTTTCTCAGCAATTTTTAGGTGAGATTTAAAAAGAGATTAATTAGATTAATTAATTACAGATCATAATTAATTAATCTCAATTTTTTTTTTTTTTTTTATCGCGTGATAGCACTAAAACTAGTCAAAGTAAACTAGGTCAAAGTGTGTACTGTCTTCAGTGGCCTCTGCAGTTTCAAGTACTATGTGACATAACACAAGACTGCCCTGATTAACTGCTCTGAGTTTGAAATGTCGATACCTGTTTTCTTACATGAACAATAAACTGTACCCGACCCAAACGTTTCTGCATCATGTGGGATCTGAACCCAAGTTTCAGTACAAATGAATTGGGTCAAATGTAAAATGAGTCGGTAGAGTGACACTATAAAACCATCATATGCAGAAGCAATAGCCTCCTCAGCCTATCCATCTTCTCCTCTTCATCATCATCAATGTGTAATGGATTCCGGGCACCAAAGTTTGTCCATTCAAAAGAAGAAAAAAAAGGTTGAAGTACGATTTGAAAAATGTACTATAAAATAATGAGTAGTGGTTCACCCTTAAAAGTCCTACAGAAAATTTTACAACATTGACTCTTGTGAGCTTTAAACCATGTATAATCCTCAAAAACATACCTGGAGTTGTGTTTTATTTCATTCACAAATGTCTTGAGCGACCCTTTGTTTTTAGTCTAAGCTCAAAATGCTCTGTTCCACCTTGTGACGTCACATCGTGGTGGTTTTCAAGTTTACAGACACCCTTTGGCTTTAGTTCAGTAGAGACTGGCAACTGCACGACTAAAATCCCCTTCTGTGATTCTAGTGAAGGCGTACGGAGTTTAAAAACACACCATGGAGCACTTCCTGTATCAACACATGACATCACAAGGTGGAACAGCGTGTTTTCCATTTAGGTGGGGCAGGGTTTGTGTGTTAAACATGTGTGAAAGAAACAAAACAAATACAACTCCAGGTCTGTTTTTGATAAAGAAACGACATTATAACATAGATCAGAAAACAACGTGATATGGGCCCGTTAAATAAATCAAATAAAATAAAATGAAGTGAATAAAAATGATAAAGGATTCCACTATCCTAAAGTGTTTGTGTAATAATAGAGCAAGATTTTGTTTTGTTTTTTTTTCCTCAGAACTCAATGCTGTTTGAATTGCAGAGTGTAGGCGGAGGCTATCTATTAAAATATGCCTTCGTTTTAATTACCAAGTCATTAGTTATGAAACGCAAAACCACTTTAAAATCTCCGAGCAACTTTGGCCCATAAAATAAATCAAACTGGTGTGGGAATAGTTTGAAAGTGTGAAATCAGCAGTTACATAACAAGAAACACAACGCGCTAAAAATATGTATATTTACGTTAGTGGCAAGACGTGGTTTCGAGCGTGCGCAGAGGTGGGACCAAGTCGTTGTTTTGCAAGTCTCAAGTCTTTGAACTCAAGTCCGAGTCAAGTCCCAAGTCAAATACAGGTAAGTCCAAGTCGAGTCTCGAGTCACTGGTCCAGAAGTCCAAGCCAAGTCCAATTCATCTGCTTTGAGCTTCAAGTTATTTCAAGTCTTTAAACCAAAATACCAAATATAGCTTAGATTTTTGTTATTTATATGAATTTTAAGATAAATTGTGCTTAAAAAGTTATGGTATATTGTATTTATATATGAGTATTTATATAAGAGTTGTAGAAATGCTCATTTTTTGCAAGACTTTTTAAATGTCTTGTCAAGATCTTAGTGCAAATCATTAATCAGAATAGAAAGTTTTCTCAAGTCACACGGCTCAAGTCCAAGACCTTTCTCAAAGTCACTGAGCTTCAAGTCCAAGTCGAGTCCCAAGTCTTGGTCTATTTTATCAAGTCAAGTTTCAAGTCCTAAAAATAGTGACTCAAGTCTGACTCGAGTCCAAGTCACGACCTGCAAAGCTCTTTCATTTGTTTTTCAAAATAAAACCAAAAATAAAGAAATGAAAAAACAACAGTTTTCTTCATTATTTGTCTCCAAAACCAAAATTAACTATTTGTTTTTTGATTTTTCGATTTTGTGTTTAAATCAATGATGGAAAAAAATTTTATAACAACCATTTCCCGTTTCCGTGACTTAATCTGCAATGCCGGACTGACTAAACCAGGACTAAACCAGAATTGAACAAGGACTAAACTAGGTCTCAGTCTTGGTCTCAGTCCTAGTCCGGTCCTGGTCTGGTCCCAGTCTCAGTGCCGGTCTGGTCCCAATCTAGTCCCGGTCTCAGTCCAGGTCTCAATCCTGTCTTAATCACAGTCCTGTCCTGGTCTCAGTCCTGGTCTCAATCACGGTCTGGTTCTGGACCTGGTTCAGTCCTGTTTTAGTCCTGGTTCAGTTTTGAAGACAAATCATGTAGAAAATTGTTTTGTTTTGTTTTTTTGTTCATTTTCTTAGTTTTGGTTTTAATTTATTATAATTATTATTAATTGCCAGGTCTATTTACATGAAAAAAAATGTTTAAAACTGCACTGTGTAACTTTTTAATTTGTTCTTTTTTTTTTTTTTTTTTTGCTGTTGAAGAACCTATTGCCTGCTTGTCTCCATGGAGATGTCACTGCTTTGAATGCTGTTGAATGTTCTGCAGTGTGGCATTAAACGTAAAAGCGTCTATCCCTATGGAGATACCAAGCCAAGTTACGGATTAGGTCTATGTAAATACGACCTCGCTGACAATAAGAATGCACGTTTTTAGTAATAAATCAATTGAAAACATAACATATTTAGATCACAATTTTACCTTTTATTGTTTTAAAAATGCTATATTCACCGGAAAATTTTACTTAAATTTTTCACGTTATGGTTCTTTGCTCCCTTTGCTCTCCGGACTAAGTCACTCCCCCTTCAGAGCATTATCACAACACAATGAATGAATCTACTGCACATCACATCAGGTTTGTCAAGTTGTTGTGTACACTTTTGTATCATGCTTTTGTACATTTACAGCAAATTGTTGTTATAGGGCTCGAATAGCGCCCGGGAGAGATCACTAGATTACTCAAACATGCACGGCTGACGTCTAAAACCTCTTCCGGCAACGTCATAACATGGCAGAAAGCTCCAAAAAGTCTAAAAGTCAGCGTGACACCCCTTCTTTAACGACGTACTGTACGCGAATCTTTGCCAAACAATAACATCTCCATGGCGGCAGACGAGCAGCAGACCCCCGCCGCAAAAGTTACACAGTGCTCCTTTAACGCCTTAAGCAAATCAGAACCATACCAGCGGCGTGACAGCTGTTTCATGATGCAATACAGTAAAAAATCGCTTAAAATTCCTTTACGAAAACACAAGTCTACTTCGGCAAACTGAGTAATTCCGTGCCCTGCCCTCCGTGGGAACAAAAAAATGACATAATGCTATTCATTATTATTAATTAACGAAATGAATAAGCCTCTATGAACACATTTTTAGCAATCTGGCAAGTTTTAAACCAGAATTACGCGTGGGAGCACTATTCCAAACGCTATTCTCACATGTTGGGGAAGCCATTTTCGCTTGATCAGCACGATTCGCTGTCCGTGGTGCTTAAGCCAGTCGTCCCGTTCATTCTCGCTATGCTCCCTCTCTCTCTCCCTCTCTCTCTCTCTCTTTCGCTCTCTTTCTTTCTTTCTTTCTTTCTCTCCCTGCAGCCTACGGTATTCCAACGAACCAAGCAGCCAGCCAACCTACTCCAACCCGGGCCACCCATGCGAGTAAACTGCGCAATAACCCCTCTCCTGACCACCGCCACGGCGACGTATGCGTGCGTGCGACCAAAAGCGACACGAAGGCAATGTTACAGAATTGTCGTAGAAAAAAAAAAAAAAAATTGGACACTGTTGATTCAAGCCCTCACGCGTGCGCCCAGGCCGTTCCAAGTACACGGAAAAAGCGACGCGACACCGAAGCGTCTTTAGCGATTGCAGCAGGTGAAGTGTCGTGGCACGAAACGCGTCGCATCTGCAAATACGAGCTAAACGCGCGTTTTTTTTTTTTCCTCTTCTTTTTCTGTTTTTCTGTTTTTTTTTTATCTCTCCCTCGACACTAAATCCCCTCTGTCACATCTGTTCCGTGGCGCGTAATGCCATCAGGCTACGTCTCGGCTCGCGTATACCGCATTCAACACATAACAATTTAACGTAGCGCGCAAAAACATACACATTTGAACGTATTTTTCCCTCTTTCCGTCCCTCGTACTTCCGAAACGGCGCATGCCAACGCGATATGGGACGGTTTGAACTACTGAGAACATACGGTGTTGCATGGAGAGTGCGGATTCTCCACTGGCATGGCATAATTATCAAAACACAAATAAAAATCATCCAAACTGCTTACCTTTTTTTGGAGCGCGGGTCAATTCGTGCGTTCGTTCCAGAAGTAGTGCGTAAAAATAGATGGTTGGGTATGTATTTTATTTTTTTTTTCCCACCGTGCACTGGTCTCGTCGCACGGGCAGTATAGCAGCAGCGCGGCGGGAGAGCACTGACACACTCGCGCCGAGAGAGGAGAGAGGGAGGGCGGGTGGAGGAGAGGAAGAGGAGAGCAGAGAAGAGGAGAGAAGAGAGAAGAAGAGAGGAGAGGCGGGCAATGCGATGCGAAGCTCCGAGGATAGTTGCAGCAGCGAACGCCTCTAATACGGCAAAAGAGAGCGCGCGGACGGCAGCGGAGGGAAAAGCGTGAATGAGTGATGGATAGGTGGTGGTCACGTGATGTCATCATAATCTAAAGGGGTGACCATTTGAGGATGAGGAGCGTAGAATTATAGGATACTGTTGGCACAAGTGGGTACTACTCAGTTGCAGTTACCCGAGTATCTTTTTAAAGAAATTGTACTACTTTTCTTGCGGCGTAGTAATATTTTGACTGAAGTAACTGTACGCTTACTTGAATAAAAGGTTCTGTTATGTGAACAAAATTAAATTGAAGCACCAGATCCCAGAAAATACCAGATTACGAGGAGATACCAGGTTTAGTTCTTCACATTGTATTCACTTTAAATTATAAATCAGACAGTTAAGTTGCTCTTACTTGACTAGTAGTTTTCTCAAATACTTTTTTACTCTATTGGACCTCTACTTTGTACTTCAACTTGAGTAATATTATTTGAAGTACGCTTATTTGTGTAAATTTCTGCCTACCTTACCCACTTCCAGTGTTGGGGAGTAACAGATTACATGTACCAGAGTTACGTAATCAGAGTACAAATTATGAGTAACTGTTTTCGGTTACAGTTACTGTTTCAGTGAGTGGTAATTGGATTACAGTTACTTTGTTGAAATAAATGGATTACACAGAGGTATTTACCTGTTTTCACATTTTGGGCTATATCCCTTTATTTTTCAGTAATTCCACTCATTGCCGGACACTAAACTAGGTCTAAACCAGGTCTAATCCAGGTCCAAACCAGGTCTAAAACAGGTCTAAACTAGGACTAAACCAGGACTAAACCAGGACTAAAACCAGGTCTAAACCAGGTCCAAACCAGGACTAAACCAGGACTAAACGAGGTCTCAAACAGGATTTAACAGGACTAAACCATGCTGCGTGGACCATGTCTCCTCCTCTTCTATCAATAATAATTTTAATTTGGTGAAGTAAAGTCTGGGCTTTTTATTGTCTTTTATCAGACAAAACATCTTATGTGAAGATTTCCTCGTCTTTGCTTCTCTACAGTAAATCAAGTAATCCAAAGTATTCAGATTACGTTACTCACTTTAAGTAATTTAATGGATTACGTTACAAACTACATTTTGGGGTATGTAATCTGTAATCTGTAGGGGAATACATTTTAAAAGTCACCTTCCCAACACTGCCCACTTCTGATATTTAGGTTTGCTGATCGAAATTGCAGATGTTTTGCTGTTTCAATTGCACTTTTCAGAGTACTCTTCTTGCAGGAACTTCTAGTCAGGCTGGCGCCACCTAGTGCCTCCACTCAATTTAAATTTTCTCCAGTGACTAGATCAGGAATCAAAATACACTAGATGGTTTGAAAGAACCCCAAAAGTGCGAGTTTGGGCACCAGCCAATCTGCGAAGAGACATATATTCTGTGTTGTCAATGGTTCTCGAGATTGAGGATTTAAAGATGGAACAAAGAGAATGTTTGGTGAATTTCATCAAGGGGAAAGACGTTATTGTCCTTCTTCCTATGAGGTTTTGGAAAGGCTTAATACACCAGTTAGTCCTGTTAGTGGTGCATATGTGACTACCAAATAGCAGCGATTGTTTAAATGATAAAAAGTACTCGCCTACTGTCAACTGTAACGACACTAACACTGGAAAGTCAGACGATTTCTACAAAGTGAAACCGGCTTATAAATCTACTTGTATTCGTAATATTTTACTGAAGTATCTGTATGCATTATTTCTATTTACGTTGACAAAATTAAATTATAGCACCACTCCTTCAGATATAATGTAGTTTAAAAAAAACTCTTGAAAATCCCAGATTATCAGAAGATACCAGATTTAGTTGTTAAATTGTATTAATTTAACTAAATTTTAAATCAGACAGTTAAGTTGCTCTTACTTGAGTAGTAGTTTTCCTGAATGCTTTTGGACCACTACTTTGTACTTCAACTTGAGTATTATTATCTGAAGTAACATTACTTTTACTTGAGTAAAGTTTTTGGCTACTCTACCCATCTCTGATATTTAAGTTTGCTGATCCAAAGATATTTTGCCGTATCAATTGTACTTTTCAGAGTACTTGCTCACTGTGTACTTTTACTCCTGTTAGTGATATGTTTACTGAAGTAACTGTACGTTTACTTGAATAAAAGGTTTCTTTATTCCTATTTATGTCAATAAAATGAAATAATAGCACCAGGTCGCAGAAAATCCCAGATTACCAGAAGATATCAGGTTTAGTTCTTCAAATTGTATTAACTTTAAATTTAAAAACAAACAGACAGTTAAGTTACTCTTACTTGAATAGTAGTTTTCCCAAATCCTTTTTTACTTTATTTGAGTACAGAATTTCTTGGACCACTACTTTGTACTTCAACTTGAGTAATACTATTTCAAGTACTCTTACTTGAGTAGAGTTTGTGGCTACTTTACTCACCACTGATGTTTAGGTTTGCTGATTCAAATTGCAGATGATTTGCTTTTGTTTTGAATTGCTGATTCAGTTATACTTTTCAGAGTACTTTTACTCCTACGTAGTAATATTTTTACTGAAGTAACTGTACGCTTACTCGAATAAAAGGTTCCAATATTCCTATTTATGTTGACAAAATGAAATTATAGTGCCACTCCTTCAGAAATAATGTAGTTTTAAAAATATTTTTATGTCTGTCCTTTGTAAAAATAGACTACAAGAAGATACCAGGTTTAATTCTTGAAACAGTATTAACTTTAAATTATAAATCGGACAGTCAAGTTACTCTTACTTGAGTATTAGTTTTCCAGAATACTTTTACACTGTTTTTACACTATTTGAGTCATTTCTCGGACCACTACTTTGTATTTCAACTTGAGTGATATTATTATGAAGTAACACTACTCTTACTTGAGTAAAGTTTTTGGTAGTTTTCTGATTCAAATTGCAGATGTTTTGACCTAGTTTACGGATAATTTCTCTGCTGTAGTTACTGGGTTTATCCAAAAAGCAAAAAGAAGCAAGAAGTCTTATTTAATCACATGAAAGAGATGCATTATGTAACTTTTCTGGTAGAGGCATAAACTGTATGGACACAGCTAACCCACTAAAAATAGAAAGCGAGCATGGACACGCTTCTGGCTCCATCGACTCTGACTCTAATTCGCTTTGTATTGAAAAACGTCGC
This sequence comes from Boleophthalmus pectinirostris, assembly GCF_026225935.1. Lineage (NCBI taxonomy): Eukaryota > Metazoa > Chordata > Actinopteri > Gobiiformes > Gobiidae > Boleophthalmus > Boleophthalmus pectinirostris. The sequence goes on along the minus strand of NW_026571115.1, from coordinate 29,032,580 downwards.
CCCTCTTTCTGTAACTGCTGCTGTGAATCGTCATTTCGGTCTTAAATTGTTCGTATTAACCCGCTCTATATGATTCTGGGGTTTTTATTTCATAAATCAATTCCAATTCCTAATATGGAACTCTACTTCAAACTCAATGAGCTTTATTTGCCTGAATTCGAGCACTATGGGCAATGCCACACTCACTTGGTCCACCTCTTTATACAGTGTGGAGGTGGACAGTTTGACAGTTGCTTTGTCAGTGATATTAAAGATTGTAGAATGTTGCACAGTATGGTATTAGACGCGAAAACTTGAAAGATATTCTTAGGTCTCGTCCACACTAGTACGTATTCGAGTTGTTTTGGTTGTGGATGCAGTGTTCGTCCACACTAATCCGACTGAAAATGACTCCAGAGACAGAACAATCTGGTGCCTCCACCTCCCATGAATTCATCTGAGTACAGATCTGATCTCACACTGTGTGGACGCCTGAAAACACTGATACTCTAATGTAGGTCTATGCACCGCGAAGTAATTCACCGCCAAAACGCTTAGAGGCTAGAATACATGTCCATTCATACATACGGTCTGTGTGTACGACCTGCAGACGTATAATCTCTGAAAAGTTCAACATGAACCATCTCCAACACGACAGAAGCACAGAACAGACTCACCATCAGCAGAACACCCCTCTGTCACAGAAAGAAGCACATCATATTCCACTGAGTCGTGTCCTTTAGTTCGACAGAAGCTGAACCGCATCAGCGCACAAGGAGCGAGCTGTTTTTTTGAGCTCTAACTTTATGTAAATTAGCCATGCGGTTTTAAGTTTTGTTTATATAAAACATAAACAAATATGCTCAAAGCTGTGTGGATAGGGAAGACTTGCGGAGACAGAAATGACGTGTCTGGACGCACATTGTTTCCGATACGGTGATACGGTGATTAGTTTTAGTATAAACGTAGTCTTAGGCTACGCTCAGACTGCAGGGCTTAACGCTCAATTCCGATTTTTTTGTGAAATCCGATGTTTTTGCGAGGTCGTTCACATTTCCAATTAAATGCGACTTGTATGTGATCTACAGTGTGAACAGTAAACGGCCCGAAAGTGTCCTGCATGCGCAATGGAGGACACAACGACGTCAACCGCAGCGAGCGTGCTCTGTGTTTACGGAAGTTGTCCAAACATGGACGCGAGCATTGAGCACCTGGAGATTTTAAAGTTCCTCTCGTACCGGAGCCAGAACATGAACAACTTACTTGTTTAAGAAGGAGATTGAGAAGGAGAAGGCCGAGGTTTTTGGCCGTGGCGTTTTGTGGGACAGCAGCAGCAACGTCTGTTGAAAGAAACATGTGGATGTGGAGACGTAGTCAAGAGTGGTGAGTGGTGATGTGCTTCACTTCAGTGACACAGAGTTCATTAACAATTTTCGCCTACTTCAGCGCAGAATAGTGACGTTTGTGGCTTGTTGATAACGTGTAGGTTGGACGAATGCACTTTGGCCTTTCAGACTGAAGTCGAATGTCAGAAGATCAGATATGTATCGGTTTCAGGACCACATATCCAAGTGGTCCTGGGTCACATTTGAAAAAATCTGATCTGTGTCGTTCAGACTGTCATTAAAAGATCAGATACAGGGCACATAGGGGCCAAAAAAGTTGATTTGGGTCACTTCAGGCTGCAGTCTGAACGCAGCCTTAGTTTCCACAAATCTGACTCGTAACTTGGCTGGGTGGCACTGCTCATCTCCATGGAGATACATACATTTGTTGTTGTACCGTGTAGCATTACAGATAAAGTATGAACACAATAATCGCAATCCCAAAATGAAAATGGTCCCGTGTCCTGAGAGCTGAACAGTTAATATCTTGCGCACTGTATCTTGTACCTGTTTCAAATGTCACCATGTTGGCACCTGCTCCATTTGGACGCTCTCCAGGATTCTGCTGGAAGAGGTTGTGTCAGTTCTACTTCCTTTCTTATTTTCAGAAAACAAACAAATTCATAACGTTCAAAGAGAAGTTGAATATTATAAAACATTAAATATTCACATGTCACATCAGTGCGAGGAGGTCCCAAGATTAATTTGTCCTTTGTAGTAGTAGTTTTATTCGGTTATTTTGCAGCACTACAAAACAAAACAAAACAAAACATAGACTATCCACGTGTCACCGTATCGGAAACGATTTGCACCCAGACACGTCGTTTCTGTGTCCGCAAGCCTTCCCTATCCACACAGCTTTGAGCGTATTTGTTTACGTACTTTCTTTATGGATTCTCCAAACTTGTTTAATCTGCACTGCCCACCTTAGACCACATTTGGACCGGTGCGGTGCTCCCCCCTGAGTCCTCAATTTCCACCGTCCAAAATTGAGCGCGCCAACCGTATCCCTCCTCCCCGGTTCTCAATTTCAAATTGAGCGGGGTGGGCCTGTCCAGAGGAAAAATGCCAGGGCCGAATTTTGTTCCCAGTCCGACAGCTGTGAAGTGAAAACCATTTCATGTGAACTGATCGTGAACCTCGTTGTGAGAAGGCTGAGGGTTTGTGGCGCTGTCAGTAAAGTAAAGGGCGAATACTTTGAGGATTTGAGCATGAAATATAAAAAATATTCAGTTGACATGTGGCCTTATATCTGTGTAATCCCTCAGTGGTCCATGGGCGTATACTAGTCTGTGTGCTTTTATATTTGTTCTGATACAACTCAAGATCATTCTGTCTACCTCACATCTGCGCACACAGTTGGGTCATATTTATAGAATTTAAAGAAGACATATTGTCCTTGTGTCTGCTGCATCGTTATAATCTATGACACCCGTGGATCATTACGTTTCATTTTAATGATCGTCAATATGGCGTCTTGAAAATAAGCAATTAAACATGACTCAAACACGCACCAGTCACTCCAAATACAACTCTGAGAAGGGGAAAAGAGCTCTGAAAAGTGAGTTTACGTAATAAGTCAGCTTTAAAATCAATATTGTGCATGAATTTCCATTAAGGTTCAAGGATCTCGTACAAGAATAGTCACAGTTGAGTCCGTGTTTCGTTCGTTCATTTGTTTTTCAAAATAAAACGAAAAATAAGAAATGAAAAAACAAATATGGTCTTCATTATTTGTCTCCAAAACCAAAATGAAAAAACAGATAATGATTAGTTTTTTTTCAGTTTTTGATTTTGTGTTTAAATGAATAATGGAAAAAAACGAATAACGACCGTTTCCTGTTTCCGTGACTTAAACTGTGAAGTCGGACTGAATCGGGACTGAACCAGGACTAAACCACTCTCAGTCTTGGGCTCAGTCCTGATCTTGTCTCAGTATAGTTCCAGTCTCAGTCCCAGTCCGGTCTCAGTCAAAGTACCGGTCTCAGTCCTAGTCCCAGTCCCAGTCCTGATCTTGTCCCAGTATGGTTCTGGTCTCAGTCCCGGTCTGGTCCCGGTCTAAGTCCCAGTCTTAGTCCCTGTCTCGCACTGGTACTGGACCCAGTCTAGTCCCAGTCTCAGTCCTGGTCTGGTCCTGGTGTCAGTCTTAATCTCAGTCCCAGTCTCAGTCCTGATCTTGTCCCAGTATAGTTCCAGTCTCAGTCCTGGTTTGGTCCCAGTCAAAGTTCCGGTCTCAGTCCCGGTCTGGTCTCGGTCTCAGTCCTAGTCTCAGTCCTGATCTTGTCCCAGTATAGTCCCTGTCTCAGTCCTGGTTTGGTCCCAGTCAAAGTTCCGGTCTCAGTCCCGGTCTGGTCTCGGTCTCAGTCCTAGTCTCAGTCCTGATCTTGTCCCAGTATAGTCCCTGTCTCAGTCCTGGTTTGGTCCCAATCAAAGTAACGGTCTCAGTCCTAGTCTCAAACCTGATCTTGTCCCAGTACGGTTCTGGTCTCAGTCCTGGTCCTAGTCCCGGTCTGGTCCTGGTCTTAGTCCTGATCACGGGACAGTCTACGCGGGCGCAACTCTGGGCTTGTCCCGACACTCTTGGTTCACTCCGGGTTCAGTCCTGGTTTAGTCCTGTTTTAGTCCTAGTTTAGACCTGGTTTAGTCCTGGTTTAGTCCTGTTTTAATCCTGGTTTCAGTCCGGCATTGCAGTTTAAGTCACATAAACGGGAAACGGTCCTTATCTGTTTTTTCCATTATTCAATTAAACACAAAATCGAAAAAACTGGTTTGGGAGACAAATAATAAAGCAAATAGTTGATTTTTTCATTTTCTTATAAATTTGGTTTTATTTTGAAAAACAAATGAGCGAATGACACACGGGTTCAGTCGGCCTAAGTCCTGGCGAGTAACGCGGATTCAAACACGGGTGACGTTCCGAGCCGAGAGAACGCTGAAATATGGAGTGGGGATGCCTGATCTATTTGTGATGCAGCAGCCTGGAGGAGAGCCCCGTGTGTGTGTGTGTGTGTGTGTGTGTGTGTGTGTGTGTGTGTGTGTGTGTGTGTGTGTGTGTGTGAGGGGCTCGTTTCCTAACGCCTCGTTCATTTCAGACAATATGTTCCGAGCGTGATCTTACTCAATTAACACTCCTGCCTGTCATCTCCCGCTCTCTGGATCTCGCTCTCTTTTTTTTTTTTTCTTTACCTCGCCTCTCTCCTCCTTTCCCCCTCTCTCTGTCTCTCTCACACCTTCTCTCCTCGCTCTAACTCGTTTTCTTTCTAGGTTTCTCTCTCTCTCCCTGTCTCTCCCTTTCCTTCCCTCTCTCTTTTTCTCGCTCCTGTCTTTCCATGCCTTAAAGGTTGTATAGAGGATTTTTTAAGGGAAGACAAATACACCGACAGTCCTTTTTCAAATGTTGTGCATGCGTGACACCATCTCCCTCAGTAGAAACATCTCCTCCTGCCTCTTTACTCTAGAAATCACGCTTGTTTACATCCAGTGCGCGTTCAGAATTACTGTTGAAGTGACCCGTCTAGAGGTAATTTAGCGACCGACGCGTCCGTTTTTAAACCCTTCGTCTGCTTCGGTCGCGTCATCGCTGGAAAGAATCTCCAAGAATCACCTCAGTTTGTCTTCGCTCCTTTTCCCCGTCTCTTCGTCTTTCAGCGACCTCAAAAACGGACTTTCTTCTGCGGCGAACCGGTCGTGGATTCTCGTCCGCCATCGCAACAAACTTTGCGCGAACTGCAAGGAAGCGACAGTTAGAAAAAGTCTCTAAGAACCGCCGCATAAACCACGTAATCCCCACGCGCCGGAGAGTCAGTTACACTAGAGAGTTTGACTGACGACCTAACAGCCAATAGAAAATGAGGGAGCCCTGTTATCTATTGGCTGATGTTTATCTGGCCTCACTACGTCCACAGTTGATAGATTTTCTTTTTTTTTTTTTTTTGATCATCATAATTACAAGGCTGCTACATCTCTGTAATTGTATTTTAAACTTTCAATGACAATTTCAAACAAAAAAAAAATCCTCCATACAACCTTTAACTATATCCCCATGCCTCATTCTTCCTCTCCTCTCCTCTCTCACTCCTTTCTTCCTTTCTCTCTACCCCCGTCTCTCCCTCTCCATCCCTTCCTCTGTTTCTCTCTTATTCTCTATCCACATACCCTTTTCTCTCGCCCATATCTCTCTCCATGCCTTATCTATATCTCCATTGTCTCCCTCTGTCTTCTCTCCTCTCTCTCCCTCCTTCCTTCCTTTCTCTCCACCCTTGTCACCCCTCTCTCTCTCCTTCCACTCTGTTTCTCTCACACTTTAACTCTCTCTCTCCCATCTCTCTCTCCATGCCTTACCCATATCTCCATTGTCTCCCTCTTTCTTCTCTCCTCTCTCACACTCCTTCCTTCCTTCCTTCCTCTCTACCCTTCTCTCGTTTCTCTCTCTCTTCCTGTCTCTCTCTCTCTCTCCTTCCTCTCTCACTCTTTTATTCCCTCTATCTCCTCTCTCTCCATGCCTTACCCATATCTCCACTGTCTCCCTCTTTCTTCTCTCCTGTCTCACACTCCCTCCTTCCTTCCTTCCTTCCTCTCTACCCTTCTCTCGTTTCTCTCTCTCTCCCTGTCTCTCTCTCTCTCTCTCTCTCCTTCCTCTCTCACTCTTTTATTCCCTCTATCTCCTCTATCTCCATGCCTTACCTATATCTCCAGTGTCACCCTCTTTCTCTCACTCCCTCCTTCCTTTCTCTCTAGCCTTCTCTCCTTTCTCTCTCTCTGCCACTCTGCCTGTCTTTCCTTTCTCCGTTTCTCTCACTCGTTTATTCTCTCTCTCCCCTCTCACTTCAGGCCTTACCTATATATCTCCACTGTCTCCCTCTTTCTCTCTCACTCCCTCCTTCCTTTCTCTCTACCCTTCTCTCCTTTCTCTCTCTCTGTTTCTCTTACTTACTTCTCTTACTCTTTTATTCTCGCTCTCTCTCCTCTCTCTTCATGCCTTAACTATATATATCCATTGTCTCACTCTCTCTCTCTCACTCTCTCTCTCTGTCTCTCTCCTTCCTCTCTCCCTTTCTCTCACACTTTTATTCTCTCTCTTCCATCTCTCTCTCCATGCCTTGTCTATATCTCCATTGTCTCCCTCTTTCACTCTCTCACTCCATTCCTCTTTATCTTTCTCTCCACCTACTCTTCTCTCCTTCTCTCTCTCCATGCTTCTTTTCACTCTATCTTCTTTCCTCCCTCTGCTCTCTCTGTCTCTTTCCTCTTCTTTCTTGTCTATCTTTCTACTTCCTTCTTCCTTCCTTGTTCTTTCTCTCGTTCTCTGTTTTCTTTCCAGTCTTCCCTCTCACTTTCTTTCTCTCTCTCTCTCTCTCTCTCTCTCACTTAAACAAGTCTTTTGTCTGCTGCTGCCGGTGAGGATGCTCCAGAGTGTACTGATCAAAACAACCGGTTACACGGCTTGTTTCCATGGCGATGTTATTGCTTTGCCTAGAATGTTCCACTTTATGGCATTAAACTTTGATACCAGGCTAGTTTGTGTGTATATTTAGCAAAAAAAAAAAACACCTGTAACTGAATAAACGCAAGACAGATACATCGAACACCATACTGTGGAACTTTTTAGGCAACGTAAACCTATCTCCATGGAGACAAGCAGGTTACAGATCTGCTGGGAAATGTATTCGACCAAATACATTTTTGTTCAGTTGCCAAATTGAACTTCTCCTTTTGCCAAAGATTCTAGCTGGACGACTGAGAGATTTTACACTCATATAAAACAGCACTGAAAATCCAAAATATGACTCAAAATTAGTCGACTGACAACTGACAATGTAGTGTTGAAGTCAAAACCGCACTAATCGAGACAAGACCGAGACCTCTGAGGGTCAAGACCGAGACAAGACCGAGACTTTTAAAGGCCAAGACCGAGACAAGACCGAGACCTCTGAGGGTCAAGACCGAGACAAGACCGAGACTTTTAAAGGCCAAGACCGAGACATGACCGAGACCTCTGAGGGTCAAGACCGAGACAAGACCGAGACTTTTAAAGGCCAAGACCGAGACATGACCGAGACCTCTGAGAATTGAGACCAAGACAAGACCGAGACTTTTAAAGGCCAAGACCGAGACATGACCGAGACCTCTGAGGGTCAGGACCGAGACAAGACCGAGACTTTTAAAGGCCAAGACCGAGACATGACCGAGACCTCTGAGAATTGAGACCAAGACAAGACCAAGACTTTTAAAGGCCAAGACCGAGACAAGACCGAGACTTCTGAGAGTCGTGACCAAGACAAGACCGAGACCTCTGAGAGCCATGACCAAGACAAGACCAAGACTTTTAAAGGCCAAGACCAAGACAAGACCGAGATGTCTGAGAGTCGAGACTAAGACAAGATCAAGACTTTTAAAGGCCAAGACTGGGACGAGACCGAGACCTCTGAAAGTCATGACCAAGGCAAGACCGAGACCTTTGAGAATCGTGACCAAGGCAAGACCGAGACCTCTGAGAGTCCTGACCAAGGTAAGACTGAGACCTCTGACAGTCGTGACCAAGACAAGACCGAGACCTCTGAGAGTCGTGACCAAGACAAGACCGAGACCTCTGAGAGTCCTGACCAAGGTAAGACCGAGACCTCTGAGAGTCGTGACCAAGACAAGACCGAGACCTCTGAGAGTCGTGACCAAGGCAAGACCGAGACCTCTGAGAGTCGTGACCAAGACAAGACCGAGACCTCTGAGAGTCGTGACCAAGACAAGACCGAGACCTCTGAGAGTCGTGACCAAGGCAAGACCGAGACCTCTGAGAGTCGTGACCAAGACAAGACCAAGACCTCTGAGAGTCAAGACCAAAAGCAAGCCCGAGACCTGTGAGAGTCGTGACCAAGACAAGACCAAGACTTTTAAAGGCTGAGATCGAGACAAGACCGAGATGTCTGAGAGTCAAGACTAAGACAAGACCAAAACTTTTAAAGGCCAAGACTGGGACAAGACTGAGACTTCTGAGAGTCGTGACCAAGACAAGACCAAGACCAAGACTTTTAAAGGGCAAGACCAAAACAAGACTGAGACCATGGCCCATTGAAACCAAATCGAGACCATCTTTGTAATTGTTTTACATTTATTTGTATTTTACAGTTATTTTGGCACATATATATCAATGTTTTTACAAATCTCTATTTTATCACTCGTCGAGTGTCAGACCTTGAGACGAGACAAGGCCGAGTCCAAACACGGTTGAGTCCAAGACAAGACCAAAATCGGTCTCAAGTGGCCTGACCTCGCAGGATTAGGATTCATTCGCTCGACAGTAGGCGGGTACTTTTTTATTTAACCAGTCTCTGCTATTTGGTCGTGATGTATGTAATGAACCAAATCCCGTAGGAAGAAGGGCAATAACGTCTTTTCCTTTGATAAAATTCAACAAACATTCTCTTTGTTCTGGCTTTAAAGCCTTGATCTTGGGAATTGTTGCCAACACAGAATGTCTGTCTTCCATCCATCTCGACCGCTTTGTTTACTGTTGTGCTGTACCACAAAAGGGACCAAGACAGACGCTTGAGTTTGACGTCATGGCTTCACAGCTCTTCGCTGATTAGTCGATGTGCTGTCTACAACTTCTGGGGTTCTTGCAAACCGCCTAGTGTATTTTGATTCCTGACCTAGTTGCTGGAGAAAAATTAAATTGAGCAGAGGCACTAGGTGGCTCCAGCCTGATCAGGTCTCGAGTACTACAACACTAAACATATGTGTTTGAGTATTGGATTATATGTAAAAAACGTGTAGAACATAAAAACGCAACATGTTTATTATGAATTAACAACTAAATTAACAACAAAAATTACTTCTTTGCACTTTTAACCATGTTTTAATGTTGTCCCTTAATCAAAAACACACTGAGTTGTGTTTAGTTTCATTCACACTTGTTTCATTAATCTATAAATCCAAATTCATCTTTTCTGAGCTTTAAAAATGCTCTGTTTGTATTTTGCCTGGATTGTTATGTCACAGTTAAAATCTGGATTTCTTCTGTGCAGTTTTTAAGCCCATAAACCTTCCCCAGACTCATTCTACGGTCAAATGGTGCTCACAATGAACAAATGGCTCTTTTAGCAAAGCATTCATGTGGGAAAAGAGCTTCACATGTTTATTTCTCATTATTAATCCCCGTTGCTGACAGCAGGGGGAGCTCCAACACCTTAGACGCCTCATTTGAATCATTTATGTTCATATCCAAAACGCAGACATTATTTTAAGTTTAAACATGTGAAATACTAATCCCAAAGTAACCAAAAGCATGTTGCAAAGGGAAATAAAGCCAAAAGAATGCATAATATCTAATGGACTGCACCCTAAAAACATTAAAAACAGTTTTCATTCATCCAAAGTTATTCCTCACTAACCTTACGCATTCTGAGCATCTTAATTATAGACCACCATGACTTTTTTGCAGTCTCAGAAAAGCTAACAATGACTAGCATGCTACGGCGCACTTCCTGATTATCAGACAACGAAAACGCTTTACAATAATACAGTAACAAAACACAACTCCGGGTTTGTACTTGATGAGGTAACAACATTAAAACTAAAACCTCACAATAGTCAATTTTGTGTCATATTGAACCTTTCTAATTGTTGGCGATACAAATGTAAGAACGTGGAAGCTTTTAGTTTCTAACATAACTGCTGAAATTTGCTCAGAAAGTCGGCGTTGAATGGCTTAAGGTATAATGAAATCTTTGTAATTTGCAGGAGTTCAGTACTTTGCAGTGACGGTGCATTTTGTGCAGATCATAAAGCAGGCTGTGAATGTGGCCCTGCAGCTTTATGTGCTGGGATGAGGAGTCTTATAGGCCCACTAGAGCCGCGCACGACGCTGGCTAATGTGGATGGGACTTTAACAGGGGCGAAGACGGACCTGGACCATGTTTTAATACGGGGAGTCATCAAAAGCGTGGGAAGCAACGCAATGAGGTGAAATGTTAACGTGGAGAATATTTTGTTTTGATTTTGCTTAAGGGATTATTCTCTGCAAATGTATTTGTAGTGATTGGATTTCAGTATTTTCAAGAAGTAACACGTTCCTTTTGATGGAAGGTTCTCTAACTGCTTGTGTACATTATGATTGCTTTGCCAGGGATGCCGCTGAACAGTGCTCCACCCCCCTTTCTCTCCCCTCCTACGGTCAGTAAACTATATCCACCCACTGCAAAAACTACGAACTGGAGCTGTGATTTTAGCCCCCATCCACACTAGTACGTATTCAAGTCATTTTCGATGTGGATGCAGCGTTCGTCCACACTAATCCGATGGAAAACGGCTCCAGAGACGGAACGATCTGGTGCCAGCAGCTCCCACGAATTCATCCGAGCATGGATCTGTGTGGACGCTTGAAAACGTTGATACGCTGACGTAGGAGCTCTAGTTGCCGTCCTTATTGGACCACATCGCTGTGACTTACGCCTTCCTGATTCGCTGGGTTCGTGACATCGGTCATGTGACACTATTGAGGAAAACAGTTTAAACCAGGGGTGCTCACACTTTTTCAGCATGCGAGCTACTTACAAAATGACCAAGTGAAAATGATCTACCTAATACAAAGCCAAGCAAACTGCACTGAAACACTCTGTGCCCCTTTTTTTGGACCCTCACCCACAGTTTGAGAACCCCTTCTTTAAGAGAACTTCCTCTGGCACTTTACACAAAACTATGAAAAAAGTGAAGGAAGTAGGTAAATTTTTTAAAGACTTTTTTTTTTTTTTTTACTTCCAAACTGGAGTTACATTCTTTTCTGGTTTTGCAGTGATATTTACCAGCCTCTGCACGTTTACCAAACTAAACGCACATCGTGACAAACACAGATGCATTTTTGCACTTTTGTTAGGCAAATTTCAGCCAAATGTGGCAGTAGGTCTGTTCTGTAGATCTGCTCTATGCTGTAGACCTGCTTTGTGCCAACACTGTAACACAAATTTAGACTAGTTTTTGTTTCACGTTTCGTCTTGCTCTTCTAATCAGCGCGCACTGTGGAAGGGGCTTGTGTTCGCTGTACGCAGGAAGGAGCGAGAGCGTGAAAAGGCGAGGGGCAGCGTGCTGACGTGAGGCAGAACGTAGGATGTTTAGGAAGTTTCAAATGAGCGCACAGGCTGCACTGAGACGCCCCACACGCTCCTGCACCCCGGTATAAGTTTATTACCAACAGCAGCGGCCGTAATGAAATATGATCGCACTTGTTGAGTGTCAGACCTTGAGTGAGAGACAAGACCGAGTCCAAACGCAAGTGAGTCCGAGACGAGACACGGCGATCTACCCACACGACCTTGGCGATCGACTGGTAGATTGGGATCGACGTGTTGCGCACCCCTGTTTTAAACAAACCAGAGACAAACGGTAAACAGCAGAGCTAGAACTACTTGCACAGAACAGACTCGCCATCAGCAGAACACCCCTCTGTCACAGAAAGAACACACGCATTTCACAGTGTTGTGTCCTTTTTAAGTCCGATAGAAGTTGAACCACATCAAAGCACAAGGAGTGAGCTGTTTTTTCAGCTCTTAGTTTATGCAAATTAGCCATGTGGTTTTAAGTTTCGTTTCTGTAAAATGTAAACAAATATGTGTAACGCTGTGTGGATAGGGAAGGCTTGCGGACATAGACACGACATGTCTGGACGCAAATTGTTTCCAATACGGTGATATGTTTCAGTGTAAACCTAACCTTAAACACACTAGTTGCCCCCTGTCCTTGATGTCCCAGTTCTTTTGGTTCTTTTGTTGTGATTTGTTGATACGCCTCTTTGCTGCCGCTCTGATATTATTACTAGTAGTGTATTCTAATGTTTACATAGTGGGTGTAAGGTTTACGCAGCGGGTGCTCTACACTATTATGCACTTTTAAAATACTATGCAGTCTGTATGATGCTCTAACATAAGTCTGTTGTTATTTTATATGACAATGCAAATAAAGGAACTGAAATAATAGAGAACAGATCGACTCGTTCAATAATACCGTTATTGGACTCAATACCAGTGCGATGCTGTCCAAAGCTCAGCCAGGGGTCATCAAACTAAGGCCCACAGACTGACTCCGGCCCTCCCAGTCCCTCTGCCCCCACGATTTTTTCAGTTTAAAAAATAATATTTATATGAAGTATTTATATTTATATTTACATAATCATATGACGTATTTACATTTGCCACCGAATTTACCACTGAATTTTTGTCAAACGGTGACAGTCAAAGCACGCACAGAGTTCTGTAGTGCAGTTAAGGACAGCAAGTGTTAAAGTATGAAAGGTTGACAGAGTGCGGAGTTTTCAAAGAACAAAGGACAACCAATTACTTTTTTTTTTTTTGTTCAGTGTGAGGAGCGTGCAGTTCGTCTGATATGTAAAGAAAATGTGGTGGTTTTCAAAGAGTATAATCTGCGTCGTCAGAGTTATACAGTTCTGTTATTCGCCCGACTCGACCCCGGCTCCCATCACAATCAGGAGCGATAATGTGGCCTCCAGATAAAAAGTTTGATGACCGCTGCCTTGAGCCTATGTCAGACATGCTCCCACAATGCGTGCTGTTCTTCTATGGTGTAAATGCCTCTCCACAGATCTGACCAGTGACTTGGTTTGTTGGCGTCCTCTGATTGTCTCCGGATAGATTCACTTTTCCAATGAGACAAACCGGCATTACAGCTCTGGTCTCTGAAAGCTGTGAAAAGTGAGAAATAACTTTGGACCACTGCAAACACAAGGGACTGTTGGACTGTGTGAAATGAGCGGTTTGTTTTTCCTGTATCCATGGAGACCGTGCAAAAGGGTAACCAAGGACCTAGCTCTGGACATTTGAGACGCTACAGACTTTTTACACCATATGTGGCAGCAAATGTGGCTGAAGACCTTCCAGAGGAAACACTTAGGGAATGAACCATTTCATCACCAACCGAGACAACAAGAGAGTGGGGCCTTTCCCGTTGTGTTCACCTGGCTCTACCTGGACTGTGATGCTGCAGCAGAATCCTGCACGGGTCCATTTCAGAGACCCCCACCTACCCACACCCGCCCGTTAACCCATGATTATATCAAAGTTAAATCCGCACCCGCCAGGACCTGTTAACCAACCAGGACTGAACCAGGTCTATATCAGGACTAAATCAGTGTCATTAGCATAAGTATATACACGCCGCAACCGCCGAGCCGATCGCCAGGACTACACCAGGACTGGATCAGGTCTAAAACCAGGAATAATCCAGGATTGAACCAGGACTGAACCAGGACTAAACCAGGTCTAAACTAGGACTGCACCAGGACTGAATCAGGACTAAACCAGGTTTAAACCAGGACTGAATCAAGACTAAACCAGGTCTAAACCAGGACTGAACCAGGACTAAACCAGGACTAAACCAGGACTAAACCAGGACTAAACCAGGACTAAACCAGGACTGAACCAAGGACTGAACCAGGACTAAACCAAGACTAAACCAGGACTAAACCAGGACTGAACCAGGACTGAATCAGGACTGAACCAGGACTGAACCAGGACTAAACCAGGACTAAACCAGAACTAAACCAGGACTAAACCAGGACTAAACCAGGACTGAACCAGGTCTAAACCAGGACTGAACCAGGCCTAAACCAGGACTAAACCGGGACTAAACCAGGACTAAACCAGGACTAAGCCAGGACTAAGCCAGGACTGAACCAGGACTAAACTAAGACTAAACTAGGACTAAACTGGGACTGAAACGGGACTAAACCAAGACTTAACCAGGCCTGAACCAGGACCAAACCTAGGACTAAACCAGGTCTAAACCAGGACTGAACCAGGACTAAACCAGGATTAAACCAGGACTAAACCAGGTCTAAACCAGGACTGAACCAGAACTAAACTAGGACTGAACCAGGACTAAACCAAGACTAAACCAAGACTAAACCAGAACTAAACCAAGACTAAACCAGAACTAAACCAGAACTAAACCAGGACTAAGCCAGGTATAAACCAGGACTGAACCAGGACTAAACCAGGACTAAACCAGGACTAAACCAGGACTGAACCAGGACTAAACCAGGACTAAACCAGGACTGAACCAGGACTAAACTAAGACTAAACTAGGACTAAACTGGGACTGAACCGGGACTAAACCAGGACTTAACCAGGCCTGAACCAGGACCAAACCAGGACTAAACCAGGACTAAAACCAGGAACCAGGACTAAACCAGGATTGAACCAGGAGTGTAACCGCCAAGCCAATCATCCCCGCTGAAGGTTTTATGTAATAAATACACTCTCTCATGTCTCTCTCAACCCGCTCTGCCATCGTTCTGGGAAAAGACCAGGAATGAGACTTGTTTACAGGGCAATGGACGCCCTGGACGCGTGTCAATTATTTTTTTTCCCATTCATCGTTCATTTAATTCACCTGACGCGCCTGTGTGTAATCACTACCCGCCCGCATACCCGTTAAAACCCGCCCATTTCAGCAACTATTTGCCCCAGTGCAGGACTCTGTGCTGCAGGACACAGAGGAGCGACACTTTTGGCTCTTCCTCTCCTCAAACTGCCTTGACACAAATCCGCTGACCTTACCTGACCAGTCCTACTCTTAAACTGCCCCGAGACCTTTGGCTGAGACTGAAAACTTGAATTTCTCTCAGGATCAAGTGTCTCTCTCTCAAACCGTTTAAAGACTAGATCATTTTAAAAACAGTAAAAATCAAGTACATCGCCTTTAACAACTCATGATAAAAGAGATCACTTAAAACTGCATGTAAGTACGGAATAAAATGCCTCCTTGATAAGCCATATACTGTATAAAACGACTGATTTTGTGTCCTTTTGTTAACTAACACCATTACTTCATCCCAGCTCTTAATCACGGCGTGTATAGAGGAAGGAGATGAAGATTGGGGGTCTCCGGTGGGCTCTGGTGGGCTTCAGCGACAGTTCTTTGACGATATGGATAATTATAGCTATCTGCTTTCACGTGTCTGACAACGCACACGAGACAATGGGAGTGGGAGGGACTGTATCAAGGCCTTTATGTTTTAACTGGCAACGTTTAACTGCACCTGCCGATTTTCTCCTTCTCGTTTTTAGCTGGAGTTTTTTAAATGGTGTCAATTTCGAGGGGTGATTTTTTTTTAAACGATTGTACTGTAACTTTGAAAAGATAGCGTTATAGACTTCTCAAGGTGGAATTTTCTCTAAGACATTTTAAAGAGGACCTATTATACGAAAATGACTGTCAGCTTTTAACCATTTTATAGTGGTTTCCCCTTCTCATTTAGCGCCTCGACGTCGTATTTAGGGCGATTCGAGCGTCTCTTTATACGTTTAAATTTCCAAGGCCCATATTACGCTGTTTTCCGATCTGTTATAATGTCGTATCCTCGTCAGAAAGTGCGTGATATTCTTCCTCGTCTTTGTCCACAGTCGATCGAGTCATTTTGTTTTAGTTTTTTTCAAGCAGACACCTTCGCGAGTGAGATGTATTTACCTTGACGTGTTTGGGCTGCGAGCTGAGAGCCATCCCCAGGACTGTCTCCGATCTCGGTATCAGATGTCCTTACTTCAGACTGACCACTGCTCTCAAAGTACTACTAATCTTTAACTTTATTTCTAGAAATGGAAACAAAAACAGTCATATTTTTTACTTCTGAAGTCAGTCTTTACTGCGCTCTGCTCTGTTTTTTAACTTTTATTAACAGTTTAGATGGATAATTTCACGGCCTCTGAGCAAGTATTTGTCGGTAAAACAGTTTTTATTCCAAGAGTGAATCTCAAAAATGATCTGACATAGTGGATTTTAAGTTTTCTTCTTCTTCTCTTCTTTTGGAATATAAGACGTGGTGAATGTATCCAAACCAATCAATCGTCAAACATGTACAGTAAAGAGTGAGGCACCGTCAACGTAGCAACAAAAAAGATCCCAGTTTTTTTGTTGTTTTTTTTTTTTTTTTATTTACTAACCTTAACATGGCCTAAAATACTTAGCCGCTGAGTTCCAAATAGAAAGCGAGCTACAGTGAGCCTCGTTATTTTGGTCTTAAAATGTTCTTATTAACCTGCTCTACGTGATCCTGGTGTGGTTTATTTTGCTATTTTGTCCTGGACCTGGCTCCAAATTCACTCCTATAACAGCAAGCCTCGGTGAGCTTCATTTGACTGGAGCCGAACACTATGGGTGATGTCACACTCCCATAGTCCACTTTTTTATACTATGTCTATGTTTAACATGCAGCACTGAGCACAATTATACCAGGAGTGTCAAACTCAAATTCACAGAGGCCAAAATTAAAAACTGGGACTAAGTCATGGGCCAAACTAAATATTTATTGAAAAATTTCAACAACATCTGCATGTTTTCTCTTCTTTTTGAGATATGTAATGTTAACCCTTTTCTTCTTAAAATAAATGTTTAATAATAGTTTTAATACATTGAATCCAGAACAAGCATAATATAAAATAACAACATTTTTAATAAATAATGTCTCTATAGCCAGCGGGTCAGCTCTAATACATATCTGACTTGATCTCGCGGGCCAAATTAGGCCCCCGGGTCTTAGTTTGACATGTCTGTATTATATGATTCTCATGTTTTTTATGTCACATAATGTCACATTTTTATACAGCACTTTTCCACCTTCAAGGCACTCAAAACATTTTAGATCAAGGAACCACTCACCCATTCACACACACACTCACACACCAGTGGATCTAACCCCTCAACTAGTAATGAATGTGTCAAGAGCGGGATTTGAACTGCCAACTTTTAGATCAGTGGACAAACACTCCACACACCAACTGAGCTACTGTCACTCCTGCCTAAAGCTAATGTTTTTTTTTGTTTTTTTTGTTTTTTTGATTTGTTTTTTTTTATCTAAAGGTACATTATTTAACATTTCTGGTGAAGCGTCCATCAAATGCTTTTCTCTTTGGAGATGTTATTGCTTTGTCTGGAATATTTATAATACATTATGGTGTTAAACCTTTCTATCTTCATGAAGACCAAACCAGACCAAGTTACAGGTCTGGGCTTGTTTCTAGGTATTTTTGAGCTATAAAACCATCTATAATTGAATAAATGTAAGGTAGATCTGTTAGATCTGTTTAATGTCACAATATGGAACATTGCAAACAAGCAGGTGAGGGACCCCCAACCAAAAAGTTACATAGTGCACCTTTAAATGCCCTGTAGCGCTACCACAATCTTTTCCCACGTATTTGAGCAAAATTTCTCTTGCCCCAGTACAGATATATTGTATAAGCAGCTCCTCAAGTCAAAAATAAGTCTGCTGTGTACTGTCTGCATCTAATTATGAAGCATAATTATTTACTGACCAATAATCAGGAAGTGCACGTTAGCTTTACCGTCGAAACTGCAAAACTCCACACTGGTCTCTGAAAGTTGTAGAAAGCGCTTGTAAGTTGTAGAAAACTCATCACGGTGAATAATTAGGATGCTCTGAAAGCGTAAGGTAAGTGAGAAGTAACTTTGGACCACTGCAAACACTTTAAAAAGAAATAGTTTTAAGACTTTTTAACACGTCGCATCTAAGTTTCAGAAGCGGCTTCCCTTGAACAACCTCTACTTCCTTCCTCCTCGCTTTCGCCTGGATCCGTAATTGACCCCTTTTCCGATGAAGCTTGACATGTCATCGGCATATTGCGACTCTCCGCCGGGACTGTTTACCAGACAGCCCCGAATCTCAGCTGACCGGCCTCACGACTCGGCAAGTTCTGCAAGTGTTTCCATGGCAACCGAGTGTAGTATTGAAGAAAGGGAAGCTGCAAACGACACACAAAGATATATCGTCTCTCTCTCTAACCCTTGGCATTTGTGGGTTTTTTTGTTCAAGCTTCTCCGCGCAGGCTTCCGTACTTTACCGACCTCAGAAGGGACCACAGAGGCAGCGTTAATTTTCCAAAGTTGTTCGCATGCTATTGATTTATACAAGCAATTTGTGCGACTCTCTAAGCTGTAAGCGTCTTAAAACGGTAAAACAATATTGTCTTCTGTGGAACGTCGATTCAGGAAGACTAATAACCCGACCAAACCAATATAATGAGGCCCTTTAAGACCAGAGCGAACAAAATGTACGGCTAAATTTAAAAGTTAAAGGTGCATGGTGTAACTTTTCTGGCGGAGTTTCTGCCATCTGCTTGTTTCCATGGTGATGTGATTGCTTTGTGGCGTTAAACTAATTTATCTTGTCATTACAGGTTTTTATTTCTCAAAACTACAACAAAAACATAGATTATTATTGTGAGTGGGCCCACTTCTCCACAGATCTGACCTGTAACTTTGGCCTGGTGATGTGGCCTGCTTGTCTCCATGGAGACAGTTGAATTAAATGCCATACTGTAGAACATTTCAGTCATAAAACAACGTGGAAGCGAAGTGGTGGAAAAACTACACACACGCGCACCTTTAACCTTAATCTTATTTCCTCTAGATTTAAATGTGCATTGTGTAACTTTTTTGACACAGAGTGCACCAACTGCTTGTCTCAACTGAAAGGCTATTCGTGCCTGAAATGTTTCACAGTGCGGCATTAAACATATCTTTTCTTGGGTTTATTTAAATGCAGCTGCTTAAAAAATACAACTTTAAAAATATGTATTCTTACTGTAAGTGTGGTCGCCTCAGTTTCAGTTCGTGGAAATAGTCTCGCAACATTAGAATTTGTTCACTTGACGGGAGGCAAGTACTTTTTTAACCAATCATTGTTGTTTGGTTGTGACGTATGTAATGTGCCAAATCCCGTAGGAAGAAGAACAATAACGTCTTTCCCTTTGATAAAAATTCACTAAACATTCTCTTTGTTCCGGCTTTAAATCCTCAATCTCAGGAATCGTTGCCAACACAGAATGTGTGTCTTCGTCTACGTCCATCTCGACCACTTTGTTTACTCTCATGTTGTACCACAAAAGGCAGACAGGCGCTTGAGTTTGACGTCGTGGCTTCACAGCTCTTCCCTGATTGGTCGATGCGAGGTTTACAACTTCTGGTGTTCTTGCAAACCTTCTAGTGTATTCTGATTCTTGACCTAAACGCTGGAGAGAAATGAAATTGAGCGGAGGCACTAGGTCACCTCTCCATAGATCTTGCATTTTGGTGACACTGCCTCATCTCCATAAGTTAGATATACTATGTAAGATTCCGGGCAAAGCCATTTCATCTCTATGTCAAAGTTACAAATTGTAGCATTACTTTCTAAAATGTCATAAGTTATACGGTACTATGTCAACTAATCGAGTTTTCCTGTGTATATATATTCCACATGATTGTGTTGAATACATATACACTAGGGATGTAATGATATCTAAATCTCTCAGTACAATATTATCACGATATGCACAATTTTATCATGATATTTATTGCGATATTTTAGAGAGGCTGATATAATTGTAGATAGGACGCTTTTTTGCTTTAAAATACGTCGAAGAGAATTTGGTGTGAGTTATTACCACCATAATCCCAAGAATTCAAGTAAAAAACATATTTCTTCATGTTGTCTGTGCTGAAATGAATCATGGGATATGTAGTGCCCAATGTTTATTAACAATTGCAGCTGTAAAACAACGCAAAGGAACTTGTGATTCGATATATTGTGACGCTCGATG
The DNA here is from genome assembly GCF_026225935.1 of Boleophthalmus pectinirostris. Classification (NCBI taxonomy): domain Eukaryota; kingdom Metazoa; phylum Chordata; class Actinopteri; order Gobiiformes; family Gobiidae; genus Boleophthalmus; species Boleophthalmus pectinirostris. The sequence goes on along the minus strand of NW_026571115.1, from coordinate 29,012,614 downwards.
GTATTATTGTGAAACATTTGACGATACGATATCACGATATTTCATCTATTGTTACATGCCTAATATACACGTAATAAAACATGAAACTTTAGCAGCAGAACCATTAGCTTCCTCAGTCTCTCCATCTCTTCCTCTTCACCACCACCAACAAAAGATAATATCTACTTAAAACCTTTCTTTAGTATAACTGCCTTGACCAGATTATTAAAGAAACAGTATGCAGCCTGTGCTCTAAGGCTGCGTTCAGACTGCAGCCTGAAGTGACCCAAATCAGATTTTTTGGCCCCTATGTGACCTGTATCTGATCTTTTAATGACAGTCTGAACGACACAGATCTGATTTTTTCAAATGCGACCCAGGCCACTTCGATATGTGGTCCTGAAACCGATACATGTCTGATCTTTTGACATGCGACTTCAGTCTGAACGACCAAAACACATTCATCCGACCTACGCGACAACAAACGGATGTTGCTGCCACTGTCCCACAAAAACCTCGTCCTTCTCCTTCTCAATCTCCTCCTTAAAACAAGTAAGTTGTTCATGTTCTGGCTCCGGTACGAGAGGAACTTTAAAATCACCAGGTGCTCAATGCTCGCGTCCATGTTTGGACAACTTCCGTAAACACAGAGCACGCTCGCTGCAGTTGACGTCGTCGTGTCTCCAGTGCACATGCGGGACACTTTTGGGCCGATTAATGTTCACACTGGAGATCACAAAGAAGTGGCATTTAATTGGAAATGTGAACGATATCGCAAAAAAAAATCGGATTTCACAAAAAAATTGAGCGTTAAGCCCTGCAGTCTGAACGTAGCCTTAGAGTTGTTGTTGTTTTTTAAGGAATCACAATCACAACTGCCAGAGCCTTCACCTGCAGGTAGAGACACATCCAAGTTTGTCTCATCCTGACTTTATGGAACTTCATGTGAAAGCTCAGAACCTCCAGAATTCCCTCCCTGAGCTGCAGAGGCTGCACTAGCACTGATTCTACCTTTTACTTTTTCTTTGCTTTGTGAATTAAATGTGCGAATGAAACAAAACACAACTCCAGGTCTGTTCGTGATGAGGGAACATTTTAACATAGATCAGAAAATTGTGTAATATGAGCACAGTTCAAGTTTTTAATAACTGTGATTTTAAAAATGTATGGTAATTGCATTTTTATATTTTATTCAGCATTTCTTTTTTGTTCATTTGTAGAGAAACTTGCAAAACCCTGAACTTTTGGCAATTCATCAGGTCTGAAGCAACAGTCTTTTTAGTTTTAGCCTATTATCTTATTTTTAGTTGGCAGTTATGTAACTCGAGCACAATAGGCCTACTATTTACTGAAGTGCCGCAAAATTGTCATGCTGCAAGTATAATTAAAGAGCATTTGTTTTCCCCTGCACTGTCACGTGTGAACTGTGGTGAAACACTGCCCCCTAAAGGCAATGGTGTGTGTTACAGTTTGTTGATGAGGGGAGTTTTAGTTTTAGTAGTTGACTAGACAAAAGATTATTGCTGCTGTAAACTGAAATTGAGAGTACATTGTGGCAAGATTAAAGTAACAAAAATGCAAAAGGTTCTAAATAGAGAATATTTAAAAATGAGTGGAACGTTGGTTAAAAAAAGAAAGAAAGAATTTTTTATTTTTTTTTGGCCACCAAGTTTAAATAATTCAGCTGTTTTGGAGGTTTTTGGCATGTGTTTTAGGAAGTTTAGATGGTTATTAAAATCAACACATATGAGTATTTATTTACATTTATTCAAATGAACAGAAGAGAAGAGGAGAGAGGGTAAGCACATACTGTACGAGGATCATTTCAGCAGAAGGACAGCACAAGTTGAAAGTAGGTGCCTGATCAGCCCTCTCCAGAGTCACTGGTGTTGCCCACGTGGATCCTGAAGTCCCCCGGCTGCACAGTCAGAGTTAGAGGTTGGTCATTGTCCAGTGCCCCTGCCAGGGACAAGAAGAAGGCTGGGTACTCTGCACTGACGTGATCCTCTTGTGGATCTAACAGTGGCACTGAGCTCTCCCCGTGGGCAATGCCAGGGAAATGCAGGGTCCATCCTCTCTCAGGGAGTTGGGTTCTGGAGCCAGGCTGTATCTAATAGTACCTCTCAACCTCCTACACACGCTCAGCCTCTTCCCCCCACCCACCTCCAGAGAGCACCACCTTTTTCTGAGAACCACGGTCTCAAATTAAGGCTACATTTACATGATGAACAGAAGACGCAAAAGTGTCGCTTCTTCACTTTTTGCATGTTTATGCGTGCATACGGTGAGGCCAAAGTGTGTGGAATTTGACTGGGCATGCATGCCATTCGACATGTTTGTTTCTGTGTACTGTATGTATGTGACATAAACACGTACGGGACCTGAGCAGATCTGACCAGAGTTTTGCGTCTTGGGCAGTCTAGACGGAAACGCTACTACAGAGAATATTCAACTTTTCCACTCTGGAAGGTGGTTTCAGATTTTTGCATTTTTTAGCCCCCAAAACACCATCACCATCTAAACCAGGGGTGTCAAACTCATTTTGGTTCGGGGCCTGTATCCAACCTACTTTCATCCCAAAGGGGCCGGATCAGAAAACTCACGTCATATAGACCCCAAAAATTGCAATAAGTTCAAATATTTGTGCAGAGAAACTCTTTAATTGATGAACTCTTTCTTTTACAAAATCTTATAATATTATGAATAACCACAAACTTTAAAAAAAAAATGCAATTTCAACACAATGTTTTAACATGAACTTGAATTCAAATAGGAATAAGTCAATTTTTCTTGGAAAATCCTGCACTTGGCTCCACTTTTAACATTTTGGACATTTTTCTGATGAGGGTCACGGTCAACAGTCAAAACGATCGTCCTTTAAGAGCGTTTGGAAAGAGGCAAGTCTTCATTTGTGCTGCTCTGGTGGGAGGGGCCACGCACAGAGGCGCTGGGGATGCTGCTATGCTAAGCAGTGCAGAAAATTACCAATATTTTAATAGAAAATATAATTAAAATATTTTAGTAGAAAATCAGCCGAGAGCCAGATTAAAGGTCTTGGACCTGGGCCGTATGTTTGACACTCCTGATCTAAACGAAAGGCAATATTTTGTCATTTTTACCCGTAAGCGTTCTCGTGTAAACAGGCCCTTAGAGGAGCTGATTTTCACCCCAGCCTCTTCACACTCAGGGAATCAGCCCAAACTGCCCCAGAGCAAGTTACAGGTCCTGGCTTGATGAAACCATCAGGACCACATCATCTACAAACAGCAGAGATGAGATCATATGGTCCCCAAACCAGTCCCCCTCCAGCCCCTGACTGTGCTTAGAAATTCATAAAAACAATGAACTGAAGTGGTGACAAAGGGCAGCCCTGGCGGAGTCCAACATACACTGGGAATGAACACAACTCCTGCTCCAGTCATACAGAGACCACACAGAGCTGAACAAAGGCCCCGGACCCCATAGACCACCCACCACAGGGCACCAGTGTTGCCTGTATAAATATATTTTGGATGTTGACCTAATTAAATATATTAATTAAGATAAAAATAGAATCTTATATTAATCATAATCATCATAATCCAGGCTTTTGTAACTAGTCTACTTTAGGCTGTAGGTTAGATATTGTATAACACTTATGCGTATACAATGTGTAGTTCTTGTTTTGTGTATAAAGTTTCCATAATCCTGAAAACCCACACCAGCAGAGGGCGCAAGGACCCAGTGCAGCAGAGTGTTTTAAGGTCTGCTCTGGAGAAGCAGACAGTATGCTCACTTAGGTTTGAATAGGCACTTTTTATTGCGAACGAGAGCGGGAAAAGACTGGAGTTATGATGCTGAACTTTCATTAAGGCAAAATGATCTTGGTTTATTATTGTAGCATTTTGTTTTAGTTCATTGGCTGCTCTGAAACAACAGCTGTGAGACCCTCTTCTTCTTCAGTGATTGTGATTACGTCTGTGGGGAATGTCTGAGGGGCAAACACACTGTGGATATTTCCAAATTTAATTATGATAATGACTTGAAGAGATTGGACTGTAATGTTTTTTTTTACTGACTTGTACACAGGTTTGGACTTGCAATTCGTGACCTGGACTCGAGTCAGACTTGAGTCACTGCTGGAACTGAGACGACTTGATACTTCTCAGAAAAATGTGTTTTGAAATGTTTATAAGTGCTTCGTTTTAGTGGAACCAACAGAAACATGTCTCTCCACAAATCTCTTTTTGTGATTATGTCTTTCTTATGAAGGACTATTTATATATAAAAAAAAAAAAAAAAAAAAAAAAAGTATAAATCACTCAAAAAGTCCTGGTTCAGTTCTGGTTTAGTTCCTGTTTAGTCCTGGTTTAGCACTGATTTAGTTCTGATTTATTCCTGGTTTAGTCCTGTTTTTATCCTGGTTTAGTTTGGTTTAGTCCTGGATAAGTTCTGGTTTAGTCCTAATTTAGTCTTAGTTTAGTTCTTGTTTAGTCCTGGTTTAGTTTTGGTTTAGTCCTGGTTTAATTTGGTTTAGTCCTGGATAAGTTCTGGTTTAGTCCTAATTTAGTCTTAGTTTAGTTCTTGTTTAGTCCTGGTTTAGTTTTGGTTTAGTCCTGGTTTAATTTGGTTTAGTCCTGGATAAGTTCTGGTTTAGTCCTAATTTAGTCTTAGTTTAGTTCTTGTTTAGTCCTGGTTTAGTTCTGGTTTAGTCCTGGTTTAATCCTGGTTTAGTTTTGGTTTAGTCCTGGTTTAATTCTGGTTTAGTTCTGATTTGGTCCTGGTTTAGCTCTGGTTTAGTCCTAGTTTAGTTCTGGTTTAGTTCTTGTTTAGTTCCTGTTTAGTCCTGGTTTAGCCCTGATTTAGTTCAGATTCAGTCCTGGTTTAGTCCTGTTTTAATCCTGGTTTAGTCCTGGTTTGGTCCTGGTTTAGTTCTGGTTTAGTTTTTGTTTAGTCCTGGTTTAGTTTTGGTCTTTTTCTGGTTTAGTCCTAGTTTAGTTCTTGTTTAGTTCTTCTTTAGTCCTGGTTTAATCCTGATTTAGTTCTTGTTCAGTCCTGTCTTAGTTTTATTTTAGTGCTGATTTAGTCCTCATTATTCCACACTCTTTTCTTTTAATGCAAATTATTTTTCTTATGTATTTGTTTGTATTTCTTTTTCTGTGAAACACTTTAAATGACTTTGTGTCCGAACTGTGCTACACAAATAAAAACCTGCCTTGCGTTGCCCCCCAAAAAAATGAAGGTGTAGCAAAGTAAAAATGCTTCACAACCTTTTGACTTTTGTAATATAATGTTTAATGTATCTTGTAAAAATGTATGTATGTATATTTTTCCAAATACTTGTACCAAATATCAGACTGATGCAGATATTTAGGAACTGCATTTTTATGAGATTTGTGAACATGTGAATGAAACAAAACACAACTCCAGGTCTGTTTTTGAGGAGGTCACAAGATTCTGATTCTGAGCTGTTTTAGTCACCGAAACTGGCAACCCAAATGAGAGCGTCACGTGAGGCTCGTTCTGCTTTCTGATTGGAGAGTCAATGACAACATAGTAAAAGCGATATTGAAATTTGAATTACGAAATTCTATCTCCCTTTAACTTTGTCTCGAGTTTGTTTGTACACTCCCTGATGTAAATACTTTTCTTTTTATAGTTTTATTTGTGCATAGTAAAGGAAATACTGAAAAAAATGTTTCTTGTGAGATTTAAGCCGTGTTATAATGTTTAGTGGTTTAGTCCTGGTTTAGTTTTTGTGTAGTTATTGTTTAGACCTGGTTTAATCCTCATTTAGTTCCGGTTTAGTTCTCTAGTTTAGTCTTGCTTACTTCTGGTTTAGTCCTGGTTTAGTCCCGGTTTAGACCTGGTTAAATCCTGGTTTAGTCCTGGTTTAATCCTGGTTTAGTCCTGGTTTAGTCCTGGTTTAGTCCTGGTTTAGACCTGGTTTAGACCTGGTTTAGTTTTGGGTTAGTGCTGGTTTAGTCCTGGTTTAGACCTATTTTAGTCCTGGTTTAGTCCTGGTTTAGACCTGGTTTAGACCTGGTTTAGACCTGGTTTAGTCTTGGTTTAGTCCTGGTTTAATCCTGGTTTAGTCCTGGTTTAGTCCTGGTTTAGACCTGGTTTAGTTCTTGTTTAGTCCTGATTTAATCCTGGTTTAGTCCTGGTTTAGTCCTGGTTTAGTCCTGGTTTAGTCCTGGTTTAGTCCTGGTTTAGTTCTTGTTTAGTCCTGGTTTAGACCTGGTTTAGTTCTTGTTTAGTCCTGATTTAATCCTGGTTTAGTCCTGGTTTAGTCCTTGTTTAGTTCTTGTTTAGTCTTGCTTAGTTCTGGTTAATCATGGTTTAGTCCAGTTTAGTCCTGGTTTAGTCCTGGTTTAATCCTTATTTAGTTCTGGTTTAGTCCTGTTTAGACCTAGTTTAGTCTTGGTTTAGTTCCTGTTTATTCCTGGTTTAGTCCTGGTTTAGTTCTGGTTTAATCCTTATTTAGTCCTGGTTTAGTTCCGGTTTAGTCCTGGTTTAGTTTTGATTTAGTCCTGATTTAGTTTTGTCTTCTTCCTGGTTTTAGTTCATGGAGATGTTATCGCTTTGTCTGGAATGTTCCACAGTGTGGCATTAAACCTTTCTATCTCCACTGAGACCAAACCAGACCAAGTTACAGGTCAGATCTGTGGAGAGGCGACCCCGCTCACAGTCAGAATGTTGTTTTTCGAGGGATTTTTGAGCTATAAAACCAGATGTAGTTGAATAAATGTAAGTTAGAACTGTTTAATGTCACACTGTGGAACATTCCAGACAGCGCACCTTTAAAGTTCAAAGTGGTGGCTCTCTCAGACTTCTTGTTTTTCTTGTAAAGGCTGCTCACCTGAGAGTACGAGGGCAGATGTAAATGAAAAATAAACAGAGCAACCTGACTGAAGGAGGCTCATTTGACTTTGGGACAAACTATTTTGACAGCGCGAGGTGTTTGTGGAGAGAGAGACGCACAGACAAATCAGCAGGGCAGGGCATTTCGTAATCACAGACCATCTAGAGTTTTCTTCTTTACGCATTTAAGAAAGTCCTGTGACGCTTTTTAGTTTTTATTAAAGGTCCCACGTGATGCTGTTTTCTGATCTATGTGATAATGTTTCCTCATCACCAGTGTTGGGAAGGTGACTTTTAAAATGTATTCCCCTACAGATTACAGATTACATACACCAGAATGTAGTTTAGTAACGTAATCTGAGTATTTTGGATTACTTGATTTGCTGTAGAGAAGCAAAGACGAGGAAATCTTCACATAAGAAGTTTTATCGGCTAAACGACAATAAAAAGCCCAAGACTTTACTCAACCAAATTAAAAATATTATTGATAGAAAAGGAGAAGACATGTCCACACAGCATGGTTTAGTCCTGTTAAATCCTGTTTTAGAGTTTAGACCTGGTTTTAGACCTGGTTTTAGACCTTTTGGTTTAGACCTGGTTTAGACCTGGTTTAGACCTGGTTTAGACCTACCTGGTTTAGACCTGGTTTTAGACCTGGTTTAGACCTGGTTTAGACCTGGTTTAGACCTGGTTTAGACCTGGTTTAGACCTGTTTAGACCTGGTTTAGACCTGGTTTGGACCTGGGTTTAGTCCTAGTTTAGACCTGGTTTAGACCTGGTTTAGACCTTTAGACCTGGTTTAGACCAGGTTTAGACCTGGTTTGGACCTGGGTTTAGGCCTGGCTTAGACATGGTTTGGACCTGGTTTAGACCTGGTTTAGACCTGGTTTAGACCTGGTTTGGACCTGGTTTGGACCTGGTTTGGACTTGGTTTAGACCTGGTTTAGTGTCCGGCAATGCGTGGAATTACTGAGAAAAAAAGAAAAAAAAAAGAAAAAAGGGATAAAGCCCAAAATGTGAAAACAGGAAAATACTGCAGTGTAATCCATTTATTTCAACAAAGTAACTGTAATCCAATTACCACTCACTGAAACAGTAACTGAATACAGTTACTCATAATTTGTACTCTGATTACATAACTCTGGTACATGTAATCTGTTACTCCCCAACACTGCTCATCACAAACAGAGCTGGAGTTGTGTTTAAAAAGAGGAAGATGAACGCTTCAGTGGGTCAATCAAAGTTTAGATCAAGTCCCCAAGGAAAAGAAGGTCAAATCTGTATATTTTATAGACTCATGACACATTTAATATATATTTCAAACATTTATTTCTTGAAATTTTGATGAATAAGGCTTACAGATCATGTCTAGTCAGTGTCTAAGAAAACTAGAATTACATAAGATCAATAAAAAAACATATTATAAAAAAGTATGTAAGAAAAGTATGTTCATTTCTAGGCTCTCAATACTTGGTTGGACCTCCTTTTGCATTAATTATTGCATCAAATTTGCCATGGCATGGAGGAGATTATCCTTTCCAAATAACATGCAAAATGTATTTTCTTCTGAGAATAAGACTTTGGACCACTCGGCATAAACATATCTCCATGAAGAATGTAAGAAGTATGGTTATGGTGACATATCAATTTAAATGAATTGTATTAACATGAAAAATTAATTATTAATATAAATAAATACAGAAAAATACAGAAAATGGGTCACGTAATATATTAATGTAGGGTCAACATTTCATATTTTGGAGTGTAGTGAAGTACTTTTGTTCTTTCTCATAAATAAACAACCATTTTTCCCATCATTTCTGTTTGTTTTTTTTGTTGGGGCCTGTTTTGAGGAAATGTGTTTGCCAACTACTGTTTTGTCATAACTTGACTCACTGTGATACTTTGCTCATAAAAACTAAACAAAATGCCATTTTAACATAATAAATGACAAATATAACAAATGTCTATTGTTCATCAAAGATAAACAAAGTGAAAATCAGCAGAAGGAACATGTGGAAAGCCCAAAACACAAATAAAATAAGCACAAAAAGCAGGCTATGATTTTAAAGAAACTCATCTAAAACCTTTTGTAACTGTGTCAGAGCTAACAGATGACTGAACGAGAAGAATAGACAGTATTTTATCTCTTTCCGAATTAGAGAGAGAGAGTTGTGCTTGTTGCACTGAGCACTGACCAGACGGGGCATCTGGTACGGTTAAGGGCTGACACTGGTCTGTTAGAATGTGGCTAAGCTGCGTCCAGCCTCTGAGGACTCTGCTCTCACCCCCACGACCTTCAGCAGCAGCACAGGAGAATACAGACATTTTCATGCACAGTAACAGGAACGGCTGACGTACACATGCTGGAATAACAGGCTGTTGGTTGTATGCGGATTCACACATCTCGGAAAATGAGGCACACGGGGCAAAGACAAGGACATAACAGCGCCGCACTGCAACAGAGGCTCAGATACAAGAGAGATACAGGTCTGGGATGAGGCTGTGATTGATCTGCGGCTTTTGATGCACCATTCACTGCGTAAACTGAACCATAAAAACCTCTCAATAAATACAGTAGGAGAGAATACGCTCTCGTCACATGCCGCACGTGCAGGCTTCTGCGTAACAAGAAGGTACGGCCTTCTGAGAGGGTTTCACGAGAACTGATATGTGTTTTTCCAAGGTCGATACTAGGGATGTAACAATAACTGAAATATCATGATATCGTGTCGTCAAAGTTCTCACAATATATCGAATTACAAATGAAATTAAGAGTTATGGTGCAGCAATAGATTAAAAAAAGACAACGGGAACTACAGTCCCTGACAAAAGTCTTGTCGCTTATCCATTTTGTAGAAACAAAAGCTTATAACCTGACTTTAAATTAATCGATTGGTTTTAGAAATGTCTCATATGAAAGCTAAAACCCTCCCAAATTATGCTCAATATACTAAAATAAATTTGCTTCACTGAAAAAAGATTGATCATTTAATGAACACAGAAAGGTCAGATTTTGGCAAGACAAAAGTCTTGTCGTCTTGTCATATGATGCACCCAATCCTAGATTACAGCCTCACCTGTGATCAGTTACTGATCAGTCAATTAGTGGGTGTGTATAAAAAGAACCCCAGCACACCAGACCTTCACATCAACTGCAACTTGACCTCTGACAACATGCCTAAGATCCACCCTGAGACCAAAGCGTTAATCATCAAGAGGCTGAAGACCAGATCCACTGCTGAGGTGGTGACACCTTCAATGTGTCTCAGCGTCAAGTACAAAGAATAAGAAAAAGATCTGAAATGACTGGAGATGTTTTTGACAAGCCCAGGTCCGGCAGATCCCGCAAGACAACTGCTCAGGAGGACCGTTTGTTAATTCGAAAATCCAAGGCCAGCCCCTTTTCCACTGCAGCAGACTCCACCAGGCCTGGTCACCTCAAGTCCCTGTGTCAACCACAACAGTTTGTAGAATTCTGTCTCGAAATGGCCTCCATGGTCAAATCAGTGCACAGAAACCAGCACTAAACAAAAGGCAATTAAAAAACCGTGTGGCATTTGCCAAGGCCCACAGCCTGTTAAAAGGATGGACACTGGAAAAGTGGCAGAAGGTGGATTTCTCAGATGAATCCTCGGTTGAATTACATCACAGCCACCGCAAATATTGCAGGAGACCTACTGGAGCCGCATGGATCCAAGATTCACCCAGAAAACAGTTAAGTTTGGTGGAGGAAAAATCCTGGTCTGGGGTTCCATCCAGTATGGGGCGAGACATTTGCAGGGTGGAAGGCAATATCAATAGCCTAAAATATCAAGAAGTATTAGCTCCTCTTACATTCCCAACCATAAAATGGGTCAAATTTTGCAGCAGGATGGTGCTCCATCGCATACTTCTATCTCTACATCAAAGTTTCTCAAGGCGAAGAAGATCAAGGTGCTCCAGGACTGGCCAGCCCAGTCACCAGACATGAACATCATTGAGCATGTCTGGGGTAGAATGAAAGAGGAAGCATGGAAGGCAAAACCAAAGAATCTTGATGAACTCTGGGAGGCATGTAAGACGCTTTCTTTGCTATTCCTGATGACTTCATCAACAAATTGTATGAATCATTGTCGAACCACATGGATGCGTCCTTCAAGCTCATGGAAGTGATACAAGATATTAAATATGGATCTCACAGCACCACTACTTCATTCACTGATGTTATGTAACATATTTTTGTAAAAAGTAAAGTAAATTATTTGTTCAATTTTCTGTAGGCGACAAAACTTTTGTCTTGCCAAAATCTGACCTTTCTGTGTTCGTTAAGTGATCAATCTTTCTTCAGTGAAGCAAATTTATTTTAGTATATTGAGCATAATTTGGGAGGGTTTTAGCTTTCATATGAGACATTTCTAAAACCAATCGATTAATTTAAAGCCAGGTTATAAGCTTTTGTTTCTACAAAATGGATAAGCGATAAGACTTTTGTCAGGGACTTACATAGACCATGATCCTTTGCTCCATTTCAGTGTAGACTACAAAAAGAAATAACAGTTCTAAGCACTTTTAAGTCTTAGTTCTTTGGATTAAGTCTTGTCAAGGCATTTTAAGAGGAAAAAGTGGAATATTCAGAGTTTTGTCGAGTGTGAAGCAGCTGGGATGAGAATCAGCTCTTCCAAGTCCGAGGCCATGATTCTCGACCGGAAAAAAGGTGGCTTGCCCTCTCCGGGTGGGTGGAGAGTCCCTGCCTCAAGTGGAGGAGTTCAAGCATCTCGGGGTCTTGTTCATGAGTGAGGGGAGGACGGAGCGTGAGATTGACAGGTGGATCGGTGCAGCATCTGCAGTGATGCGGTCTCTGTATCAGACCATTGTGGTGAAGAGGGAGCCAAAAGGCAAAGCTCTCGATTTACCGGTCAGTCTTCGTTCCTACTCTCACCTACGGTCTTGAGCTCTGGGTAATGACCGAAAGGACAAGATCGCGAAATGAGTTTCCTCCGCAGGGTGGCTGGGCGCTCCCTTAGAGATAGGGTGAGGAGCTCAGTCACACAGGAGGAGCTCGGAGTAGAGCCGCTGCTCCTCCACGTCGAGAGGAGCCAGTTGAGGTGGCTCGGGCATCTGTTCTGGATGCCTCCTGGGCGCCTCCCTCGGGAGGTGTTCTGGGCATGTCCCAATGGGAGGAGGCCCCGGGGAAGACCCAGGACACGCTGGAGGGTCTCTCGGCTGGCCTGGGAACGCCTCGGGGGGGGCATATCATGCAAATTATACATGATATGCTTACATTCATCATTTGTATATTTTACTTTACACTCATATTTAGTTTGAGGGACTGCAATTTATCATCCCGCCTGCTCACTCCTACATTGTGTAATCCCGCCTGCGCCCACAGTGAGCTTTCAAAATGTGTCCAGCACCGCACAGTTTTGCGTCGGGTCCATGGGATTGCAGGATTCTAGGTCAAGGGTTTGCAGCACTGTCAACAAAGCAAAGGGTGGCTCCTCTGAGGAATCTGAATAAATACTGAATATATTAAAAATAGATTAAATATATAATTGTTTTCTTATTACATAATTCCATATATCTTCCTTCATACGTTTGATGTATTCAGTATGTATTTATAACATAGAAAGTAATGTGAAGGCCTGTGTCTAAACTTTTGACTTGTAGTCTATCTGGCAAAAGTTTAAACCAGGGGTGCTCACACTTTTTCAGCATGCGAGCTACTTACAAAATTACCAAGTCATAATGATCTACCTAATGCAAAGCCAAGCAATCTGCACTGAAACACTCTTTTTTTGGACCCTCCCCCACAGTTTGAGAACCCCTTCTTTAAGTGAACTTCCTCTGGCACTTTACACAAAACTGTGGAAAAAGTGAAGGAAGATTTTTAAACCTGTTTTTTAAAGTTCCAAACTGGAGTTGCATTCTTTTCTGGTTTTGCAGTGATATTTACCAGCCTCTGCACGTTTACAAACGCACATCGTGACAAACACAGATGCATTTTTGCACTTTTGTTAGACAAACTTCAGCCAAATGTGGCAGTAGGTCTGTTCTGTAGATCCGCTCTATGCTGTAGACCTGCTTTGTGCAAACACTTTAACACAAATTTAGACTCGTTTTTGCTTCACGTTTCGTCTTGCTCTTCTAATCAGCCGCACTGTGGGAGGGGCTTGTGTTCGCTGTACGCAGGAAGGAGCGAGAGCGTGAAAAGGCGAGGGGCGGCGTGCTGACGTGAGGCAGATGGACAGGTAGGATGTTTAGGAAGTTGAACCTGCCCTGTGATGCACGCTGGTACACGAGGGCACACGCTGTTGCAGACGAGCCGTGCATAGGGAGCGTGTGTGTTTGTGATGCGCCGTAGAGTCTCCGCGGGTTTCAAATGAGCGCGGAGGCTGCACTGAGACGCCCCACACGCTCCTGCACCCCGCTACAAGTTTATTACCAACAGCAGCGGCCATAATGAAATATGATCGCACTTGTTGAGTGTCAGACCTTGAGTGAGAGACAAGACCAAGTCCAAACGCGAGTTCGAGACAAGACACGGGGATCTACCCACACGACCTTGGCGATCGACTGATAGATCACGATCGACGTATTGAGCAGCCCTGGTTTAAACAGTCAAAAAACAAAGCATTTTGAGTAAAAACTGCAATGACACGACATAAAGAAACTGATTCCTTTTTAAAACTCAGACATACTTTCTGTAATTTTCAACTTTTTTGCCACTCTTCTTCACAAACTGCCACGTCGCTGAAAACTATGACAAATATTTCACAAAATCATTATCTCACCAAACTGGAAAAAACTAAAATGAACACATGAATATAACATAGAAAAAACAGTGTGAGCTTATACCAGCATAACTCATGGTCCTCCAGACTGATCCCTCCTCAAAGACACGCTCATGACTCCTGCTCCGGGACTTTGCATTCACTTTTGCATCTGTGCCAATCACAGAAAAAACAAGCAAAGTACGCAAACTTCAAAAATAGACATATACCGAGAATACCTTACAGTCATCCATCAGTCAGTCAGCAATGGCCACAATGTGCAGCCTCATCTTTTCAGTGCTCGGCAAGTTATTACAATTTTGTTCTTAATTTATTATCACATATTGTTTTTTCTGATAACGTATAGTATTTTTATGTATTTACATTTATATAGAGAAATTGTGAATATTTTATGTGTTATTTCTTTGACAGTGCAAAAATTGTAGCTTTAGTAACTTAAATATAGATATGGCAGTGAATATGAACATTTCTGATACTGGTTTCAGATTTTGTATCTTATCTCGCACAATACTAGACTATTATGTATTCTTGTCAATTTATATTGGGTTAAAAGAAAATACACTATTATAATATTACTTTTCTCACCTCATTGATATTTTGTTTCCATCAAATGTATCAGAAATGTTGGGAACGTTGGGGAAATTCTGTTAGAAATCTGAAATTGTTTTTGCCTGTCCATATTTTTATAGGTTTATTCTTCCAGTTCCAGTTGGTGGTAGCTCCCGCACCTTCAGGTATTTGCAATATTCTCTGTTTATTTTAAATGATTCATGTTTCATTGTTGACTCACCATTTCCGTTTCCTTTACAGCTACCACCGTTCCACCAGACCCGTGTGACAGTCACATCATTTTAACTGATCCTTGGCGCAACGTTGCCTTCGCCTCAACTGGTTACAAGGATTTCCCAAACAGCGACGCTGGTTTAGTGGGTCAATGGACCCGCTTTATGGGAATTGGAGGCGACCGAATTATTACTGCTTGTACAAATACGGTTAACCATGGTGGCACTACTTATCCCATCTATGTGCCCTTCGCATATCCAAACGTCAACCTAACTACAGTAGCAGGGACGGCTTATGCATACTATTCAACATGTACTTATTATCCTATTACAATGGAAGTGAAGTATTGCCCTACTGGATTCTTCATTTACAAGCCTGCATCACATCCAACTACATATTCGGGCTATTTAACATGTAAGTTTATAACATTTTATCGATCACAGTTCTGAAAAAAAGAATATATGCTGCCGTACAGGGTTTTTAAAACTACTAAAAGTCAGATATCTCACAATCTTGAGCTGTATCATCACTATGGTAATATAATAAAGAAAGTACCACAATTTAAAAATAATAATACATTCAGTAAAGTGTTTTATTATCATTGTGGTGTCAGAATCAGTATTGAGTATCAAGTCTATTCTTCAGGAGCAAAATTTTGTTAGAATTTTTATCACCGAAACAACACTAGCATGCACAAAAAAAAAAAAAAAAAAAAAAAGTAGATGATGACAAAAGGGTTGGTTAAAGCTTGGGAAACGTCCTCTTTTCTCAGGTTAATCAGGTTAACTTGTCCACAAGAAGTTAACAATTTCAACAGTTTAAAAAAAAAATAGAAATCCGAAACACTTTTTTGGCTTTTTAAAATGTTTTATTGGTAACCTTTTTTTTCACATGAAATGCCTCAGTTGACGAATCTTTGTCTTTCCCTCAGATCATCACACGTGCACGGCGAGCTCGTGTGGGCCTCTCGCTCAGTGCTCCACTGGAGGAGGCTGTGTTTGTGTCCCTGGGTACAGAATGGATCCAGCTGTTAAACCCACTGCCAGTTCTTATGGTTGTTTAGGTAAGTACAAAAACTCACCAATAGTACTTATCCAGTGTTTCTTGTTAATCCTCTAAAACAATTTATGTCAACTACGGTAAGTTTGCACTACTACAAGAAACATGGCAGATTTCAATGGTAACAGGTGTTTTTTGACTTTCCTACCAAACTCTGTTGACCTTCTATTGAGAGTATAGAACTGTATCAAGATATTGCATGATAAACTCATAATAAACATTGGTTTTCTGTTGTTCAGACATCGATGACTGCACTGAGGACACAACAATATGTGGCTCCTATGCACAGTGTGTGAACGATCCAGGCACGTTCCACTGTCTCTGTCTGACTGGATTTCAGGCAACAAATACGTCAATGCCACCGGCCAAAACAACCAACCCTTGTATCGGTGAGGTTCACCTTAATTTAATCTAGACATATTATAGTTCCTTAATGTCTGTACAACCTTATGGCATCTTGTGATCATCACAGATTTTTTGGGTTTGAGGTCAAAATAAGTCCACTGCCTCTAATTAGAAAGCATTCAATAATCAGAAAGGGTGTGTTATCATCCTACATGCATAAGGTTAGTGAGGAATAACTTTGGACCACTGTTGGACCACTGTTTGCGATACAAAAGCATACATATGCATCATATTGCTACAGTAAGACGTGCTGCTTTTTGCATTTTCAACATTTTACTCCCCATTATTGCCTGTAGAGGGCGTTTCTTTATCTGTGAGCTTCTTATGTAATTCCAGTTAACTCAAGAAGACCTAATAATGCAAGTAGAAGTGCAGTAATTGCTTTAGTCGGTCAGATTTATGACATACTATTTGACATTTTCTTTCTTCCAGATATCGACGAATGCTTGGATTCAGCTTGCGGACCGTACGGTGACTGTACCAACACTGTAGGAAGTTTTACATGTGTTTGCCACGTCGGATTTCAACTTATTCCAAGGGGAAAGCCACCATGTCAAGGTTTGAGATTATAAAAAATACTAATTATTAATCAGGAGTGGTTGATATTGAAATACAAAGAAAAGATACACACATAAAATAGAGACATTTTCTAAAAAGGCCTGATGATTAAAGTGGGTTTTAAGAAGTGATTTAAAAGATGGTACTGATGGTGAGAAACTTACCTCCTCGGGCAGGTCATTCCAAAGCCGAGGCGCCCGGACTGAAAAAGCTTAATCACCCTTTGTCTGGAGCCTCGACTTTGGAACAAAAAACAGGGACCTGCCTGAGGATCTAAGGCTGTGGGGGGGGCTCATAAGGGGTTAAAAATGTGGTAAAATGTGCATGTAGATCATGTCTTGAGATTGAAACTCGCACAAAACAAACATAACAACATAACAAACCAAAAAACACTATTTCTTTTTCTAGTTATTTTTAATTGTTTTAATTTTGGATGAAATACTCAACATTCCAAATTTGCAAAACGCTAAAACATCAATTGCAATATTATCAGTTTTTCGACATATCCCCACTTGTACTAACAATTACTTCCTGCATATATTTTAACTAAGATGAATTATTATTAGCCTAATACTGGCTTGCCTTGAATATAGTTGTTTAGTTTGTTGATGAGCTAACAGGACTTACTTCGTGTTTCTCAGACATCGATGAGTGTTTGGACAAAAAAATATGCGGTCAGAACAGCATTTGCACCAACACAGTCGGATCCTACAACTGTAAATGTGAAATCGGCTACATACCAACAGACGAAACCCTGCCGCCCGACCAGACCAACGTCTGCATAGGTATGTCTAGTTTTTTGTATCTTCTATCTTTGTATCAATTAAAATATGAATGTTCAGAAAGGTCACTGTTGAGTAAAATGTAAAAAAAATTATAACAAAAATAAAAATAAAGTCTGCTCCCTGCTTGTCTTCACTGAGATGTCTTTGTTTTGCATTGAATGTTTCCCAAGCAGCAACAGCCAAATGAATTCTTGTTATTTTTGTGAGTTCACAAACTCTTGAAAATCAGCTCTGCATGTGGTGCAGAAACTGACCAATCACAGGGCAGAAAAGCAAACACAAACGCACTTCGGCCTATTTTAATACAAATATGGACGCCTGTGTTTTTCTCTCAAATGGAATTACCTCAAGTTTGATTTTTCGTCTTGTTCTGCTGTTGTGACACTTCAGCCAATCAGTGTGAAGTTGTTGAATGTTCAGATCATTGGTTACGGTCTCTTTCAGTGAGAGCCATCCCAGACTGATGTGTAGAAATCCGTTCAGTGGCTCCACATATCAATTTCTGTATTTTCACTGAATTAAAACATTTTTTGGAGTGCGGTGGCAGACCCTCGCCTGTATTGTTCCTTAGTGTACATTTAAATAAGTCTAATGTGTAAATACGATAATCTCCTCAGAATGAAAACAAATAAAAAAAATAATTTTTGTGGTAGCTTTTTATTTGATTTAATTTTGTGTATGTTTTATTCTGATGAAAACGATGATAAGCTTTGCATTTTTTAAAGCTGAGTTTGAGTTAGATCATGTTTCAAATCATTATTTTTTATGAATTTAACTGTACCTGTTTGTCGCAGATATGGATGAGTGCGAGAGATTTTCCACAGTGGTGGATCCAATCAAAAAACGTTTGGAGACCATCTGCGGGCCCAGCTGCAACTGCACCAACACCATTGGCTCCTATTACTGCACCTGTTACAATGGCTATCGCCTCGGCGACCCAAGCAAGATCGCCAGCCGCACCAATCCCTGCCTGGGTAAATGCATACTCGCTCTACCCTATATTTATTCACTTAATCGGTTATACTTCTTACATGATACAGAGTTACCCCAGATACTCAAAGGTTGTCGGTTCAATGCCAGCTCCTGGTTAAATCCCAGCTCTAACAGTCCATACGTTTTACAAACACCAAAATGGATGAATGCACCAAACACAACTTTGAATGTGTGGGAAAGCGCTAAAGTAGACTAAAGTATTGTTGCAGTTTTTAATGTATTTAGTAATTTCTGTATTACTGATGATTTCTTATAATATATTTTCTTTCATGGGACTAAACACATACATTCATAACCACATGTCGCGGTGTCGAAAAACTAGCTGGACGCCTTTTGAATTGTTGGAGCATTTTGAATTCAGATGCCCCTTTGCACGTCTTGAACATCACGGAGGAATGAGAGAAAAATTCTTGACGCACGGCTGGGGCATCCTCTGTGGTCTGCGAGTGTCTCGTTTTCCCAGTCGAGAAAGTGGCTTGAGTGTTTGTATTACATAAAACCCATCAAGAGAAGTGATTGAATCAGTGGCTGAAGCATATTATACTTGTCCTCCAGTGATGACATGGCGCCAGACACCTCAGTGCTCAAAAAGTGCTGCTTCAGTGCCAGATTCTTGCCGCGCTGACGCCTGAGGATGCCCTAGATGCGCGTCCACATAGACTTTGCATGTAACCTGGGTGCTTTGATGCGTAGGGCTGAACGTAGTTTTAGTGTACAACAACTCTGTATTTCATTACTGACAACATTTTTTGACTCTACAGATATTGACGAGTGCTTGGAAACACCTGGTATCTGTGGTGTCCAAACTATTTGCACAAATTACCCCGGCACGTTCTACTGTTCCTGTCCAGAGGGGTTCTATCCTAACACGGGCTTGTACTGGACAGTAGGGATCACCTTCTGTGAAAGTAAGTTTGCTCTTTCCTCTTTCCACTGCCGTCAACGTGCAATACAGCTGGATTAACAGTATTGTTCTTCTCTGACAGATGTTCAAGTTATGCTAACCCAGATAACACCAGCAGCGGTAACACTATTTTTCCATTATTGTTATTTTTCACATAACCATGAAGTCCTGTTTAGGTGCAAGAGGTCATAAGAAAAACAGTGCAAAAATGATTTGATGTCTGACAGGACATATGGTTATCTGTTACAAGTGTGAGTTATTTTTACAGTTGTAGGGAGTATTATCTGTTACATAAGGGTGAGTTGTTGTACAGTTGTATGGAGTATGTTATGAATGTAGTCCTGTATCTTTCACTGTTTGAGCGGAGTTGTTGGAGCCTGTTGGAGAATGAGTGCACTGGTACAATGCAGCAGGTCTCCCATAGCTCAGTGTCCTTTCAAGCTTCAGACTCAGTTTGAAGAGAAAGTGCAGGATTTCTGTGAGTTGTACAGCACATGTCCTCAGCACACAGGGGTTGACTTGGCCTGGTCTTGTTTAGGTGAACTTTCTCCAGCTGCCTTCTTACCTGGGCAGGTGACAAAGATACTGGGCTGGGCTTCTCCGTGGGCGTGGGGGTAGGTGCGGGAGCAGAATTGATGGACTAATGAATGACCGTCTGAAGCCCAGCGCGTCAAATTGTGCCGCAGACAATTTGACTTGAACCCCCTCCGCAGACGTGCGCTTCAGAAATTTTGTAACGAACGGAGGCAGACAGCACGGGAAAGCGACACAGACAATAAGGGCTGTGACTGATCCTCTTTACATCCGCTCTACATACATTTCCAGTAATCCGCTTTCCCGCTTCATTTTGTATACACGGATGCCATTTTAAAATCGTAGCCCCCCAGCGGTGTGGAGCTGAATTACTTCACGCCACATAGATCTCAAAGCAGATCCATAAATCAAAAACGACGGTGACGGCGGCAGTGTGCGCTGCGTCGACGCAGAACTATAATTCAGCCTTGAGTGGTCTGTGGTGGGGTGTGGATTGAGCATCTGGGAGGTGTAGAGACAAGGCTTCCAGGGGATGAAAAATGATGAAAATGCAGATTCAGTATGTGTGCCCTGAGTCTCTGATTGGTGAATTCCACCTGTCAATCATGGGATACTGTTCCAGTCCCACATCTTGAATACAAAAGCGGTGTCCAGATGACCAGTCAATCACAAATGACTTTGTTTACAGGGAAAAACTAAAGAGAGTGTCTTCTTTGATAAAATTGAGCTACAACTGAATAACCTCACCGAAATACCAGCACCGGTAAGTTTGGCACACACTTAATATTTATCCAGTGTTTTCAAAATGGAATTGATGGTTATATTTGCTTGTTTCTGTTCTTCCCACAGACCATTGCCAACAGTTTTTCAGCAAGTATGGTAATAATTATACATTAAATTATCATCATAAAATGCCTGCAGTTTTTTGGTTCTAGCTCAAATGTAGCTGCCCATGATGTGATTAAAAGATAATATATTAACATCTATATTTATTACTATAGTTGGATCATAATTTTATATTTTGCATATGATAAATCCACAAAAGTTTTTTTGATCGAATATGTTTCGCAGCTCATCCAAGCTGCTCCTTCAGTTCTGGTCAGACGCTGGTGGCCACTGCCTTATATCTACCTAAACTAAGCTAACTGCATTGAAACCACTGTGAAACTAACACACCTACTTGTTTACAGTTACTGTTTGTTAGCTAAGTCTATTGAAGTAAGTCCCCACTAAGTGGAGAGTGTGCCTGAGTCATATTGGCATAATCATTCAGGCCAATGATGGGTGCGTTCACACATCTGGACCTGACCCGGCTATCACATTGTTTTTTTTGTTTTAGTTTAGGTTTGAGGATGGAGTTGTAAATAGGAGATAGATGATGTCTAAGTCCTCCATTTCTGTTCAAAGATGGATTGTCTCTTCTAACAAAAAGCTTCTTTAGCTCCCCTCTAAAACCAGTTCTTTCTCTGGCTCAGATCTGTCCCTCACTGTCCTCAAAAAAGTGGCTCTTGGCTTTTAGGTGGAGATGTACAGCAGACTGAGGTCCTGTGTTGCTCTCTCATCTGTGTTGGTGCATCTTATGAAGTACCTGTTTAGTTTCTCCAGTGTAGCGCTCACTGCAGTCTTCACTGCACTGAATGGAGTAGACCACATTTCCTTGTTTGTGACTCAGTGTTTTGTCCTTTGGGTGGACCAGTTTCTATCTTAACCTTTGTTTGTAGGTTTGAAATAGACTGGGATTTCATGTTGTCTGAAAATCCTCTATAGTTTTTTTTTTTTTAGAAACACCGACCATGCAAGGAATAGTTACACCCTTTCTCCTAGGTTCTGAGTCTCTGTTGAAGCAACAAAACAGCCACTGCGGTTTCAATGTAGTTAGTTCATGATAATACGTTTTCAGCAAATATAGCATTTTCAAAACAATAAAAGGTAGCATGGTGAATGTGTTATGTGTTAATAGCAAATACCCCATAGTTAGTAACATATAACAATGACTGAAAACGCTTGTCCGTGCTGCAATGTTTACCCGTGTAGGAAGTGGCCGGGGTGGGACCACGTGCCAGGAGTAGCCGGGTGAGTAGTTCCGGAAACGGTGAAGTGGGCAGCGTCATCCTGGACCTTTCCGATCGCTTGGTGGCCACGTTGGTGCAGGAAGATTTTAACCAGACCAGTCTTAACGTCAAGAATTCAGCAGTGGGTAAGAAACATCGTCTTGTCACTGTTTGTTAAAGATGCACTGTGTAATTTTTCTGGTGGAGAGTCCTTCAAATTGCTGGAATGTTTCACAGTGTGGCATTAAACCTTTCTATCTTCATTTAAACCAAACCAGATGAAGTTACAGGTTAGATCTGTGGAGAGGCAACCCCGCTCACAGTCAGAATGCCTGTTTTTTTGTTTTTCTAGGTATTTTTGAGAGATAAAACCACTTGTAGTTGAATAAATGTAAGGTAGAGATGTTTAATGTCATACTGTGGAACATTCCAGGCAGAGCAATGACATCTCCATATAAAAAAGCAGGTGACTGACTCCCATTTGAAAAGTTACATAGTGCAGCTTTAAATATATCTAAAGTGATCGTAATGTCCTTCGTAGATTTAAGTCTCGAAACTTACGGATACGGGGGAACAACATGAAAATGCCACCCCTCGGAGCCAATGGGAACAGCATGGAAATCAACATGGATGAACTGGCTGAAAATAACAACGGTAAGTAAGTTTTCGCTTCTAACCAAGTAGCTTCTTCTGGGCTTTGTGAAGAAGCTACTTGGTTAGCAGCTGCAAAAGCTTAGTAGGTCCAGTTGTTTTTATTCAGTTTCGTGATAATGGTAAGTAAAGTTGTGCAATTAATAAAATATTATTCAAGTTGAGATACAATCCTTTCAAATTATGCATTGTCCGGCTTGGGGTTTTTAATCACAAAGTCTACAGCCAATCTTCTGAGCAGAGGTCAGACTTTAGAGGAATGTGTTGTGTGATAAATTCCACTGGCCAAATAAGACTTTGATATCCATTTTATCATAAAATAAAATGGATAAATATAATTAGACATTAGACACTGTCACTCAGACATCCTCAGAATTAACCCTGCATTCTTACATCTTAGTTTGAGTCTGGACTTTTTAGAACCTGCTTCTAAGTGAGCAAAGCTGTAGTAAAACATAACTTCAGCAGACTGCAGTCCAATGTTTTGCCAGAGGAGTGATTAGACAGATCAGTGAATGGGTAATGTATTTTTTGTGACTTAAAACTGGATGTGTTCGGCTTACAGGGACCTACAGCTTTCACAAAGATCAGAGAATCTCCTCTATTTTCACAGCATAAGCAACTAAATGTTACCGTTTGTAAGCCTAGCCCCACTCTAAGCAGATTCTAAGCCCGTGCCATCTCCACTCCAGCTGCCATCAACTGTTTAGTCAGTAATGATCATGCAATGCATGTTTCTGTGTTAGAGAATGCAAAGGCTCTGGATGTCTGAGACAGGAGAAGTTTATTTGCCCTCAGTCCAAGACCTAAGGACTTGAATACTCAACACTGCAACTAAGAATGACAGCTTGGAGACAAGCTGGCTGAGATGAAATGAGAAGAGCATAGCATACTGCTACTGATAAGTTGACCAAGGAAACTGATAATGTTAAAGAAGGACAAATTCTGTAATAGAACAGTATTTTCTGATTGAGAGAGGAATTGGGCCTAAATATGCAGAGTTTGTGTGTGAAATAACAATAGGGCCTTTGACTAGACTTGAACCCAAACACACTTGGATGGACGGCCTTACCTACTATCATGGCTTTTCCAGGTTCCGCTGCGGCTGCTTTCTTCACTCTGAATGGCATGGAGAGCCTGCTCAGTCACCAGTACCTGAAAACAGAAAACCGCACCCAGATGTTCTCAGATGTGATCAGTGCTGTACTCCCCACCATGAACAACACCAACATCACAGATCCTGTCAACTTCACCATCCAGCACAAGACATCAGCAAGCAGTGTAGGAAAATCTGCATATGCATGTACTTTTACAATTTACACCAGAGGCAGCAGAGTGACACCAGCCTCTGTATATTCTCACATTTAAACACAAAACTTTTTACATCGCTTAAGTATTCATTGTTGGTTGGATGAATTATGTGTTTTAAATCACAATATAAAAGCTGACAACAAGAGAGATGATGCTTTGCAGCGATAATGAGACGTATCTGCGGCGCTCACATCAATTAAGCCACTCATCATTTAACTCCAGTTGTCTGCACCGCACATCTTTTTCTTCAGAAGTTGTTCTTGTAAAGTTGCTGTCTGATTTCGTGTTTTATATTTATCCTCCATGGCTGTAAACTTTCCAACTGATAAAAAGCCTGGAGACGCTCTGTTGATGCTGAAAAATTAGAACTCTATTCTACTGTAATTTTCAGTAGCGTGTAGTGTAATGCAGAGTCCATTTTCCCGTACCGGACGCAACGGGTTCGGGCAAATGGTTGCTGAAACGTTCTGGAATTTTATGGGCGAGTATGCAGGCGGGTAGTAACTACACACAGGAGGGTCAGGACTAAATCAGGACTAAACCAGGATTACACCAGGACTAATCTTGGACTTAAGAGAGAGAGAGAACCCCGAGCCCACAGAGCAGGGTGTTTGCAAAGCCCTGGTTCAATGCTGGTTCAGTTCTGGTTTAGTCCTGTTTTAGTCCTGTTTTAGTCCTGGTTCAGTCCTGGTTCAGCCCTGGTTCAGTCCTGGTTCAGTCCTGGTTCAGTCCTGGTTCAGTCCTGGTTCAGTCCTGGTTTACTCATCCTGGTTCAGTCCTCTTTTAGTCCTGTTTTAGTCCTGGTTCAGTTCTGTTTTAGTCCTGTTTTAGTCCTGGTTCAGTTCTGTTTTAGTCCTGGTTCAGTTCTTTTTTAGTCCTATTTTAGTCCTGGTTCAGTCCTGTTTTAGTCCTGTTTTAGTCCTGGTTCAGGTCTGGTTTAGTCCCGTTTTAGTCCTGGTTGAGTCCTGGTTCAGGCCTGGTTCAGTCCTGGTTTAGTTCTGTTTTAATTCTGTTTTAGTCCTGTTTTAGTCCTGGTTCAGTTCTGTTTTAGTCCTGGTTCAGTTCTGGTCTAGTCCTGTTTTAGTTCTGTTTTAATTCTGTTTTAGTCCTGGTTCAGTCCGGGTTCAGTCCGGGTTCAGTCCGGGTTCAGTACTGGTTCAGTCCTGTTTTAGTCCTGGTTCAGTCCTCGTTCAGTCCTGGTTCAGTCCTGGTTCAGTCCTGGTTCAGTCCTGGTTCAGTCCTGTTTAGTCCTGGTTCAGTTCTGGTTTTAGTCCTGTTTTAGTCCTGGTTCAGTTCTGTTTTAGTCTTGGTTCAGTCCTGGTTCAGTTCTGGTTTAGTCCTGTTTTAGTCCTGGTTCAGTTCTGTTTTAGTCTTGGTTCAGTCCTGGTTTAGTCCTGTTTTAGTCCTGGTTCAGTCTTGGTTCAGTCCTGGTTCAGTCCTGGTTCAGTCCTGGTTCAATTTCGTGGCAGTCTGTGGCATGTCCCGCAAAAGTCCAGCGTCTCGATCAATGTTTCTTCTACTCAGTAAATAAAGCCTGTGAAGTGATGACAGTCGAGTCACGTCTATGAATTCGTATTCGTACTGAAGAAAGCGTAACCGTTTCGTTTCATTTCGTGATTGTGATTCTTGAAGTCGTAACTTTTCAATCCGTATTCTGATGGATTCTTCAGCTAGAATGATTTTAATTTGTGTGCGATTTACGTGTGAATGTTAACGGGTCCGGGCGTGTGCAGGTTTAACTTTGATATAATCACGGCTTAACGGGCGGGTGCGGTGCTGTACTGCATGTGCGCGGGCGGGAATGGGTCTCTGAAAATTGACCCGTGCAGGACTCTAGCGTAATGACGACCGTCGGATACACGTATGACACTGCCGGTGTAGATCGTCAAACCCGTTAAAATGAAGACCTTTTCTTAATAAAACCGACCAATAATTTACATGTTAAAAATGCAGCCACCGAAAAAAGACCCATTCAGGAAACGGTATCGAAAAGTAGGTATTGTTAAAATACTAGTATTGTAAAAAAAAAAAAAAACAGTACCCAGCTCTCCTCATGAACTTATCTTGGTGAATTATTTGAATGCTTGAAATACATTTGATAAATTAGCAAAACATTTGGATTAGGGATGGGCATGATTAGTCGATTAATCGATAATTGATCATTAAGAATTTCATCGATTACGTTCATTTTAATCGACAAACCGAATGTAGGTTGCTGTGCGTAGCGTGACCAAACAGGGGTCCGTACATGTAGCTCTCTGCACTCAGAAGGAGACAAACAGTTGGTCCACCTGCAGCGTACTGAAGTGCAAATGCGAACAATGTGCAACGACGACTTGTACAAGAAAGTCCACGTTTTCCGTTCGGGACAAGTGTGAGTCCATGTGCACAGTGTATAAAGCAGCACATATGTTTCGGTGTCCAGTGGGAAAAAGTTTTGCCAGGTGAGAGTCGCGCAATGTCGATGACGAGTCCCCACCTCCCTCCCCCCGTACGGTGTCCTGGTTTTGACAAACGCAAATATGGTCACACTAACCTGTATTCCACTGAGTCATGTCTTTTAATCCGACAGAAGTTGAACCGCATCAGCGACAAAAGAGCTGTAGTTTTATCTTCGCTTAGTTTATGCAAATTAGCGATGCGGTTTTAAGTTTCGTTTCTGTGAGAGTTGCGCAAAACTGAATTAAACACATTATAATGTCAAACGGGCTGATGTGGCTCTAGAGTGGTTACGGTTTATATGTCGTAAAGTTGAATTTATTTATGCAGATTAGTAGTGCAGATAGTAATAATAATGATCATTTTAATATAAAAACATCGATCGTTAATTCTTCCGACGATCGATTAAGAAAATTTCACCGAATGCCCATCCCTAATTTGGATTGCTGCAAACTGTTTAAATGAACTAGTTCTGTTTTTCATGTACTATCAGGTGCCTTTTATCTAGGAGCTCAAAATAATACTGTTAATTTGGCTATGTGTCTTACATTTGTTTATGTTAGAAACGTGTAATGTACCTAGGCTGGATAGGCTGACAGGTGAGATAAGGACAGAAACAAACAAGCAAAGTTTTAAAATGTTTACTGATAATTGATTGAAGCTGCATTGCAATAAAGTGACCTAAGTAAATGAAATAACTGCATTTAATTTAAGTAATTGTGATTGAAATTAATACTACATACCTTCTTGTGTTGTCTTCTTGGTGTTCCGGCCAAAAGAGTCCCCAGGCAGCCGGAGCACCTTAAGAAGGTTCCTGGGCAGGCAACCATTTTGTTAGGAGGAAGGGAGCACAGAGATTTTAACTTTTCTACTTATATTTTAAAATTAATAATAAAACACTGCTAATTTATTAACAGGGTATCCCCAGGTTTGACTACCCCAAATTTAAGACTTTTTAAAGACCTTTTTAAGACCACTTAAATGAAAATTAAGACCAACATCGCACCCATTATGTGGGCGAAAAACACAAGATCCAATTCTAATAATGACCATTACTCACTACTTTAAATAACAAAAAAATACTTTTATTATAAAATCTCATTCAGAACTCATTTATAGTTGTATGCATTGCTTGTAAAATGGCCAAAAAAAAACATTTATGACATTCTAAATTTCACATTGTTGTTTTTTTTCCTCCCATCCAATTAAAAAAAGAAAAGAAAAAAAGGCTAATGAAATTTAAGACATCTGTGAAAAAAATAAGACTTGGACAACATAATTTAAGACTTTTTAAGGCCTTAATTTAGGAACATGAAATTTAAGACCTTTTCAAGACTTTTAAGACCCTGCAGCTACCCTGAATAAAGACATATTTTTGTATTTAGATTTAATTGAATATTTAGGACACTGTTTTGATATGATTAACTTTTTAAATATTGAAGGGAAATTATCTAAACTTATTTTAATTAAAAGAGGTGGTCTATAAAAGGAGCCAGCCTCACTTTTGTGGAGAAGAAGGTGCTGTCTTTGTGCGCAGGTTTATGCAATGCCTGTTTTTAACTTCATAAATATTTTTTTCGATTTTCTTCTTGGTCATGGAATAAATGCACTTTGGGTTTGCACTTAAATTGTCTCAACTCGACTCTGTTCCTGTAAGGTTGCTACCCAGGCTATTACACAATATAACAAACATGGGGGCAAGTGGCAAAAACTGATAAGCGGATCGGAGGCATGTATGTATTGACTATTTCATTCACTTTTTTTTCTAGTCGGAGAATGAAGCCGGCATGATAACCTGTGTGTACTGGAAAGTGGAGAAGGACGATGCGGGCCTGGTCACCTCCATGGGCTGGTCTACAGAGGGCTGCACCATGACCTTCACCAATGAGAACTACACCGTGTGCAGCTGTACTCATCTCTCCACGTTCGCCTTGATTCTACAGATTGCAGATGTAAGGACTTTATTGCATTGTTAGTAAATAGGACTGACATAATTTTATTTCATGGTCAATACCGATGATTAAGAATCCAGAACAGCCAATGTTCAATTAGCTTTGCAGATATTTTGGGGCCGGGTTAGATTTTTGATTCTTTGCTCCAAATTATATGATCTGAAATGAACTCAGTTAAGAAAATATGATAAGGAAATATAATATAAATCTTTGTTTTAATACAATACAACGGCTAGTGTTGGGAAGGTTACTTTTAAAATGTATTCCCCTACAGATTACAGATTACATGCCCCAAAATGTAGTTTGTAATGGAATCCATTAAATTACTTAAAGTGAGTAACGTAATCTGAATACTTTGGATTACATCGTTTGCTGTAGAGAAGCAAAGACTAGGAAATCATAACATAAGATGTTTTGTCTGCTAAAAGACAATAAAAAGCCCAGTTTTTACTTAACCAAATTAAAAAATAGTATTGATAGGGGAGGAGGAGGCACGGTCCACACGGTCCTGTTAAATAGTGTTTGAGACATGGTTTAGACCTGGTTTAGTCCTGGTTTAGTCCTGGTTTAGTCCTGGTTTAGATCTGGTTTAGATCTGGTTTAGACCTGGTTTGGACCCAGTTTAGACCTGGTTTTAGTCCTGGTTTGGACCTAGTTTAGACCTAGTTTAGACCTGGTTTTAGACCTGGTTTAGACCTGGTTTAGACCTGGTTTAGACCTGGTTTGGACCTGGTTTAGTGTCCGGCAATGAGTGGAATTACTAAAATAAAATAAAAAATAAATTAAAAAAAGGGATATAGCCCAAAATGTGAAAACAGGAAAATACCACATTGTAATCCATTTATTTCAACAAAGTAACTGTAATCTAATTCACTCACTTAAACAGTAACTGTAACTGAATACAGTTATTAATAATTTGTACTCTGATTACGTAACTCTGGTACATGTAATCCGTTACTCCCCAACACTGACTACGGCAAATATCTAAAATATACAAAAAAAATGATTTGAGGAGCTTTAAGTATTCAAGACCATGTAAGTATCAAAATATCGACACTTTGGTATTGATTTGTTAAGTTTGTTAAAAAAATAGTATTTTTTTTGTGTCAAGATTCAAGATTTTATTGTCATTGTCATAGAAAAACAACTGAATTATATTTAGAGCGTCAAGCACTGCATTTAGTAGGGGTGTAACGGTACACGTATTCATGCCCAACCATTTCAGTATGCCACATTAGGGTCGGTGCAGGGCTGAGGACGAGTGAGTTCACGCAAATTGCATGTGTTTACATTCCGCCACTACATGTGCAGATACACGGAAGGCTCGGCTCTTTAATATTCACGAGGGAACTCTTAACGTGATTGGGAAGGCAGTGTTTCCCGCAGCGCTTTATAGTTAGGGCAGCTGCCTTGACAACAATTGCCCCCCGCCTTGACTACATTCCTCCGAACCACATGAATCCTCACAAAACTACGGTCATTGTGTCCCGGTCCTCACTTTCGTCTTTCGGCTGGTATGGAATCTCCACCCACGCTTCCCCCTCCATACTCTGTCCCTAGCAAAAGTTTATTTTCAGCCAAAAGGGACAAAGTAACTGGCTGCAGACCTGCGCTCACTGTAGACGATGTGGACGAGTTGTTTTTTCTGACCAAAAATATGAAGATTGAGTAAAACTTCACGCTGGAACCGTTAGTACTGCTCTTTACTTTTTGAAAAGTTTTGTTTACTGTTTACAAGCAATTTATTTTTTATAATATTTCATACATTTGTTGCTTATTTGAGAATATTTTATTTAACTTATTAGTATTACCAAGCAACACTTTGCATTTATTTTATTTTCTCTTTTGTATAATGTTAAAACAAATTTTTGGTTTAATAAACACACAAATAAACAACAAGTGTTTTGCATTTTGTTTCCATACTGTATTGAAAATGAACTGAACCGTGACCTCAAAGCCAAGGTACATACCGAACTGTGATTGTTGTGTACCGTTACACTCCTAGCATTTAGTGATATAACTGTATACATATAAAACGCCATACCAATTGGTGCTCTTACAACTCAAGTTGGCTCGGAGCTCTTCTTATTTCTGAGTTTGAAACATGAACCTGAAATCCAACGTGTCTTCTCCGTATTATTCCCCAGCCTCCTCCTCAGAACGACTTCCTGGACTGGCTCAACCGGATCTGCGTCATCATCGGACTCTTCTTCTTCGCTCTGGCCGTTCTCACCTTCCTCTTGTGCAGCTGGAATCCCAAAATCAACAACACCGCTCGCCTCCACCTGTGTCTCAATCTGGGCCTGTCCCATCTGCTCCTGCTCTGGAACGACCGCTATCTAGACGATGAGGTACAAAGCTAAATTTGGTGACGGTGTATGAACTTTAAAAACCATGAAGGAGCATTTTCAGGAGAGGGAGAACAAATAACTATAATAATCACTGTTTCTACTTCAGCTACTGTGTTAGTTAAGGTTAAGTGTCTTGCCCAAGGACACAATGACAATATGCATTATGAGCTTGCAGCATTTTCACACACCCAAAACACTTCAAGGACCGATATTCTGATAAAAAAAAAGTGGTGGTATAATGTCCTTTCTGCCCTGAGCCACCACAAAAAAAACTAGATTTGAAATTTCCTAGGATTGTTGCCTCATAGGTAGAAACCAGGGTCAGTTTTACCAGACCGCCAGAGTTGTTCCAAGCATTTCGGATGTCAAATCGCATTCATTAATACTGTATGCTTATGTTAATACTGTATGAGGGCATGTTCTTTAATTATTATCGGATAACATTGTTTTTCTTTTCCCCATGGCCAAAAAACGTAATCCGATCACTTTGAATCGCCCATATTACTCTATTTTCTGATCTGTTTTAATGTTCTTTCCTCATCACAAACACATTTGGGGTTGTGTTTTGTTTCATTCATACATTTTTAAAACACAAACCCAGTAGACCAGACCTGGGCATTGTCCAGCTCCCGGGCAACATACGGCCTTTTAGTTGACTCTGACAGGTCCGTTCAGGCTAATTTGGCTGAATTGCTTTTATGTTTGTTTATTTATGTATTTATTTATTTATTTATTCAATAGGGACAGTGCATTTTAATGAGCATCTACAACACTGCAGTGTAAATATGCCAGATTATAGCAAGAATGCTCATTTCCATCTGTAGTCCCTCGGCAGGTAACACCACAAATTTAACAGAAAAAAACAAAAACAAGTGACAGTTATACATTAAAAGTGTCCACAAGTCTGGTTTTCCTTTAGCCACTGTTTCAAGTAGGACATGAAAGTGGCAAGTGTTGGAGTTTCTTTTACTGGTAGCAGACTGTTCCAAAATGTTGTGCCTCTGACTGAGAGAACACATTGTCCGAATGTGGTGCGTCTGTGTGGGAGCTCACAGTTCCCCCGGGCTGTGGCCCTACTGTAGTTCCCATCCCACTCACTGTCTTTACTTTAATAAAATCCTGTAACGGAGGAGGGGCAAGTCCATGCAAAACTTTATAGATAAAACATCCAAATTTAAAATCAACAAAATTATAAAAATTAAGCAGATTGTACTTAATATAAAATAGTGCAGTGGTGAAATGAGAATGGTTTCTTGTCCAATATTTTTATGGTGATTCGATGGGTTTGAGTTTTGTGCCAACAGCGAGTGATGATGTGGTTCTGTAATACTCTATATGAGACAGAATCATGGAGCGTAAAAACATTCGTGCTGCATATAGAGTCATAAAAGATCTTACTTGTCTAAAATTAGATAAGTTAGAGGTGTTTTTTTAGACAATGTTAGAGGAGTTTTTTTTAGGTGACATTTTTTGTAAGTTGTAACGACCCAGCTCGCTAGGGTTGGAAATGTAATAAAAAAAATCCAAGGTGGAGAATGGAATAAATTAAGTAATGTTTAATTAACAGGAATATAAAAGGGTAAATTAATAAAACATGCTAAAATATGTACAGAAAATAATCCAAATTGAGAAACAACAAGAAATAACAGGATTAACATATAACAAGTTTTGCGCCAAAAAACGTGCCACGCAAGTCTGTATAAAAACGAGTGATTAAACTAAGAGACACACAACAAAACTAAATCACAAGTGCCCAAAGTAAAACCACATAAACCCACAAACAAAATCACTTTTTCATTGCTTAGTCATGACATAAACTCTTACCAGTCGTACCAGCTCGTCAAAACAATGATATTTACTGCTTTTTTTATAAAGAAATACAATTAATATTATGCAAAATTTAGTAAAGCATTTTGGAGTTCCACAATATTTTCTGTTTCTCGTGTGGCTCTATGGATAAAATAATTGCCCACCCCTGCTGTAAGCTGAGTTCTTCTCTCAAACTAATACAGGAAGAGCTCTACTGTGTTTTTAAACTCCATACACCTTCACTAGAATCATTTGGATAATTTCAGTAACTCTGTAATTGCCAATATCTACAAAACAAAATGTAAAATGTAGTTGTTAACATGAAAACTACAGCTATATGACATCACAAGGTTGAACAGGGCATTTTGAGATTTGGATAGTGAAACAAAAGCTTTGAGAAAGAAACAAAACACAACTCCAGGTCTGTTTGTGATGAGGAAACAGCATTCTAACTTGGCTAAAAGCTCAAAAAGGAGTCAGTTTTGTGTAATATAGGACCTTTAATGCTCAGATTGCGTTCACTTTACACCTCATCAACCCTAAGCCACTGTTTTTATGTTTTTTTTAATTTATTCCTCCACAGTTGGCCTGCACGGTTATGGCCGGCCTCCTCCACTTCCTCGTAGTGGCCAGTTTCGTGTGGATGCTGCTGGAGGCGACGCAGCTCTTCATGTTAGTGCGGAAACTAACCAAAGTTCAGGTCATCAAGAGAGACGGCCTCCCCAAACCCGTGCTGTACATCGTGGGTTACGGGGTGCCTCTGGTCGTGGTGGGGGTTTCTGCGCTGGTGTATTCCGACGGATATGGGGCGACTGAAGGCGCGTAAGTATAACCGTATTGCCGTTGTGGAATATAATGAAGTTTTTTTTACATATCTGGTACCTTCACTTCACTACCTCATTAGATCTAAGAACATGTATCTGTATTTTCTACTTAGGGTGACTATAGATTTCCAAATCAAAAACTAGGACATCCCTGGTTTGAGGTGGTTGGTAATAATTAAATTGTGAAATCAGTGCATAATTAAGGAGAACTGTTTTGCATTCGGCCCATTTATGACTAACATGTGTCAGTATAGTCACATTTGTGTTTTGGTCATTTTTAAGTATACTTTTCCTGTATTTTACTTTAAAAAATGACAATTTATGCCTCTTTTTACTGTTGGCAAGCATCAAATTTTGTCAAAAACTAGGAAAAATGAAGGGTTTTGGATAAATCTGCTGGGACAGAGCTCAAAACTGGGACTGTCCCGGGTAAATAGGGACATCTGGTCACCCTCTTTCTACTCCACTAGTTTTTTTGAACGGGACTAAAAAAAATAAACATATTTTTGATGATTGTTTGAGACCTGCTGAAAAGGTTGAGGGTTTATTTTTCATAATTTGAACAAAAATTTAAGAACAAAAAAATCATTTCTGTTGAACGAAATTCAGCAAAACATTTGAAGCTTTATTAGATCTCAAATTCTACATGAAATACTACTCTTTAAGTACATTTTAGGTACTTGGACATGTACTTTAATCATTTTACTTAAGTACATTTTTTTCATGTAATGCTTTTATTCTGTATTCATTTATTTTTTGCTTTAGTTTCTGTACTTATACTTAAGATAAATGTAGTATTTCATCCACCACTGCAGTGACTGGTTAGGTTGTATATGCTTTTATTTATTGTATTTGTATTTTGCACTATAATTTATTGTTGCTGTGTTTTACTTGGTTGTAGGTGCTGGTTGTCAAGGACTAGGAACTTCAACTGGGCTCTGACAGGACCTGTGATTGCTATACTTGCGGTAAGTGATTGAAAATCTACAAAATGACATTGTACGGGGGCAAAAATAATTCCAAATTTGATTCAGTATTTTCAAGTTGTGCCAAGATAAAATGTAAAGGTTCAGTTAAAGATGCAGTACGTAATTTGTCTGCTTGTGTCAATATATTTTTATTTGAAATATTCCATGTATGGCATTAAACGTGTTCAATAATAGGCATTATTGCTCACATGTACTCTGAAAAACATGCTTTTTTAGTCTGAGTGGGGTCGCCTTTCCACAGAACTGACCTGTGAGTCCTCCTGGTGATATCATTAGTTTGTCTCTATGTACATAAGTAAGATTAATGCCATACTGTGGAGCACTGAGGACTTCGAACATTTACTGATGCCAGAAAAGTTACACCTATAACTTAAACTAAACAAAGTACTTGATAACCTTGGAGTTTCCTTTAGTACTATTGACTTTATTCTGCCACGCTCACTTCTCCAAATATTTTGCCACTAAAATATGATACAAAGTAGATCATCTCTGGGAGGCTTTGAAACGACTTTGTACTTGCTGTCAGGATCGGCAGCCCTTTCACTTGTATCTGCTCATAAGTGAAATAATTAAATGAAGAAAGTTTGCCGAGTCTCCTACGCTGATTTTTGATAATGATACAACATCACTAGACTCATTCATCAGCCAGTTTCACTTCGTGGAAATTAGGATCCATTCGCTCGACAGTAGGTGGGTACTTTTTTAATTTAATCAATCGCTGCTATTTGGTTGTGACATACGTAATGCGTCAAATCGCGTAGGAAAAAGGGCAACAACATCTTTCCCCTTGATAAAATTCACCAAACATTCTTTGTTCCGATCTCCTCCTCGATCTCGGGAATCGTTGCCAACACAGAATGTCTGTCTTCGTCTTGTGCTGTACCACAAAAGGGACCCAGACAGACACTTGAGTTTGACGTCATGGCTTCACAGCTCTTCACTGACTGGCAAACCGTCTAGTGTATTCCGATTCCTGACCTAGTCGCTGGAGAGATATGAAATTGAGCGGAGGCACTAGGTGGCACCAGCCTGACTACAGCACAGCACCAGTTTTGAGAAATCAGGATACTGCATCTACATGTCACAGAATCCTGAATACTCTCCGAAAACCTCAGTGAGAGTTTATTGGTTTCTCATAAGCAGGATACTGGCATATTCACGATACTGAAATCAGAATACTGCATCTACTTGGACACTCACATAACCAGGATACTCAAAAAACCCAATCATAACCGATCATAACTCTCAAGCGCATGTGAATAGGAAAAACTTGCTCTTGCCCCCCATTTGGGAGTATGACATTATCTCTACTCCCACTCCTTTTTGGGCAAAATAGTAATAATAACAGTTATTAGTAGTTGTTGTTATTTTCATTTCTGTTGTGATTTCACTTGTGTCATGTGTTCCATTGTACATGGATGTGGATCTTTACTTGCCCAAAATAAATGCATTAAACTAAAAAAACTAAAAAACTAGAATCTAAAATCCACCAATAGGCCCTTTAACACTGGTCCTCATACAGTGTTATTATAATATCCAATGCACCGTCCTTGGTCTTGTCTTTAAAGGAAGATGCCTTCACTGGTTCTGCAGGTCAGCTATTCATAATTATATCTTTTTTCAGCTTAACTGTACATTGTTCTGTGCTACACTGTGGAGCCTGAGAACCACCTTGGCCAACATGAAGAGTGGAGCCTCGGATTCCAAAGATGCAAGGTAAAGCAATAGTGTAATAATTTCAGATGGTAGAGGGCAGGGGCAAATATAACTATGGGCATTCCGTTGTTTGTGAAGGAAATATCCAAAACTGAAAATCTACAAACGTGGTGTGTTATCATTGTCACAATCTTGCCATAATAAAGGGCCCATATTACACTTTATTTCTCTCTGCTCCGCACCTCCTCCTGTGCGCAATGCAGGCTCGCCTCTAATCCAGAACTAGACCAGAACTAAAACCAGGACTAAACCAGGTCTAAACCAGCACTAAAATCAGGACTAAAACCAGGTTTAAAACCAGGTCTAAACCAGGAGTAAACCAGGACTAAACTAGGACTAAATCAGGACTAAACTAGGCCTAAACCAGGACTAAACCAAAACTAAAATCAGGACTAAAACCATGTCTAAACCAGGTCAGCACCAGGATTTAATCAGGATTTAACCATGGTGTGTGGGATGTCACGACATCACAAGGTGGAACAGAGCATTTTGAACTTTGGAGTAGTAGAACGACTAATAATGCAGTGTTACTCAGACATGTGTGAAGGAAACAAAACACAACTCCTGGTATGTTTTTGAGGAGGAAACAACATTATGTCTTTGAAAAAAATCTACAATACAATAATGTAACTCACTCACATCCTCAACTCAAATTATTGATACCAAAAGAAACTTACAATGTTGTCCTTTAAAAAAAAAACTTGACATGTCTTTGACTTTGCAGATTAGTGTTGTTCAAGATCGTGGCTCAGTTTGTGATCCTGGGCTGCACCTGGATCCTGGGTCTGTACCAGTCCAACCTTTTCTTCCAAGTTATGTTCATCATCCTGAACTCTCAGCAGGGGACTTTCCTCTACATAGTCCATTGTGTGCTCAATAAAGAGGTAGGTCTCTGTGTTGATCTGATCTGAAGAACACTACAGGTGAATCTGACCTTTTTATTTCTATGAAGTTAATACTTCTTCTGATTCATTTGTTGTTGTTTCTTTTCGCTCATTTAAGTCATTCAGGTGCATTATGAATTCATACATGTCTAATAACCAATTCAAAATTCTGAAAATTAGAACAGCTAGAACAATTAGAATGATTTGTCCATCTTATTTAGACTTTAACCTCAAATAGACCAATAAAATAATACTGATAAAATGCCCCGCTCTGGGGAAAAAATGTTTGAATTTATCATTGATGAGTTGCTTGTATGCAAAATGTATAGAGCTTCCTGTTTGTCTTCATGGATGTCATCGCTTTGCCTGAAATGTTGCTAGGCCTGTTACAATAACAAACGTTGAAATACGATATATCGTTACAGAGAAATATTGAGATCAACTCATAATGAAACTATTTTATGCCACTGACAAAATCAGAATGATCCTGGTAAACCTATTTTTAAATCTACCGTATGATTAAAAGACCTGAGCTGTAACAAATAAGTAACAGAACTGACTAATAATCAGCCATGTATTTTATATATAAGGAAGTTTATTCAACTTTCAACAGTTCCAGTCAAAATTTATTTATCATTTTTCACTTTTCATACAAAAAAATGTAACACAAAGTGATTTACAGTGATTAAAAACAATCCCACGTTATCCTTCCTAAGATTCTGCCTTTACTTTATCTCCATATAAAAGTTGAAATATTGTAAAAACAGTCCTAAAGCTCAAAAAAAAAAAATATTTGCAATCTTGTCTTTATTTAATTTTTCATAATTGTGAATTGTATTTTAGATCCGGGAAGAGTACATCAAATGGCTGACCTGCTCATTCAAGAACAAAGAGGTGGACGATGAGGTGGTGAGTGAACGAAATGTTGATTCTGATGTTTGACTCTTAACTGTGTTGTATGTACCCGACCTAAACATTTTTGTCCTATTTTGTCTTATAGAAAGATGTGCCGTCTGTGTCCGAAGACATGGACAAGACCAAATAAGAAGCAGAAGAAATATAAACTCAATGAAATCAAACCTGTGAACCCCAATATGATTAGATATAAATGCATACATCTCTGTAGTGTCACTGAACGCTGTAACTCCTGTAGTGTTTTTGTAGTGTGACCATAGTCCTCTGTGTACATTTGTTTATATTTGTTTATATTGCTGAAGCTTTACATCCGGGCATATGTATAGTACCTTGAGTTTTGCAGTTATTCAAATGCAAAGGAAATATGTACTGTCATCTCAGGGCTACTGACTAGATTTACTTATATTTAACCAGTTATTGAGCTAAAACTTTCCATTCAAATGTATTTATTGTATTGTATTTAATTGTAATAAAGGCTGTTACAATGCACATTAGTCAAGCTAATGCACTATTTTCATTATTAATGGTTTTGTAAGCTTCCCCCGTAACATTATAGAGTTGAAAATTGAATTATAAATTGGCATATTTTAATCACAATCAAAAGTAAAAACATTTGGTAAATTATCATATTTACCTAATGCCATTCTGTCTTTTACATGTATAACTTATAACAGAATGTCCATAAATAATAGTACAAATATTATAACATATTATATAAAAAATATATTAAAAATATATATATATGTACAATGACATGCTACCCAATTTTATGTTTGCCAAATACATGTCTAAAATTAATTACTATCAAGTAGGTAGAGTAGACTCAAGTAAGGATAAGCTTATTTCAAAATAATATAACTCAAGTAGAAGTACAAAGTAGTGGTCCAAGAAATTACAGAGTTAAAAGTATTTGGGAAAACAACTATGCAGATAAAAGTAATTTAAAGAGTAACATCTGATTTAGGATTTGAAGTTTATTTGTTTTGAGCAGAGGTGGGACCAAGTTGTTGTTTTGCAAGTCTCAAGTTAGTCTCAAGTCTTTGACCTCAAGTCCAAGTCAAGTCCCAAGTCATATACCGGCAAGTCCAAATCGAGTCTCAAGTCACTGGCTCATAATTCAAGTCCAAGTCATCTGCTTTGAGCTTCAAGTCATTTCAAGTCTTTAAACCAAAGTTATATTTTTAAATGTATGAATTTTAAAATAAATTGTACTTTAAAAAGTCATAGTATATTTATATATGAGTATATAAGAGTTGTAGAACTGTTCATTTTTCCTTTTTAAATGTCTTGACAAGATCTTAGTGTGAATCATTACAGTCAGAATAGAAAGAATTCAGATTTAAAAAGTGCTTCTCAAGTCACAGTCCTCAAGTCCGGGACAAGTTCCAAGTCACTGACCTTCAAGTCTATGTCGAGTCCCAAGTCTTAATCAGTTGTATCAAGTCAAGTCTCAAGTCCTAAAAATAGTGCAAAATACTGCAAAGGAATTTGAGAACTAAATCAAGTCTGAAGGAGTGATGCAAGAAACACAAATGTTCAAGTCATTTTATATTGTCAACATAAAGCTTTTGTCTTTTGTAGACTTACAGTGGGAAGAGTAATCAAAACTTTTACTCAAGTAAGAGTACTTTTACACACGTAGGTGTAAAAGTATACCACTAGAACTCTGAAAAGCACCATTTATTTAAAAACTTACTCAAGTAAATGTAAGAGAGAACTACCCACCTCTGATTACTGTGAAGAAACAAAAATACTGGCTTGTTGCAATAAACCTCCGCATATTATGACACCATCGCGCCACAGAGGGCAGCACCGAGAGGAACATTACGCAGCGCTGAAGAAGAGTTCGAACAGAGACGCTTCCGGTGCAAACATTTCACAAATTTTTCCGGGTAATGCACCATTTAAAGTACAGAACGCAATTTTCTGCTTATTGTGTTAAATTTGCACTATCTATATTTGTGCAGAGGAATGGTAAAAGTTGTAGAATACTCCCAAAATGCCCCGAAAACGTTTGAGAAGCTAATTGCTAAATAGTCGGCTATGTATTGAAGCTAATGTTGTGGAGATGCATGGTGCGCACAATGCATGTGTATAATAAACGCGTTTTATTTTATTTTTACGTAAGATTTAACGTTGTATTCAAGTCATTACCAGAATGTTTTAAAGAATACCGATGTCTGTCATGCTGATGTGTAAAATAGTCCCGGATTAGACCTATTTTAGACCTGGTTTAGTATTAGTTTAGTCCCTGTTTAGACCTGGTTCTTGGTTCTAGTTGGATTTGTGCAGTGTGCCTGGTAGAATCCTGGTTTATCCTGGGTCTATTGGTTGGTCCTGGTGAGGTCCTAGTCTAGACCTGGTTTAGTTTAGGCACAGTTCTGGTTTAGTACTGATTCAGTCTTTGTTTAGTGCTGGATTAGTCTTGGTTCAATTCTGTTTAGTCTTGGTTTAGTTCTAATTCTGTTTTGGTCCTGATCCAGTCCTGTTCATGAAGCTACCAGTTTGGACCTGGTTTAATACTAGTTCTGACTTGTTTCCGTACTTTTTAGTCTTGTTTTAGTTCTGATTTGAGTCTAGGTTCAGTTCTGATGGTTACACGATTACCCCTCACCAACCCAGCAGAGCTCTACGATCTGCTGGAGGTTCCCCCTGTCCCGGTGCAAACAGTGGGGTGATCGTTCTTTTGCAGTGGCCGGTCCAAAACTCTGGAACTCTTTGCCCATTGAGTTACGGTCCATCCCTGACCTGCCTTTGTTCAAAGCCAAACTTAAAACCTACTTATTTAGAATGGCTTTTAACATTTAGTGGCCCTGTGACACTTTATTTATTTTGCTTTGTTGACCTATTTGTATGATGTTTATTGATTTTATCTTGTTTTAATGTTGTACAGCACTTTGGTTGGCTTTGGTTGTTGGAAGGTACTGTAGAAATAATGTTTGATTGATTGATGATTAACTCGTGGATTGTTTAGTCCTGTTATTATTCCTGGTTTACATACATTCTACATAAATTAGTACTTTCTAATTTGTGTTTTTTTCTTCTCCAGTCATTTGTTTTTGGATGAGATTCTGGCAAAGAGAAGTTAAGCCTACAAAAACCAACCATGACATCTCTAGTAAGTACAGCGACCTACAGATTAAAGTGATTTGCAAAACTCGGTACCTCAATATTCTTTGGCTGATCCAGATATTAGACAATATAATAATATATATGTGAAATAGACTGTACAACAAAGTGTAGAATTACTTAACAAGAAAGAATACAGACTAAATAAATCAAAGGTTTAATATTTGAATGTTTCTCACAGTCAAGCAGCAGCTCTTCCGGGACAGAGTACATAGTGCGAGTGCCCAAGTGAGTAGCTTGCTTTATTTTTTAAACATTTTTATCCCTGAAGTGTGTAATGTCATTTTTGCCTAATTATTTTTTAATATGTGATTTTTATTTTCAGAAATACCACGAAAAAGTACAATATTATGGCGTTCAATGCTGGAGACAAAGTGGCTTGTTCGACATGG
This sequence comes from Boleophthalmus pectinirostris, assembly GCF_026225935.1. Taxonomy (NCBI): domain Eukaryota; kingdom Metazoa; phylum Chordata; class Actinopteri; order Gobiiformes; family Gobiidae; genus Boleophthalmus; species Boleophthalmus pectinirostris. Next base: position 28,971,585 of record NW_026571115.1, on the reverse strand, counting down.
ACACAGGTTGGTTTTTGTAATTTATTTAGTTATAGACTTAGACTTTATTGATCCACAAGGGAAATTACTTGGAGACAGTAGCTCATATATCACAATATATTACAATAACAAAGTGTAAAAATATATTTTAAAAATGTAATAAAACTTCTAAATCAGTGGCAGTAAAAAGCAAGCGACTGGTGTCAGTCAGCATAATTATATAAATGCGTTTGTACAAGTAAATAAAAAACAGAAATATAGTAAAATAAATACAGTTTATCACAATTATGCACAAGAGGTTGTAAGGAAAACAGTGCAAAGATGATATGATGATTGACATAAACACAGGCTTATCTGTCGCATAAGGGTGAGTTGTTGTACAGTTGTAGGGAGTATTATCTGTTCCATAAAGTTGATTTGTTGTAAAGTTGTAGGGAGTATTATCTGTTCCATAAAGTTGATTTGTTGTAAAGTTGTAGGGAGTATTATCTGTTCCATAAAGTTGATTTGTTGTACAGTTGTAGGGAGTATTATCTGTTCCATAAAGTTGATTTGTTGTACAGTTGTAGGGAGTATTATCTGTTACATAAGGGTGAGTTGTTGTACAGTTGTAGGGAGTATTATCTGTTACATAAAGTTGATTTGTTGTACAGTTGTAGGGAGTATTATCTGTTACCATAAAGTTGATTTGTTGTACAGTTGTAGGGAGTATTATCTGTTACATAAAGTTGATTTGTTGTACAGTTGTAGGGAGTATTATCTGTTCCATAAAGTTGATTTGTTGTACAGTTGTAGGGAGTATGGTATAAATGCAGTCCTGTATTGTATAATGTTTTTGCCACCTGCTCGTTTCCATGGAGGTGTTCATATTTTCAGTTACAGGTGTTTTTATACTGACAAACAGGGATGCATCGAATATTCTGCAACTGAATATATGAGTGAGTTAAAAGTACGGCCAAATAGTGGTGTAAGAGAATAGTGGCGTGTGACACAATGATGCAATCAAACAACATGCAGTGACTCGGTGATCTGGCACCTTCTTTAAAATATCAGCAGTGTGGAAATATTTTAGTGTATGATGTTACAAACAAACACTTATTGACATTGACTTGAGCCTTCTGTTTACATTATTAACCTATTTACAGTGGCTAAGCAGACTTGTTCCAAAACAATAATTCATTTATTGTGGGTTTATCCACTTTAATGCACTTAAGTTTTTTTGGTATTGTTGTTTTTTTTTGAAGGCCTAATATGAATGAAAAACTTAAGATATACTTACTTGAAAGGCTACTGGAATATTTAAAGAATATTAAATAAACATTTACTTTCTTTTAAAAATATGTATAAAAATGTATTCTAGGCTTTTTATGCAATATTAAAAAAAAATTGTTAAAAACATAACCACATTTGATAATTGGTTTCGGTATTCGGCCAAGCGTTGAATTTTGTTTCAGTTTCGGCCACAAATTTTCATTTCGGTGCACCCCATTGACAAATATCTTGAAATATTAATTCCTGAATTTAAACCAGTGGGGCTGGGAGATTATCTGACAGCAAATCGAAATAGTTATTTGAACATGGCAAAGGCACAATTCATTCTGATAGTATTCTGCAGTGAAAAAAATACCTTTAGATCTCAAATTTTCTGAAATCCATGTAATTCTTGTATTAGTTTAGCAGTTCATATTTCACTCTACTCTCAAATGCTCCTTGGCTATCATTAAATTGTGCACTCTGAAAAAATTCAGATAAAAAAAAATATATATACATTTTCAATATTTGTCAGAAAAAAATGCGATTACATATTTTTCCAATCTTCTTTCCAGGCTCGTATGGAACGTGACATGAGTGCGCGGCGCATTTACGGCGAGGAGGAGGCGGCCGAGGGAGCAGCCGGGAGTGAGTTTGGGAAAAAGCAAAGGGAGGAGGCGAGGAGGAAGAAGTTTGGGATCGTCACCAAAGAGTTTAAAGTAGAAGACCAACCCTGGATTCTCAAAGTCAACGGGAAAGCGGGCAAGAGGTGAGTGAAAGTAAACATTTACAGTCTTTATACATTTTGAACCAAGGTAGAGTTCTGGAGCGGGGTGATGTTTACATGTTTGTTTGTTGTTGTTTTTTACCACACCAACCTAAAACAGTAGACTACTAAAAGCTCTGTAATCTTCCAGCTACATATTCTTGAATAACATGCTGACAGATTTGCCTACAAGCTCTAAGTTTAATAAGCAGGAAAGTTAAATGCAGAGGGCAAAACTTGCTACATTAAGCAATAAATCAAAGCCACGGTATGTGATTATTAGCCAAAAACATTGCTAAATAAATAAAAGCCTGTGTTTTTTCATTTTGGTTGTGTGTATCGCACTGAAAAACATGTTTCGATATTGTTGGTGGGCTTGCATCTCCACAAACCTGACTCTTATTGCCTATAATCTTCCACACTATTGCTTTAAGCATATCTAGCTGCATGGAGAATGTTCTGAAGCGTGGTTTTAACTTTCTATTTCTATGGAATCATTCAGGTGACATGGCACCTCTGGAAAGTTGCATACTGTACAATTAAAATGGGCCTTCAACAAAATCAAGAGAGCTAAAAAACAGGACAACAGAGAATCAGAGCCCAGGAGAAAGGGAGTAACTATTCCTTACATGGCTGGTGTTTCGGAAAAACTACAGAGGATTTTCAGACAACATGATCCCGGTCTATTTCAAAACCTACGAAATAGACACTCTAAGACAGAAACTGGTCCAACCCAAAGGACAAAACACCGAGCCACAAACAAAGCAATGTGGTCTACTCCATTCAGTGTAGTGAAGACTGCAGTGAGCGCTACATTGGAGAAACTAAACAGCTACTTCACAAGAGGATGCACCAACACAGACGAGATAGCAACACAGGACGTCAGTCTGCTGTACATCTCCACTTAAAAGCCACGGGCCACTCATTTGAGGACAGCGAGGTACAGATTTTAGCCAGAGAAAATAATTGGTTTGAGAGGGAAGTGAAAGAAGCTATTTTTGTTAAGAAAGAATATCCTTCTCTAAACAGACACCATCTATCTCCTATTTACAACTCCATCCTCAAACCTAAATCAAAACAAACAAGAGAACAACAGGTGTAGCCAGGTCAGGTCAGAGGTGAGGAAGCACCCATTATGGCCCTGAATTTTTATGCTAAGTAGACCCCACACCCTGCACAGGTCAATAGGCTTAACTAACTAACAGAAACGGTAAACAAGTAGGTGTGTTAGTTTCAGAGTAGTTAGTTAGCTCCTTCCTGTAGACAGATATAAGGAAGTGTCCACCAGCATCTGACCAGAACTGAAGTAGCAGCTTGGATGAGCTGCGAAACGTCTTCAACCAAACTAACTTTTGTCTAGTCAACAAACTGATTTTTCTCCTCGCCATATTGTACAATTAAGCAAACATTATCTGGACATTTAGCATTTATAATATCTTATCTGTTATATTTTTGGACTGGCAAGTTAGAATTATATGTAATAAACATATTATTTATGACTTTATTGCAAGTAAAACCTAGCTACTGTAGTTATTTGTATTAATTTGCATGACTTATTTTGTGCTTTCCAGGTTTAAGGGAATAAAGAAGGGCGGTGTTACAGAGAACGCGTCATACTACATCTTCACACAGTGTGTTGACGGTGCGTTCGAGGCCTTTCCAGTGCACGGCTGGTACAATTTCATGCCTGTGGCCAAGCACCGGACACTGACAGCGGAGGAGGCCGAGGAGGAGTGGGGCAGGTGGGAGACTTGGACCTAGCACAGGGTTATTTCAGTCCATTTATAATATTATACCTTTAAATTGATGTATGTTGATTATTATTCTATTTTATAATCTTTTATAATATAATCTATTAGCCTCAGTGTCATACCAAATTCTGAATAAATGTGAGATTCCTGGCAAGAGTAATTAAAATCTAATCGAAATTGCAATTTGAATGGATGAGATTCTCATGTTAGTTTCAGTTCACATTTCACTTGTTTTGTCCTTGGTCTTATGAACGTGTTTTAAAAGATGAAACTAAATCTCTCTCTAAATCTCAAGTGGAATTAAATTTTGAAATATCACAACTGCATATTTTTTCCAAATCGTTTTGCCCTGATTTCTGACTTTCCACTTGTTTTGAACATTAAAATGACAATTGGCAATTCACAGAATAACACAGAAAACTCCTGTGTTTAAGAGAGGCTAATTAAAATATGAATTTAAATATTGATATATTAAAACTGACTGGGTTATTGGGTTATTCTTCCATGTTTTTATAGGAGGAACAAAGTCGTGAACCACTTCAGCATCATGCTCCAGAGGCGTCTGAGGGAGCAGGAGCGCGGGGAGGACGAAGAGGACGAGGCAGAGAAAGGGGGAAAGAAGAAGAAGAAGGGCGGAGGGCGAGGAGGAGACCTGCGCATACACGACCTGGAGGACGACCTGGAGATGAGCAGTGACGACAGCCACAGCAGCGGAGGAGAGGGTAAGGACACAGCGTATATACATGAGATAATGAATACAAATTGTGTTCATATTATTGTGAGAGGAATCGTTAGCATTACTCTAATATTCACCAGTTTTGAAATCTAAAGACATCTAAGACAGCGCCTGAGACCGGGAACAGAGACCGGGAACAGAGACCGGGAACAGAGACCGGGAACAGAGACCGGGAACAGAGACCGGGAACAGAGACCGGGAACAGAGACCGGGAACAGAGACCGGGAACAGAGACCGGGAACAGAGACCGGGAACAGAGACCGGGAACAGAGACCGGGAACAGAGACCGGGAACAGAGACCGGGAACAGAGACCGGGAACAGACCAGTTTAATCCTGGTCTCTGTCCCGGTCTCAGTTCTTCATGGACTTGTATTGAGTTATGTGTACAAATTCCAGTCTTTTAGTCTAGTCTCAATATTACCATACAATAATTTTGTGTTGGATTTGATTTGGTCTCTTATAAACAATTCAACTTATTATTTTCTTAACATAAACAAGACAGACCTTTAATTATTGACCTAAAATTGACACAAAATAGATGAACAGCTACAGTATATATATTAAAAAAAACTAAATTATTCTGTTTTTCTTTGTGACGCCTTTAGACGGTGAGAGCAAATCGAAGCCTAAAAAAGACGCCGGTAAGGGCAAAGGGAAGAAGAAGAAGAGAAAGGGCAATGAGCACGAGGCTCTGGAGGACAGTGACGACGGAGACTACGAAGGACTGGAGGTGGACTACATGTCTGACGAAAGCAGGTACGGGACATTTCATACAAGAGACGCTTTAAAAATTGAAAAACAAATCCATTCAAAACTTTGCAATGGAAGAAACTGGGGCATAATGTTATTTATTTCGCTCAACCAGTGTATTTTAGATAGATGTGAGCAACAATGACAAACATTTATTATAATGAGATCTCAGGAATGATGTCAAGACGATATTTGAGCAATGCACCAGGAATGTTCTAAAATTTGCCTGCATGTCTTGGTTGAAAATAGCATAAAAGAGAAATATAGTGTAATGGAGAAGCAAACTGACTATCCTCTACAATAGAAATTTAAAATCATAGTTTCTTCCAATTTCTTTTCTTATGAAATTATGAACATTGCATTTTAATATTTTAAAGAGCCTCTATCAAATTTTTTTAGTACTTTTCTTAAAATTTAATGTGTGTGTGTTTTTTTTTTCATTCCAGTTCAGAAGAGGAACCAGAGAAGGGGAAGCCAGTCAAAGCAGAGGAACACCCCAAAGGTTGGTCTGGTTTTTAGTATTATTTAGTATTATTTTTATTATTATTTTAAGAGAAGACTGAAATATGAACTGCTAAGATAATCCAAGAATCCCATGTTTTTCAGGACATGTTTGTAGAAGTCTAAGCTCTAGATTTAGCAGCTTTTACACAGAATAAGATCTCATTTTGGCAAGATATTTTAATTACCTGACCTCTTGTATCATGTTTTTTTGTTGTTGTTATCATTAAAAGGGATTGATGAAATGTCTGAGAGCGAAGAAGAGAGCGAAGAAGAGAAACAGAACGAGGAGGAAACAAAAGAGGAGGAGGAAGAGGACGATGGGAAGAAGACCCCCGTCCAACCAGAGAAAAAGAAGAAGAAAGGTGCAGATCCGACAACAACCCACTGTGCCCTGGAGTGGAGTATTTCATGATGAAATAATGTGTTTATTATGTGTGTTTTCTCCATCAGCAGACAGCAGTGGTGAGTCTGAAAGCTCAGACGACAGCGACATCGAAGGAGAGACGGCATCAGCTTTGTTCATGGTGAGAATGGTCTTGGTTCTAAAAGTGTGTCAATAGCAAAATGTACAGTGGGATTTTATGAAGCAGTATTACATCATATAAACCACGTAAAGGGACATTCAAAGTAAATATTGTCATTGGGATGGGTTCAATTTGGTGTTACGGTTGTCACCAAATAAAAGTTGCAGATGTGACTACAGTTCTCTGAATCCCGGACGACTGCCAGAGGGTGATGTTAAAAGCACTGAATGTGAAAGCACTGAAGTAGGAATGAAATAGAGTTCTGCTTGTTTCATGACTACTGGTACCATTTCTGCTCAACCCAAAATGTGTATTTTGACATCTATCAGTTAGTTGTAAAAAAGCTTTTCATTTGAGCACCTCTCGTGAAGAGTTCTTATACTTGTTGTGTATGTTGTTAGAAAAAGCGCACTCCCCCAAAGCGTGCAGGGGGACGTGGCTCCGCCGGCAGCTCCAGGACCGGGAGTCGTCCTGGGACTCCCTCCATCGACTCTGGCTCCACCTCCAGCACTCTGCGGGCGGCTGCCAGCAAGCTCGAGCAAGGTGTGCATGTGCTGTTTTATTTATTTCATTGTGCATTACACTATGACAGTGTTCTTGACTGAAGTGTACTGTCCCATCCACAGGAAAAAGACAGAGCGGCTCAGCCACAGACACTCCTGCTGCCAAGAGGCTCAAGATGGAGCCCAACAGTCAGAGCCCCGCCCCCTCTGGGAAGAGCACGCCTCAGCCTGCTTCTGGAAAATCTACACCGAGCTCAAGGTACAAGGCACTCACTATCAGAGTGTGATTGTGACAAGCATTGCCATGGAGCTTAGATTTGTGATTTTTTTTTTTTCTTAAATACCGTATTTTACGGGCTATTAGGCGCTCTGGACTATGAGACACACTGTCATTAAATGGTCTATTTTCAAACTTTTTTCACAAATAAACCACACCGGACTTTAAACGAAACACAACAGTTGGATGGGTCAGTGGGACTTTGTTTGTTGTGTTCACGGTGACTCTGGGCTTTGTTCAGTTGTGGCGTGTAGGGAGGGTGCTGTCTGGGACCGCTGGATTGTCGGCGTGTTCACAGTGACTCAGTTGTTCAGTTGTGGCTCAGAGTGGCACATTGGACTCGCTTTTTCGGTTCGTTCCTTCGTTCCATTCCTCGTCCGTGTGGAGTGATGAGTGTGGCTGCGGGTGTGTTTCGCTGTGCGGTCACTGTCTGCTCCTTGTGTGTTTGCGTGCGATGCGGATGGTGCAGCTTTATAGTTTACTGAAGTCGTGCTGGGACACCCGAGTGGATTCGTGTATGGGCGCTCTGGATTGCGGGGGCCATTTTTTGATGCGGTTAGAGGCTAAAGAGCGCGTCTAATCATCCGGAAAATACTGGTAATAGGCTTAGCAGCTGTAACACAGAATATTATGTTATGTCTTATCTTTTCTTCTTTGTGGAGGAAATTATGTCACTTCGAAAATTCAAGTTGCAATTTCTCTTCTATTGCGATTCATCTTAAAGCTCTTGTCACCTTGAAAAGTAAGGTTCAGTAGTACAGTGTTGAAATAAGTATGCAAAGACCTTTTTGCAACAGAATCCCAGAGACATTTTAAAACCGCTGATTTCCTGTGTCCCGTCTCCTCCACAGTGACGTCCAGCTGACAGAGGAGGCCGTGAGGAGGTACCTGATCCGGAAGCCCATGACCACCAAAGACCTGCTCAAGAAGTTCCAGACCAAACGCACGGGTCTGAGCAACGAGCAGACGGTGAACGTGTTAGCTCAGATCCTCAAGAGGCTCAACCCCGAGCGCAAAAACGTCAACGACAAGATGCATTTTTATCTCACAGAATAACCATGGACTGAAGCACAGAAGCAAAGACTGAAGATAAAACATAAAGTGGACATTTTAGTTCTACCATTACCCTAGTATTAAGAATCAGTTTGAATTTGTTAAAGTTTTCTAATAAAATAACACATTGTTTCCTGGAGTCTAACCCAAAACCTTTGCAGTGGTCCAGAGTTATTCCTCATTTACCTTATGCATTCTGAGCATCCTATTTTTTTCACAATGAGTTTATAAGCTTTTTTCACAACTCTCAGAGGCCAGAGCAGAGTTTATCAGCGCCATTCAAACAGCTTTACCATGAAACCGATAAACTCTGCTATGACATTAGTTTGCTAACAGTGTACTTCCTGTTTTGCAGAGATTAAAACTCTTTATTATTAGATGATTAGATTAGATGCAGACCTCAGACACTTGTCTCATTTTCACCCCAAGAGTTTCTTTTACAATATATCAGTACTGGTGCAAAACTTAATTACATGAAAAAAATTTACTACAGGCCCTTTAATGGAAAAAAGCTTATAATAATTACTGAGTTTATCACTTGCATAACCTTTTATGAAGTAACAAATATCTGGTGAAGTTTTAGCATCTTAACTAACCCGGTAAAATATATCAGTAATAAAAACAAGCTGTGTAATTTAGATCTGATATAGCAGGAGTGTCAAACTCAAATTCACAGAGGGCCAAAATGAAAAACTGGGATTAAGTCGTGGGTCAAACAAAATATGTTTTCTCTTCTTTCGAGATAATGTTAAACCTTTTCTTATTCAAATAAATGTTTAATAGTTTTGTTTAAACATTGAATCCAGAACAAACATAACATAAAATAATAACATTTTAAATAATGTCTCTATAGCCGGCGGGCAGCTCTAATACATATTTGATATGATCTCGCAGGCCAAATATAATTATATCGTGGGCCAAATTTGGCCCCTGGGCCTGAGTTTGACATATCTGTGGTATAGCATCCATTGAAATCATTTGCGAAGAAGAGGAGGGACTCTCAGTGGAGTTTTGGACAATCACATCAGCCAGTTGAGCTGCTCTGATAATAAAACCTAATCGTTTTTAGTACCCTTTATGCACTCCAACATAAAACAAACCCATTCCATTAGTACACGTGGTTTATCAAATGTAAAATTGTACTTTCCTTTTTTTAGTAGGAGTTTATTCAGTCATTTTGCAGCACTACAAAACAAGATCATGACCAAAAGGGTTTAGGCTGAAGTAAAAAGTATTTATAACACCACACTATAAAACGATGACAGAATTTCAAGAAGGAAAATCATCATAAGACCAGCAAGTTTGCAGTTACAATTTCACTTACGAGTTACTTTACACAGAGACAAAATATAAATTAAAACTAACAAAATTTTATGTATAATTCATTCATTCCAGAGCTCTATATCTTTCAAAACATCCTACTTTACAGGAAACTACAGAATATGAAAACACAGATGCTTGTCCCAGATCTTACAACAGACTTTATTTAAAATATATGTGATTTGATAGGGGAAGGACATATAATACAGATTACATGTAGATTTTTAAACATTTCAAGGGAAAGTACTATACAATCAGTTTGGCTCTATGACATAAATCACATCCAATAATCTACAATAAAAGCTAGGAAAAATTACAATAATGACAAGTCCGTAACTTTTAACTTAGAATAACATTGATATCATGATGCTAGCACAGTTGGTAAAAAGGACATAGACAGACTTCCACCACCGAGCAGAGGGTAGTTTTGATTAACTGTAGAATGGCACCACAACTTCTTTTTTGTACAAAGTTTTTACAAAGAGACTAATAGGCTCTATTCACGCTTACCGGAAAACGTTTGGAAACATACGAATGATAACTTCTGGTGTAGTTCCCGACACTGGGCATGTGATAAAACCATGGATTCAGCAGCGGCAGTTTTCACAACCTGCCAAAGATTTCCATGGAGGACGGGACTCTAATAGCGGTTTCAGTGTCACTTACGAACAGCTGGTCGTAACTGTTGATCTGCCGAATGTAACGGAATGCTACAATGACATCTTTTTATGTGTGTATATTTTTTAAGTTAGACAAATTATAATACACAAATTAATAGGCAATTTATAAATGAAAAAAGAAAACGCAATGACATCTATATCAGGGGTGTCAAACTCAAATTCACAGAGGGCCAAAATTAAAAACTGGGACTAAGTCACGTGCTAAAGTAAATATTTATTGAAAAATTTCAACAATATCTGCATGTTTTCTCTTCTTTCGAGATGTGTAATGTTAAACCTTTTCTGATTAAAATAAATGTTTAATAATAGTTTTGTTTAAAGATTGAATCCAGAACAAGCAGAATATAAAAGAATAACATTTTAAATAATGTCTCTATAGTCTACGTATCTGTAGTCGGCGGGCAGCTCTAATACATATTTGATATGATCTCGCGGGCCAAATATAATTATATCGCGGGCCAAATTTGGCCCCCAGGCCTGAGTTTGACATGTCTGATCTAGATGAATAAAACCAGGTCATTTTGTCAGAGTTACTATCACCAAAAGGGAGAGGAAGTCGTCATCCACATGTTTCCAAACGTCTTCCGGTTTTGTGAAATAAACATGATAAGACTTTGTTGACAGTTCCATTTAGAGGGCCAGTACCTGATTTGAATTTATTCTTCAAAATAAACTCTTTACATTATGCATCCTATAGTAAAAACGAGTAAATAAGTAATACATGTTTATTTTACAAAGTATTTTCTTGGATAATAACTAATACAAACATTTTTCATCCAGTCAGGCACATTGTTACTAAGAATCAGAGGAAACCAATTCTCCGACACTATCCCGGACATTTTAAAGACTGACAAAATTGCAAATAGTCTGCAGAGATTTGAGAATTTTAAGGAAACAACTGAAAGGACTAAGTGGACAGGGCTTAAAGTTGAAACTAAAATATGTCCGAAATCAGGTACAGGCCCTTTAAAGTAATAATAATTAAAAAAAAACATGAATTGCCATTTTGTAATTGTAATGTCTGCTACAGTAATCTTCGAAGACTTATTATTTATCTATGTCATATGTGGTCGATACCTTAAAAAAAAAAAAAAAAAAATCAACATTATTTTCTGTGGTAGGTTGAATATTATATTTTTCAACTTACCGTTTTATCCTTGTCCTTCTCTTTACTGTGAGAACATGTGAGGCATTTGAGGCACTCTTCTCGAATCTGTGCAGAAGAAAAACGAAAAATCGGTTGGTCTCCATAAATAGTCTGAGTCTGTTGATCGTTCTGAGTGCTGTTACCTCTTTGTTGAGCACACAGTGGACTATGTAGAGGAAGGTCCCCTGCTGTGAGTTGAGAACTATGAAGAGGATTTGGAAGAAAAGGTTGGACTGGTACAGGCCCAGGATCCAGGTGCAGCCCAGAATCACGAACTGGGCCACGATCTTGAACAACACAAGCCTGGGAAATCATTCGGAGAAATTATCATCCATTGTCCACTCTACTGTAATGGTCAGTGTTTAGAGAAATGCAACAGAAGCGCTGACCTGGTATCTTTGGAGTTAGACGCTCCACTCCTCATGCTGGCCAAGGTGGTTCTGAGGCTCCATAGTGTAGCACAGAACAGCATCAAGTTAAGCTGAAAAAAAAAATTGTGTAACTTTTTTGGGTCTGTCAAATGCTTTTCTCCATGGATATGTTATTGCTTTGTCTGGAATGTTTCACAGTTTTGGTATTAAACCTTTCTATCTTCATGGAGACCAAACCAGACTTAATGCATGCGGGTAAAAATGACAAAATATTTTATCAGAAGTGCTTTTTGATTAGACAGTGATGGTGTTTTTTGGTCTTAAAAATGCAAAAAATCTGAAACTATGCTCCAGAGTGGAAAAGTTGAATACGCTCTGCCATAGTGTTTCCGTCTACACTGCCCAAGACGCAAAACTCTGGTCAGATCTGCTCACGTCGCGTATGCGTTTACGTCACATACATACAGTACACAGACACATGTCAGACCTTCAAGCTGCTCTGGCAGCTCTAATAAACTTACAGGAGGCTCCCAACAAATGTACAGAATCTGCAGAGATGCTATTAGTGAACAGAGAAGGATCTGTAATCACCTCTACCACCTTCTACGCATGCACGCGGACATGTGATAGTGTATCACAGCACCACCTACCTGTCTGGCATGCATACCCAATCAAATTCCACACACTTTTGCGTCACCATATGCACTTAGATTTCCTCCCGAAAACGCTCGTCTAAATGTGGAAAAGTGAAGACGCGATGCCACTTTTGCCTCTTAGAAATAGAACTTATTTTTGTTGTTGTTTGCTTTATAATTACACTATGAATAAATAAATAACATTCATGACTATTGTGTACTACCTCAAAGTTATTCAGCTTACTCATGTGACAGTAAAATATACATACAGTTGCAATTATAAATACATATATATATATTATAATTTTTAAACTTACAATGAGAATAGTGACCACGGGTCCTGTTAAAGCCCAGTTGAAGTTGCGGGTTGTGGACAACCAGCAGCTGAAATAATAATACAAATATTTAGTAGTAGTATTGTAGTTTATTCAGTCATTTTGCAGTACTTCTAAAGCCTAACCATGTTAAACAACAACGCACTTCCAAGAAAGAAAAGCAGCGTATGAACAGCAAGTTTGCATTTACAGTTTCACTTAGGGCAGGAGTGCCTAAACTTTTTTCATCAAGGGCCACATATTTAAACACAGATGAAGCTGAGGGCTGATCGAGGGCAGTAAACTGGTGCTCAGTACAGTAAATAATTTAAATATGTGCAGGTTTAACACACTAGAATGAGCCATCTGTCTTTATTCATGCTAAGATCCTCAAAACCACACACTAAATATTAAATATTGGCTTTATCAAGGTAGATTAAAACAATAAATAAAGGTCATTTGGGCCAATTCTCCTGGAAGCCTGAGGACCAAGAAAAAATTGTCAGAGGGCCGCATTGGACCCACGGGCCATAGTTTGGACATGTCTGACTTAGGACATACTGTATAAATAAGAGAAAACGTAAAAAAACAAAAAAAAACTGAAAAACATAATGCTTTAAACCCCTCTTCAAAAGCTTCTACAGGATTGGACTTCTTTAAAATCATCATTCAAGTTGTTCCATATACTTACCCCTCTAAGAGAAATATAATAACTTTTTCTTAGTTCTTAATTTCTTTTAAAAAAAAATGATTGTATTGATTGAACATTGTATTTAGAACAAACGTTTTACTTGTACTTACACATTTCCAGCAGTGGCTCCATATCCCGGGTGATAGACCAGAGCAGAGACGCCCACGATGAGCAGAGGGACCCCGTAGCCGATGAGGAAGAGGACGAGCTTGGGGAGGCCGTCTCTCTCGATCACCTGGACCTTGTTGAGCCTGTGGACCAGCATGTAGAGCTGCACGGCCTCCAGCAGCATCCACACAAAACTGGCCACGACCAAGAAGTGGAGAATCCCTGCTATCGCCTTACAAGCCAGCTGTGTGAAAAACATGATGATTTTTTTTGTTTTTTTGTTTTTAACCTACACATAATTCAGTTGTTCAGTTTCACACATTCATACACCAGTGGACACAGACGTTACGGCCGAAGCAAACCGATAACCTGTGGGTGACTAGATCTGACTGCTCTACGAACAACTTTTTGATAGTTTTGGGTCATTCTGATCTCTTCTTTCCCATCCCCTCGCTCATTCCTTCCTTTTAAGAATGGCTTCCTGCAGGTTACTGAAACATCTTGATCTTAAAAACCTTGTCCTACCCTTGATTCCTTGGACCACTGCTAAATGAACGAGGGATTACATCAACAACAACTTTTCTTTTATTCAGTTTTGAGTCGTTCTGCTCAGATGTCCTCTCACTGCTGTTAAGAATTGGTTTCTGAGGGTTGCTGAAACATCTTGACCAATAAAACATTGTCCAGATGACTAAATGTAATACATGGACAACATTTTTATCATCATCATTATTGTTTTTTATTATTATTTTGACAGTTTCGGACCATTCTGCTCTATCCTCACCCATCCCCTGTCTCTCTCTGCTGTTAAGAATGGCTTTTGAGTGATAGCTGAAACATCTTGATCTTAAAAACCTTGTCCTACCTTTAATTCCATAGACCACTGCTAAATGAATGAGGGATTACATCAACAACAACTTTTTTTTTTATTCAGTTTTTCGTTCTGCTGAATTATTCTCTGCCAGATGCCCTCTTACCGATGTTAAGAATTGCTTTCTGCTGGTTGCTGAAACTTTTTGACCTAAAAAATATTGTCCAGATGACTAAAGGTAAAACATGGACAACATTTTTATCATCATCATTATTTTTTTTATTATTATTTTGACAGTTTTGGGTCATTCTATTCTATTCTCCCCCATCCCCTTTCTCTCTCTGCTGTTAAGAAAGGCTTCTGGGTGATAGCTGAAACGTCTTGATTTATTTAAAAACATTGTCTAGATGATTACCTTTGACACCATGAACCACTCCCAAATGAACGAGCGATTACATGGACAACAACTCTATTGTTATTCTCTGCCAGATGCCCTATCACTGATGTTAAGAAGTACTTTCTGATGGTTGCTGAAACATCTTGAGCTCCAAAACATTGTCCTGATGACGCCATAAACCACTCTTAGATGAATGAGGGATTATATTGGCAACCACTTTTCTTTATTTTACTTTAGTCTGCTGTATTGTTCATTGCCATCCTCTTTCTCACTGCTGTTAAAAATGGCTTTCAAGTGGTTGTTGAAACGTCTTGAGTTTAAAAACACTGTCTGGATGACGACCTTCGATATCATGCCCTACTCCTTGATAATTGAAGAATTACACTGACCATAATGTTTCTTTTCTTTTTCAATTTTGAACCATTCTGCTTCGTGATGGTTGTTGAAACGTCTTGACATTGTAAAGGTGACTAACTGTAATACATGGACACCAACTTTTCTTTCCTTTTCTTACAGTTTTGGGTCACTCCGCTCTATTTTCTCCCACTGCCCCTCTCTCTCTGCTGTTAAAGTTGCACTGCGTTACTTTTCTAGTGGTTCTCTGCTACGAACTTGTCGCCATGGAGGTGTTATTGCTTTGCCTGGAGTGTTCCAAGTTATGACATTAAACATTTCCATCTAGCATTTATTGATTAGGCATGTTTTTATTGCTCAGAAATATAATTTCTTCTGTGAATAGAGGTGACTCTCCACAGATCTGAATTGTAATGTAGCATAGTGCTGTCACCTGCTTGTCTCCCTTGCAGAGTCCTGCACGGGTTCATTTTTGGAGACCCGCACCTGCCCGCATCCACGCAGTATAGCACCACACTCGTCCATTAACCCGTGAATATATCAAACCCGCACCCGCCCGGACTCGTTAACATTGGTGAGGTGCGCCTGCATAGACTGTCGGGTCACCGCGGGCGAAAGTACCGGTTCAGAGTTCTACACCACACGGACCTAAGTGCAGCCATTGCCCGATCAAGCTTTGCGGGCACCCTGTTCCGCAGGCTCGGGGTTCTCTCTCTCAAGTTTAAGATTAGTCCTGGTTTAGTCCTGGTTTAGTCCTGGTTTAGTCCTGGTTTAGTCCTGGTTTAGTCCTAGACCGCCCATGCATCTACCCATCCGTAAAATTACAGAACGTTAAAATCCGCCCGTTTCAGCAACTATACTTGTGGATACCCGGCCCAGTGCAGGACTCTGCTCCCTCGTAATAAATAGGTTTAATCTATACAGTGGAAAAAACATTTCCAAGGAGACAAAACAGGTGGCAGACCCTCTAATAGAAATGTTTTAAGAATGGCATCCAAATGGTGGCTGAGACAGGCTACCTCTGACACCATGAACCCGTCCTAGATGAATCAGGGATTACATTGACAACAACGTTATAGATATAAAAAAAAGTACATTACCTCATCAGCATAAAAATTCTCATTAAACAACAGAAGCAGATGGGACAGGCCTAGATTGAGACACAGGTGGAGGCGAGCGGTGTTGTTGATTTTTGGGTTCCAGCTGCACAAGAGGAAGGTGAGAATGGCAAGAGCGAAGAAGAAGAGTCCGATACCGACGCAGATCCGGTTGAGCCAGTTCAGGAAGTCACTTTCTGGTGGAGGCTAAAATAAACATTAAGGGAAATGGAGTTAGCACAGCCATTTTAGCAAACTTCTGTATTGATATTTTTCCTACCTCTCCCATTTGCATAATCAGGGCGAATGTGGAGAGATGCAAGCAGCTGCATATAGTGAAGTTTTCGTGGGTGTAGGAAACCCAGCAGCCCTCCGTCGACCAGTAACCCGTGAAACCCGAGAGCTCTTCACCGTCCTCAGTGTCTCCTCCTGCTGCTTCACTCTCTTCTTCAGCTGCTTTTTCTATCACCCAATACGTACATGTCGGCAGAGAATCGTTGGGAAACATCTGAGAATAAATAAAGCAGGTTTTCTTGTCACCAGCTCGAAAATGGAAATATACTTGACGATGGTATAATGGTTTTCTCTCATCTTTAGCTCACGAGTTGTATTTAGAAATGAGCTGCAAGGTCAGTCACAATCGAAGTGTAATTTGACGCAATTAACAACTCACAAAGGCTGCAATTTTTTAGTAATATAATTTCCTCCATACACAACAAAATATCCTCTTATTCTGGATAAAAAATAGCTAACCTTGTAGTTTAGATCTGTACAAACATGTTCTGAAATGTGATTTTTGTATTAGTTTTTCAGATAGTCTATACTTCTATCCTATTATTAAAACTAAAAAAGTGCTCTAGTGCTGTATGGTGCAACTGCCTCTCAGTCATGGCAAAATCTGGACTCAAACATTTGATTAAAACTGTTGTGGGTCAACCCCTGGGTGGACTGTTTAAGGCCACACACCACAATAGCATCATGAACCTGGCCTAGAACTTCATCTTTGACCCCATCCATGTTCTGAACTCTAAACTCAGAGTATGTGCTGCTAGTACTGTGTGCCTCGCTCTAACAGGGTCAGACTCAGATAGTCCCTCATACATCAGTCTGTCCTGAAGCGAAATGAGGAGCTTAATCCATAAAATCATAGTTGCCACGATGAGCTTTGATGAATGTGTGATGTCTATTTGACACAATTCATATTTCATTGTGGAACAAATTTCAGATTTATGATCTGACTAGTACTGTCTAATCCAGGGGTCTCCAACCTTTTTCCTCCAGTGAGCTCCTTTACAAAACAAAAATGCCAGAGAGCTGCTCACTTTAGCAGCCGCAGAGACGATTATAAGAAAGAGGGCAAACCTTTGGGTGCATTTAGATGTCTATAAAACATAAACCATTTTCCATTTATTCGTGCACAAAGTTGGGCTTCAAAATGATACATGCACAATGGTAATAGGCTTGTAATTAACACATTTTTTGTTGTTCAGCACAGTGGTATAATTCTGGAATCCCTTGGCAAGCTACTGGCCGTTCATGAGCTACAGGTTGGAGACCCCTGATCTAAGCTAATGGAACTTTGTGTTGTCACCTATCCTGACTTCTGGCTTAATAGCCTACTGCCGATCTATGGATCTGTTATTTCTTCTGAAAAGGCACATAACAATTGCACTTTTCATATATTAAAAAAAACATAATTGCTGGTTGCCACTATAGCTACATTTTGACTGGTATCTGCTCCCATTAAACCGGAGGTCTCCAAGGTGAGCTACCTTTATGACACGAAAATGCAAAAGAGCTACTCATTTTATCAGTTGCAAGAAATTGAAAAAGAAGCTATTGAAAACTGAAAAAAAAAAGAACTAGGGCAAGTTTTCAATGGGGTACAGTTAGATGCTTATTAAACATAAACCATTAGCCATTTGTTAGTGCACAAGTCAGGCATCAAAATGGCACATTTACAGTGGAAATAAATCAGATTTTAGTTATTAAGCGCAATGCATATAATTCAGAAATCCTTTGGTGAGCTTCTTGGGGGGACAGCTTCAGGTTGGAGACCCCTGCCTTCAGCAGATCTGAAAAGGGCTGGACTCCTGTGAAAGCTCACACCTCACAGCTACAGCTCCCTCAAATGGGCCAGTACAGTTCACTTAAAACAGTGGAAATATTTAGTCTGTACTGATCTGCTCCAAAGTGAACCAATGAAAACAAGGCTTATGACACGGCTCTATGAGAGGTATGGGCCGATGGTATTGCCTTGGAGCCTTATTGTGATGATGCTCAGAATAACGTCGCTTTATAATTTGAATACAGGACACGACTTAAGTGAATCTCTCGAATTGCAACTCATTATAAGATGGAAGATACCGTCATAACATGGATAAAAACCCTAAAAAGTCTTGAAAAGCATAAGAGTTGTGCAGAACCTTTGAATGTGGAATGGTGAAGTTGATCGGGTCTGTTATGTTGGTATTATTCATGTAGGGGAGATATGCAGAGAAAACATCCGCAGCAAATTCAGTGGTGTTTTCCGTTTCAAAGTACTGATGACTGAGGAGACTGTCCAAGCCGTTGAGCTTCATTATAGCAACTGCCCCGTAATCTGCGTAAAAAAATAAAAATAATCAAGGTAATCAGTATGAGTAATCTTCTGAACAGTTAGAAGAGTTAAAGAGTTTTACGTGTACCACACCAAGAGAGAAATATTAATGTTCATGATATTTTGCTCCAGTGTTGAGAAGGTTTCATCAGTGGTCATCTGGACTCTGTTATTGTGATCGAAATGTTTCAGCTCCCAGCCAGAAATCCATTTTCAACTGATTGAACTGGCTGGAACTACTGGGAATTGTTTACTGTGACAAAAGCAGGGCAGTTTCACCCTAAAACTCTTTCCTCTGGGTCAGTCTTTGGTACTTAGAGTAGAATCAATTCCCAGTGCTTTAAGCCGGTTCATTTAATTGAAGATGCCTTCTGGATGGGAACCTAGAGATAGTCTGATATATTGATTTACCAATATACGAGGCTGATGTTTGGACTTTTTGTTTATTGGCTCTTGGCCTTAAATCGCCTGCCTTGGTTGGTGTTTTGTTTGGGCTCAGTATTTGTTGCATAAAGCTTTATTTTAACACTTAAGTTCGATGACGGCATTCACAAGATGAGATTACATTGCTCCATTATAGGTTGGTAGTAGAAAAAGGATTGTGGATGTCTAAAAACTATTTATACTGAGATTGTAGAAATAATTTTTAGACCAAAATTAAACTATATGAAAACCAATACAAAGCATAGATAATATTTATGCTAGTATTACTTTCAAATAATATATTTTGGGGTAAAATGATTAAAATAGTCCCTACGTATGAGCTCAAAAATAAGTCAATGAAACATGGGTTGCTCTGGATTCTAAAAAAAGACACATATCGGTAAATCTCTAGCTGATACGTCTTGATCACAAAAACAGAGGCCAGATGACCACCACTGAAACCTTCTCTACACTCAATCGCGCCTGGACGAATGAAAGATAACAGGTTTCACTTTTTCTCTCAGATGTGAAAAGCTCATGACTGTAAATGTGTAAATGGTACGTACCATTGTTGTTTTTGGCCAGGTCCTCTATGTTGATCGCCATGGTGATTTGACCGGCTCCCAGAGTAAAGCTCTTTGGTTTATAGTCTCCAGGGTTGAACATCATCCCATTTAACTCTGGCAGTTAAAAAAACAAGATTTTAACAGTGGTGAGTATTTTTACTTTACTGCTGTACTTCTACTCAAATATAATTAATGACATGATTAGAATAATTACTTAATTATGTATTTCATGTATGGGTTAAAGGGCCAATATTACACTATTTTCTGATACATGTTATAATGTTGTGTTCTCGTCACAAACACAGTTTGTTTCATTCACACATTTTTATAGAGACAGTCTAGATTTTTTGGACATAGGACCTCATTTCCTAGTGAGCCAGAGTGTTGGAGACGTGTAGAGACACTTTTTTATATATTCCATCCAGTCCTTGTATTTGCAGAGGTCGCTGGTGCTAGGCTAGTGCATGTCAATGGCCATAGTTATCCTGCCACTAAAAACAGTCTTACCCACTCCACAAAACACCCGAAGAAAATGTATTATTACACCAGACTCTCGATGTAAATGTCTGTGTTGACAGAATAATGTCTGAAATAATGAATGAATCGTTGCATGTTGAGGGACTATTTTCTCAGCAGCGGCAGAATTTTACTTTGCCGGTAAGATAAGTGCTAGATGATATCAGTCCACCACTGCCGAGCTTTCTACCAGGAAGTACAATTCACTGCTGCTGCTCAGACATAAATCCTTCAAATGCAAGGCTGGTTTTACTTTTAAAATGATTCTATCGACACAGACATTCACATCAACAGTTTGGTGTAATAATAGATTTGCTTCGGGTGTTTTGTGGAGTGGGTAAGTTTTTAGTGGCAGGATAACTATGGCCATTGACATGCACCAGTCTAGCACCAGCGACCTCTGCAAATACAAGGACTGGATGGATGATATGTTAAAAAGTGTCTCTGGCTCACTAGGAAATGAGGTCCTATGTTCAAAATTCTAGACTGTCCCTTTAACACACAAACCCTGCATATTTTGTCTCTCTCTCAAACGGAAAACACTCTGTGCCACCTTGGGATATTGTCTTGGTTTTAAAAGCAGGCTCATGACCCACCTTTTTAGCTTAACTTTTATATGTATATATTTTTTTTATATTATGTTCTTAATGCTATTTTATCATCTAGTTCTGCTTTTGGCTCATATTAGGATCTCCAGTGTTTCTTCTGTAGGAGCCCTCAGTTGGTTTGTCTGTACTCAGCTTCATTTATCTATACCTACACTAGTTTTAGAACACCCTAATTTTTCCAGTTATTTATTGCCATTTAAGTCGTGCAAGTCCAATGAAGAGCTCGAAATGGTAGAAAGGTAAGAACTGAAGAGCCAGAGGTTAAAAAAAAGATAAAAGATACAAAACACAAGTCCAAGCTCTGCCAAAACTACCTCAGGAAAAAAGAACAAGATGGTAAAACTTGAAAACATGAAGTGTCCAGCACACTGTCCAGACTTAAACCCCTTCGAGCTGGTTTGGGATGAACTGGACAGAAGAGTAAAGCAACCTACAAGTGCCACACGTTTATGGAAAATTCTGCAACAGACTTGGGAAGAACTTTCTGAAGAATATTTGATTTCTCTTGTAAAAAGAACAAACCATAAGTGTGTTCAGCTGTTATATCTGACAAAGGACGACACTTTCATGAATCAAAAGTTTTAAATACGTTTTGGTCGACAGTAAATAGTAAAAAACTGGAAAAAGTGTGGTGTTCTAAAACTTTTGACCGGCAGTGTATGTATTTTAGGAATAAATCACTGCATTCTGTTGAGCTGCAGACTTACGAAGGGTAGAAGTTGTTATCATCACTGGCGATTCCGTGTTCCCATTTTCCATGAATCCATCAATTAAACGTTCACCAATGTCCAGGATGATACTTCCAGTCTCTCCATCTCCAGCACTGCTCACTTTAGGCGGGTTTACAAATGGGCCTACACCTGCAACTTCCTGTGAAAGTAAAGATTTGGTCTGTAAAAGTATTGTAGATGTTAGATTTAGAAATAGTTAAACACTATCCCCTACCATAGATGCTGAGAAACAGTTTGTAACAATCTGCAGGATAAATCAGATCAACAATAAAGAGTTAATATTTACTGTTTCAGCTGTTAATTTCTGTAGTTGAGGTATTTACACTGACCGCATCATTTAAGGAACTTCCCTTTGTCATCTTCAACTGTTTGTCCATGTTGGCAAAAAAAGCCTTCTCTTTAGTCATACCCTGTAAATATAGTATCTGTGTTATAGCAGTTGTTGATGCATTATTTATTTTTAGTACCTAGGACTCAGTACAGAGTGGGATTGTACACCTAGGGGTATATTCATCCTCGCAGCGTTAGAGTTCATTTGCTCGAAGGTAGGCGGGTACTTTTTATCATTTAACCAATCGCTGCTATTTGGTCATGACATATGTAATGCGCCGCTAACGGGGATAACTGATATATTAAGCTTTTCCCAAATCCCGTAGGAAGAAGGGCAATAACATCTTTAACCAAACATTCTCTTTGTTCCGATTTTAAATCCTCGATCTTGGGAATCGTTGCCAACACAGTATATATGGCTCTTCGCTGATTGGCTGGTGCCCGAACTCACACTTACAGGATTTTTGCGAACCGTCTAGTGTATTCCGATTCCTGACCTAGTCGCTGGAGAGAAATGAAATTGAGTGGAGGCACTAGGTGGTGCCAGCCCGGCTAATATTTATTATTTACTATTATATTTATTATTGGTGACGGCATTTTTGGGGCTTAAAAACATCTGAATCTGTTTCCGTCTACACTGCCGTCACATACATCACCACCTCGAGTCACCACCACCCTGCGTCAGCTGCCTGGCATGCATACCCAATCGAATTCCACACACTTTTACGTCACCATATGCATGCAGACTTTTTCTCAAAAACACTAGTCTAAATGCGGAATAAAAAGTGAAGACGCCAAGCCACTTTTGCGTCTTCTGTTCAGGCCGTCATCATGTAAATGTAGCCATAGACTGCAAACCAAAAAAACTACTACACGAGCTATTTGTGGGAGTGTACATTGCACATGATTGATTTACTATTAATAACTGTGCCACTCATTTCTACTGCTAGTTTAATTTGATTATTTGTTTAGATTGCACTGGGAGAGTGTAAATGTACCGAAATTGTCATTGGCAGTCCTCCTGACAGTTGAAGCCGTCAGTACTCAGCTTTTTTAACTTTAACCTGATCAAAATACTATTATTTATTTTTAATGTGCATAAACAGTAGCAGCAATTATTCAAGCTCTGAAATCTCTACACAGCTATAAGCGCAACTTTGTCATTGATTACCTTAGAATTTTCATATGTCTTCAAAATGTCTGGAATGCCTGTCGAATGTAAGAGAATAGAAGTTAAAACACTCACATAGACCTAAATATGGAAGATAAATTCATCAGATTTACTATTCTAAATGCCGTTGAATTTCACACACTGATTTTTTAACTCTGAAACACGTTCGCTGATGTACTGTATACCTTTTGAATATTTCAGACTTTCTAGAAGTCCTTTATGAAAGTGTGTACAAAGATTTGCAGTGGAAATGGCGGGGAAGGGGGGTGGGAAGGTGTTGAACGCACATTACGTCAGAAATTCAAAACCAATTACTCAAAATTTAAATGAGTTAAAAGGGTAGTAAAAGTACTGGAGAGTAAAAGTGTTAATCAACTCATCAATAAAAATAACGTCTTTTTTGAGTGTAAAACTACACATAGCACCTATATTGAAAATCTATGCATAAATCAAAACTGTTGAAACTAATTATCTTCCATACGTAAACTAAATTATAGCTCTCAGATGTAACAAAATGTCTCACTTTCACAGGTAGTATCATCCGTCCATATGATTCCAGTGGAAGAATAATGTCTATCAGAACAGGCACACAAAAAAGTCCCTGGTTTATTGACACAAAAAGACAAAGGGCCACATATGTCGGGTGTTTCACTGCACTCATCAATGTCTGAAAAGAACATAACATATATATTACAATTTATCCACTTTTAGAATATGTACGAAATGATTTGTCAAATAAGATAATACTGACCAACGCATGGATCAGAGACACCCATCAGTGCAGGGTCCAGCCGATAGCCCGGGTAACATGTGCACATGAAAGAGCCGTCTGTATTGGTGCACTTGCCGTTTCTTCCACAGATTGCAGGGGTCTCCCAACACTCATCAATGTCTATAAGGAAAGAACATGTTGTAAAATGCATTTCCTTTTATTTTACCATCCAGCATAAAAAAATGTTTGGTGTGACAAACAGCAAAGGACTTAAGGGACAACCCTGTCTGCACCCCTTCGTAATAGCAAAAGAGGGAGAGCAACTCTAGTAAACTATACAGGTAGAGTCTGAATTACACTACCAGTTAAATGTTTGGACACACCTTTTCATCTATTTTGCTTCTTTATTTTCATGATTACTTATATTGATCAAATCACAGAAGGCACCAAAACTATGAATTTACACATATGGAATGTAAGCAAGTAAGAACATTTTAAAAAAGTAAGTAAGCAAGTAAGTAAGTATGTAAGTAAGTAAAAAAATAAAATAAATAAAATACATAAAATAAATAAATAAATAAATAGTATTAGTAATAGTATAATAGTATTTTTTGTGCCTGATGCAGTACACTTGTGAGGTAAAAAACATTTCAGGAGACTTCATTAAGAAGCTCAATGAGAGAAGTCCAAGGGTTTGGAGCTGTCAACAAAATAAAAGGTGGATACTTTGAGGATTTGAATATTAAATATGATTTCACTTTGTTCTTTACTGCATAAGTCCATATATCTTGCATCGTATATTTCATGTCTTCTGTATGTATATAAAATGTACAAAGTAATAAACATGAAGAAAAAAATAAACTTTGACTGAGAAAGAGCATTCAAAATGTGGACTGGGAGTGTATACAATAAGAAAACAAAGTAATGATTGCATAATATATTAATTTAAATGTAAAAGTGAAAAGAATTCAAGGGCTGTAGTTAATTAAAGCACTTTTCGGTCAACTTAAGATATGTCCGGCTGATTGATTAGTTGACTACAAAGGAGCATGGCAAATGCACTCAAAACTATTATGTATCTGTCTTTTTTGGACTATAAGTCACACTTTTTTTCATGGTTTGGGTGTTTCCTATGACTTATATATACAAATTTTCACACTGACAGCCTCAAGGGAGCTATCTAGGCTTGTGTGTCAGTATCCGCAACTCCTATTATTTCTGTACCTCTGTCACTTCTTCCTCTACTGTGCATGTCTCCTGCAAAAATAGCCTCTGTTCTGCTGCAAGTAGTGAAATATTCAGCCAAAAACGGTAAGTTTTGTGACACAGAGGATGAAGAATTGAATGGATTTAGTGATTTGGAGTGAGATGGAGAGTTTGGTAAACTTGTTCTGTTGTTTGTATGTGTTTGTATATGGTATGTTAACAGTCTGTTGTTCTCTGTTCTATTTTTATTACTATAACTTGCCTTTCGGGATGATGTTGCTTCCTAGTCTCTGATTTTATAAAATAAATTTCCTCCAAAAAGTGCAACTTAAAGTCTATTCCAAAAAATACAGTTCTCAAATCATATGGTACTCAGTTAATGTGTAATACTTTACCGAGACAGAGATTTGTTGGGCTGGGCTCATAGAGGGAGTTAGTGACTCTGTAGCCCACGTCACATTCACAGGTGTACGAACCAAGGGTGTTGTTGCAAGTAGCATTGTAACCACATATCGTCGTATCGGAACACTCATCAATATCTGAGGAGAGGAAAGGGTTACAAGTGACGGAATAGTATTGACAATTAAAGAAAAAAACTAAAGAAACAGAAACTAGGAGCTGACCTTTGCAAACTGGAGGGTCAGAGTAAAAGCCTGTATAGCACTCGCATGTGTAATTCCCATCGGTGTTGATACAGTCTGAATAGGCCGTACAAATTGATGTGTTCGTACACTCATCGATGTCTGTGAAAAGAAAAAAAAAAAACATTCGAAAAGAGCATCGTCAAAATCTGCACACAACATTTTGAAGTACTATTTGTTATATAATCTATAATCCCTAGTTTCAATCTGTCTTGGTTTAAAATTGGTATGTTCCAAGTTAGATTAGACCTGGATATAAAGTCCTGGCCTGGGAACTAAATGTGGCCCTCAGATCTATTTTTCTTGACCCTGACAATTTACTATTGACTAAATTTATTTGAACTGGCCCTAATGTAGTTTTCCTTTAATACTTACATGATGTATGTTAGACAGGGTTTCTCAGACTAAATATTTACACATTTTAATTCTCATGTTATGGGGCTTCATGCATCCTGTTTTGCCTCATGAAATTTTAGTCTAAGAAGTATATAAAGGAGCCATATTGTGCTGTTTTTGATCTATGTTGTAATGTTTCCTCATCACAAACAGACTTGGAGTTATGTTTTGTTTCATTCAGACATGTTTAACACACAAGCCCTGCATATTTAGAGTTCAGAGTTCTTCTCTCAAACAGAAAACACTCTGTTCGACCTTGTGATGCCATGTGGTATTACATGAAGTGCTCCACTGTGTTTTTAAACTCCATAGACCTTCACTAGAATAATTTGGACAGTTTCAGCCCTGAAGTTTCAAGTCTCTACTGAACGAAAGGTAAAAAGTAGCCGTCAAATTGAAAACTACTGCTTCATGGTGGAACAGAGCATTCCAGGTATATTTTTGATGAGGTAACAACTTTATAACATGACTTAAAGCTCAATTTCGTGCATTATAGGAACGTAAACGTAAAGTCAATTGAAAAAAGAGTTGATGAAACCTGAAGGATCCCCAGGTGGCGTAGTTGAACTTTGTATTTTCTTTTCTTTTATTCATTATTCTATATTAGTCGTACCACTTGCCCTGCCACACTGCTTTAGAGAGGTACTAGTTTTAGAGTGGTCCTGCTGCCTTAATTTTTAATAGCGTCTTGGCCAAATTGGAAATAACATGCTTTATTCAAAAAGGAAAAGGACAAAATGTTCTTGAAGTTGTAGTCCAAGAAGTAGATAATCAAAACTGAAGATGAAAAAAGAGGCCAAGGCACTTTTGTGAATTAAAAGTTTAAAAAGCTCTTGGACAAGTGGAGTAGACTTGGGATGAATAGAGAAGCGGACAAGGATTTGGAATTTGACTTCTCTTTTCAGACCTGTTGACATTTCAACACAGGGGTCTGGCAACGAGAATATGCACTTTAAAATTTTTCAGACATGGTGTGGCCAGAAACATGTCCAACTATGTGCTTCTTTGTGGCATGGTCCTGGAGTCGAGAATGGTGGACGGTCAGTGTGTTGGAGGTTGTGGAATGGTGTTGGAAGGACTGGCATTTATTTGAGGGATATATCTTAATTGCCTTTAATAGTTTAAGAAATATTTAGAGGATCATTTGAAAATATCTTCAAATTAGAGTTTCATATTATACTGTTTTGTGATTTATGTTATAATGTTTCCTCATCACAAACAGATCTGGAGTTGTGTTTTGTTTCATTCACACGTTTTAACACAAAAACCCTGCATATCTAGGCTACATTTATATGATGACGGTCTGAACAGAAGACACAAAAGTGGCGTCGCGTCTTCGCTTTTTATTCCGCGTTTAGCTAAGCGTTTTCAGGAGGAAATTTGCATGCATACGGTGCTGCAAAAGTGTGTGGAATTCGACTGGGTGTGCATGCCGTCTGGCTCGCCTGCGACGAACTAATGCATTCAAAATTTGACAGAGGTGATTGCAGATCTTTCTCTGTTCACTAATAGTATCTCTGCATATTCTGTACATTTCTTGGGAGCCTCCTGTAAGTTTATTAGAGCTGCCAGAGGAGCTTGAAGGTCTCACCATGGAAATGATCCAATGTCTGTTTCTGTGTACTGTATGTATGTGTAAACGCATACACGACCTGAGCAGATCTGACCAGAATTTTGCATCTTGGGCAGTGTAGACGGAAACGCTACGGCGGAGCACTCTGGAGGGTGGTTTCAGATTTTTGCATTTTTAAGCCCCAAAAACATCGTCACCATCTAAACCAGAGGTGTCAAACTCAAATTCCCAGAGGGCCAAAATTAAAACCTGGGACTAAGTCATAGCCAAAATAAATATTTACTGAAAAATTTCAGCATCTGCATGTTTCTCTTCTTTCGAGATATGTAATATTAACTGTTTTTTAAATAAATATTTAATAATAGTTTTTGCTTAAACATAGAATCCAGAAGAAGCATAATATAAAATAATACCTAAATTTTAAATAAATAATGTCTCTAGAGCCTATCTAGCTGCCAGGCCAGCTCTCAAACATATTTGATATGATCTTGTGGGCCAAATATAATTATATCGTGGGCCAAATTTGGCCCCCGGGCCTGAGTTTGACATGTCTGGTCTAAACGAAAGGCACTTCCGATAAAATATTTTGTCATTTTTACCCACAAGTGTTCTCGTCATCTCCAGTTCATTTTTGATCCAGTGAGGTAACAATAAACACTTAATAATTTAATAGAAATATATTAAACTGTATGGGAAGAAGCTTGTAAGATTACCAGAGCAAGGATTATTGGGAGATGCAATCTGAGTTGGATATGGTGGTGCGTATCCAGGGAAACAGGTGCAGTTGTATGTTCCGTCCCCATTTGTACAGTTAGCCAGAGGCCCACACACGTCTGCGTAAAGGCATTCGTCAACATCTGGAACAAAAACACAGTCAGAGCTGCCCCCAACGTTCCCATGAAGTGAACTAGTATGTGGTGGATTACCTATGCACAGTACATCCTCTGGAGGGTAGACGTTTTGTTCCATATTATATCCAGACAGACACCTGCACATGCCATACCCCGAAAAATAAAAGCACTCTGCATTTGGTCCGCAGGAGTCTGGCTGACACACTCTGTGCCCTGAAGACGACAATCATTGGTTAGAAGTGATGTGAACAGTGAACATGGCCTCTTACAGTGACCCTTGTTTATCTTTCGCCAAGTTAGAACTGGGTAAACTGTATATTAGGCTTTTTGGAATCGTTTTTTATCATATTTTGTCAACCACCTGACAAAATTAAACTGTCACTAAGAATGTGAAATATGAAAAGAAACCTGCATCCCTCTTTTTTCAGACTTTATATGAATTCTGTACATGCATTCGGCCTGGACTTTTTAACTTTATTTCAAGTCCTTCAGTTTACTTTGAGTGATTTTGGCTTCAGCTGTGAAAAAGGAATTGTCAAGACCCAACAGATAGTTAATCCATGTATCATTGGTTCATGCGTTTTTCAAAATAAAACCAAAAATAAGAAAACCAATACAGAAAACAACTATTTTCTTCATTATTTGTCTCCAAAACAAAAATGGATGATGATTTGTTTTTTCAATTTTAGATTTTGTGTTTAAATGAATAATGGAAAAAACGGATGACGGCCGTTTCTCGTTTCTGTGACTTAAACTGCGATGCTGGACTTTTGCGCCGCATACGGACTGAACCAGGACTTAAATAGGACTAAACCAGGATTAAAACAGAATGAAACCAGAACTAAACCAGGACTGCGTGTCGGGACAGGCCCAGAGGTGCGCCCGCGTAGACTGTTGGGTGATCAGGACTGAGACCAAGACCAGATTGGGACTGAGACCTGGACTGAAACCAGGACTGAGACCGGGACCAAACCAGGACCAGGCCAGGAATGAAACCGGGACTTAGACTGGGATTGAGATCAGGACCAGACCAGGACCAGATCGGGCCCAAACAGGGACTGAGACCGGGCCCAGACCAGGATCAGAAACACAGCAACAGGAAACGTCCATTATCTGTTTTTTTCATTAATCATTTAAACACAAAATCGAAAACTGAAAAAACTAATTGTTATCCGTTTTTTCATTTTGGTTTTGGAGACAAATAATGAAGCAAATAGTTTTATTTTGAAAAACAAATGAACAAATCATACATGGATTATACTTCATCTACTGTCTGTAAATCCATACCTCCCAACAGCAGCTTTACTCCTATTTATATGTACCAAAAAATACAAAATAAAACTCCAGGCAGGATTTCAAATGAGAGTTTCCTCTGTGCACAGCTTGTCCCCACTTATAATGAGAGTAAATCAGACTCATAATGAGAGATCAGACAGAGGCCAAAACTACTGAGCCACAGCTTTACAAAGAGTTCAGCCATTTGAATGAAAACTGCAAATTTGTTCTCAAGTAAAAGTGCAGTTACTCGGGATGTAACAACCAAAATATCGTATCAAAATTCTCACAATAATATCATGGACCATCACAATATATCACCTTATTATTAAGTCTCTTTGTCTAATTAAGAGTTATGGTGCAGCAATAGCTAAAAAAGACAGAGGGAACTACATAGACCATGATCCTTTGCTCCATTTCAGTGCAGACTACAAGAAGAAAAAACAGTTCTAAGCACTTTTAAGTCTTAGTTCTTTGGATTGAGTCTTGTCAAGGCATTTAAGAGGAAAAAGTACCATATTCAATTTTGTTCGCCTCCACGAAATATCGCAATAAATATGACACCGTGAGATTTATATCATGAAAATATCGTACTGAGAGATTTGGATATTGTTACATCCCTAATCATGAGCCTCCCCACCATATCATGAGCTTTCCCATGATATCGCAAGAAATATCGTACTGTAAGGTTCATACCGTGACGATATAGTATCCTAGTCGATACCGATATTCAAGAATCCAGAGCAGTCGATGGTGATAAGATCTTCTGATATTTTTATCCATTTATTAATTTGGATCGTTTTTCACAAAATATATGATTCGAAATGACTAAAACTCTACTCTACTCTCAATACTGTGCACTGCTCTTCATAATAATAACAATAATATTATCCATCCATCCATCCATTTTCTTCCGCTTATCCAAGGTCGGGTCGCGTCACGTTGAGAGGAGCCAGTTGAGGTGGCTCGGGCATCTGTTTCGGATGCCTCCTGGGCGCCTCCCTCGGGAGGTGTTCTGGGCATGTCCCACTGGGAGGAGGCCCCGGGGAAGACCCAGGACACGCTGGAGGGACTATGTCTCTCGGCTGGCCTGGGAACGTCTCGGGATCCCCCTGGAAGAGCTGGAGGAAGTGTGTGTGGAGAGGGAAGTCTGGGAGGCCCTCCTCAGACTGTTGCCCCCGCGACAATAATATTATCAATTAGTAAAACATCCAGTTTTACTACGAGTCACATTTTGTGTAGTGTTCAAATAAAGCGTAAGTTTTTCTTTTAAACAGAAAAAAGCCCAAAAACGTATTATCCAAATAACCACTTTGAAGTAATACAGACGTACGCTTTAAGCTCAAGGCCAGTAGCTGATGTGCTGAAAATGCAAATATAAGTGATGACAGCTTTGTCTTAGATAACAGTACTGTAAAAAGCACATAGGTGAGTTGGAAAAGACGTGTTAAATAGGATGAAAATTAGATATTAACAAGAGTTAGTTTATTCCTGACTCTTGTTAATATCATACCTAATCATGAGCCTCCCCAAGTGAGCTTTCCCACGATATCACAATAAGTATCGTATTGTGAGACAGAAATAGAAATAGAAATGTACAAAATTACAAGTACTACTTCCAAAACTGTAATTAAAGGTGCGCTGTGTAACTTTTCTGGTGGAGGGTCTGACACCTTCTTTCTACAGATATGTCAATTTTGTATTCCTTCTCTCTGAAAACTCAAGACAAAATAATTGATTTCATTTTCAACAACAACAAAAAAAAAAAGCTGACTGGAAAAATCCTGTTGTCTAGCTTGTGACTGTAATATTATTTGAGAGAGTCTTGTTTAAAGGTGCACTATTTAACTTTTTGGCATTTTGGCTTCTATGGAGATGTCATTGCTCTGCCTGGAATGTTCCACAGTATGACATTAAACCGCTCTAACTTAGATTTATTCAATTACAGGTGGTTTTAAGCTCAAAAGTACCTCTCCGCAGACCTGACCTGTAACTTGGTCTGGTTTGGTCTCCATGAAGATAGAAAGGTTTAATACTACACTGTGAAAAATTCCAGACAAAACAATAACATCTCCAAGCATTTGACGAACCCTCTAACAGAAAAGTTACACAATGCACCTTTAAGCACAAGTAAAAAGTACTCCCCCAAAAAATATATATACTACACAGAGTATGTCACATCAGGTTTGTGAAGCTGTAGTGTATTGTTTTACATCATGCTTTTGTATATTTATGGAGAATTGTCGTTTGGGAGCAACGACGAGAAGCATGCTTACAGCTAACGGTACGGAGGATTCGAGAGAGATCGCTAGATTACTCAAACATGCATGGATGTCGTCTAAAACCACTTCAGGCATGTTTTTGAGGAGGGAAACAAGGGATGCAAAACAACTTTCTCCAGCTAAACTCAGACAAGACTGAAGTCACAGTGTTTGGCCCATAGAAAAGAAGAGACAGTGTCAGCAGTCACCTCCAGTCTCTCTCTCTAAAACCTTCAAATCAGGCAAGAAATCTGAGGGTAATTATGGACTCAGACTTGAACTTTAACAGCCACATCAAATCAGTAACATCTGCAGTTTTTACCATCTAAAAAACACAGCAAAAATCAAAGGTTTACTGTCTAAAGCAAACTTGGAGAAACTTATCCATGAGTTTGTGTCCCTTAGGTTAGACTACTGTAATGTTCTGCTCACTGGTCTCTCCAAACGAGCTGTGAGACGCTGCAGTACTTCCAGAACGCTGCAGCTCGGGTCCTGACTCGAACGAGAAAGTACATGTACGTAAGTCCTACGCTGAGGTCTCTGCACTGGCTTCCTGTGCCTCAGAGAATTTACTTTAAAACGGCTCTTTAAAGTCTCTCCAAGTACATCTGTGACATGTTAGTGCCACATGAACCATCTCACACTCTGAGGACTTCAGGGACCGGCCTCCTGCTGGTGCCCAGAGTCAGGACTAAACATGGGGACTCAGCGTTTCAGGTTCACGCAGCTAAAACCTGGAACAATCTTCTTGAACATGTGAGATGGACCTCTACTTTGACGCTGTTTAAATCCAGGCTCAAAACGGTTCTGTTTAGCTGCGCATATGACTGAAAAGGTTTTCATTCCGCACTCTTCTCTCTAATTTATGTGATTAATGTGTCTCTCTTTTTTATTTTATGATGATTATTTATGTTTTGATTTGTTTATATTGTGATTTTAATGTATTTCTTATTCTGTAAAGCACTTTGAATTACTTTGTGTACGAACTGTGCTGTACAAATAACATGGCAGAAAGCTCCAAAAAGTCAACTGAATGCATCTCGACTTACATGTTGAGTATCCTGAAGATGCAGGGTGAGACCGTGGGTTGTAGATGTAGAAGTTTCCAGGGCACAGGACCACATCTATGTAAAACGTATTGGGAAAACACGACGGCCCGAATGCGTTCGCCGTCACTGGGGTCGCGGTGTCCTTTTCGGTCGTGGGCATGAAGGGGGCGTCAATTGCAATGCTGTACACGTTCCCCGTACCGCCCGTCTTACATAGAGTCAAAAGTATGTCTCCACCGGGCCCCACAAAGCGCCACCAATTGGAAACCATGAAGGAGTCGTCATAGGGATTGGCCTCGAAATACGGTGAAATAAAGAAATTGGCGTTTCTCCAAGCTTGACTGATGTTGGTGTATCCATCGCAAGAACCTGTAAAACCAGAGAAAGAAAAAAACACAAAATTTAAGTTATACGCAGTGGAGGAAGAAGTATTAAATTTTGTTACTTAAATGTATTCTGTGTAATTTTTTTACTGAGGGGTCCATCACAAGCTTGTTTCTCTGTTCTAACTTACATTTATTCAATTACAGGTGGTTTTATAGCTCAAAAATACCTATAATATATATTTTAAAAATCTATATATAAAAAAACAGGCATTCTGACTGTCTGAATGATTCTAGTGAAGGTGTATGGAGTTTAAAAACACAGTGGAGCACATGTATTCTTACCTGGAGGAAAAGCACCAACTACAGCAACTAGTATACCTAAAGAAAAGGAAAAAAAAACAAAAAAACAGTTTGACTAGACTTGTATTTAAACTATATTTTCAACAGTAGTCAAAAATGTCTTTATATATGTTTATAACTTCTACGTAGTGAAAGCAGAGGTGGGTAGTACTCAGTTACATTTACTTGAGGGCCCAGTCAAGCAGAAGTAAACAGCAAGGCCAAAAATTCAAGTTAATGCAGCTGATATAAAAATGTATTCAACAGATACATATGTACTCTAGTTTATGAAACTGTTTACCTTTTTTCTGTACCATTTTTGGTTCTAAAGTTCCATACGTTTTAAACAGACCATGTATGAAACATGGAACAAAAATTATTTCCCAAATTTCAAAGACCTGACCCACCTATTTGGGCATTAAATGTAGCCCATTTCTTTTTCTTTTCGACATTCAACTGAATCAGCAATATTGGAACAAAAGAGTCACTCGATCTCTCATGTGTCAGAACTGTATATCACAGACCTATATGCATTGTGACAAGGCAAACCAAAAAAAATCTCTTGTGACCCACTTGGTCTTTGGGAAACAATGGTTTATAATGTTTTACGCGGTGTCTGGAGGTGTCTGAAAATACCATCATAAGATTTTGACCAATCCTCAAATGAGCTCATGCTGTTACACCTCTTCTCTGACAAAGCGCTGGGTTCAGAAACTCCACATTTTTATTTTCATTTCGAATTTATAGACAAATTTGGGTGCCTTGTATATTTTTTTTGTATCTAGTTTTTGCTTTTAACTATGAACCGAAAGATGTCTTTGTCTGAAGTAAAGAATAAATTAAAAATACACAATGTTTT
The DNA here is from genome assembly GCF_026225935.1 of Boleophthalmus pectinirostris. NCBI lineage: Eukaryota > Metazoa > Chordata > Actinopteri > Gobiiformes > Gobiidae > Boleophthalmus > Boleophthalmus pectinirostris. Next base: position 28,937,133 of record NW_026571115.1, on the reverse strand, counting down.
GATCTAGAAAATCGAAATCTGAGGAGTAGCTCAACCCCTGATTTGAAGGTTGGTGATTCGAATCCCGCTCTCGACATACTCTTGAGAGATCAGATCCACCAGCCCACAGTTTAACGACAAGATTCCAGCTCCAACAGATGAGTATTTTTGTTGCTGTAAAGCTCTATGAGGTGGAAAAGCACTATATAAAACTGGGACCATTTAAGGCGATGTACTACAGGTGAATAGGAAAAGAAAATACATTTAGAGATACAATTTTGAAACTTCTCCCTCAACATCCCGAGTTATTCAGCATTTTCTCTCTTTGCTATGTAATTCCAGACTTCTTGTTTAATATCCCTGTTGTTTTTTGAGATCAGTGCATTAAAAAAACATTAAAAAACAAACCAAAACATTGAATTTGAAGGTCCGTCCAGAGTTTTTGACTGGTAGTACTGAACTGTCTTGTAACTTACCTAAGACGAGCAAAACGTGTCCGTACTTCATCCTGACACCTCCAGTCGACTAAAAGCTGATTATCGCAGTTGACGCTGTGTATTTTAGATTTATTTGCATTTCATCCATTTTTAAACAGATGCAAACAACCTGATTCAAACGACAGGAAAAGTTGATGGTTTAAAGATAACAAAACTCTAATTGAAGCATTTCCTAAACAAAACATTAAGCCCATAGTGCCCAAGCTCACGCATCTGTCCACTTGTGCTAGTAAACTGGGTAAGATTGTCAAAAGAATAGAAAATCAGATACTAATCGATACTAAAACTAATATCGATACTAGATACTCATTTGAGCTGGTATTGATACTGTACATCAAATCAAATCAAACTTTATTTATAGAGCGCTTTTCATACAAAAATGTGATTAAAAACAATTACACATTTCCTTCAGCCCCATCACATACACACAAAAGTAAGATAAACACTTGGGTCTTGAGATTACTATCTGTGACATAATTGCTATTGTTCTTCACCGGTTTCTTCTTCTTATTATTATTATTATTGGCCCTCGCCACTAACAAAGTTAGGGGCGAGGGGTATTGTTTTCGCTCGGTTTCTTTTTTTTTATTATTCTATTTCCCCACATGAATCTCATTTTTGACCCCCTGAACATGGACGAAAAGTCCCCAAACCGGGTATCAGATCGATCGGTCTGGTGAAAAAGTTGATAAAATGGGCATCGCGACAATGTCCAAAGCCCCCCCACTCAACAGCGCCCCCTTGAAATTTCAAAATTCTGAAATGAATTGGAGGCTCAGACGCATATTTTGGCGTAGGGTCACAAAATTTGGAGCAGTGATAGAACTCATGGAGACAAGCATAAAAGCCAATCATTGTGCACCCCTATGGCGAACAGGAAGTCGGCCATATTGGATCTAAAATTCGGCGCCGTTTGGACTTGGGTGTCTACAAAAAGATTCAAGTCTCCGGGGTTTTGTCCAAATGAGCTCAGTTTGACATGTCACATCTAGAGACATAAACTCACAGAAATTTTCAAATTTTTTTTTGATACTCCTTACGGTTCGCCCGTAGCACGCCGGCGATAAACGCCTTCATTTCCTGTTTTTTCGGAGGCCTGTCACGGCCACAGGCATTGTCCTAGAGAACTCAAATTCAAATCACAATTGTGTGATCCAGGCCTGAATGTGATGAAATATGAAATTTAATAAAACTGAACTCTATAGCGCCCCCTAGCATAGACATGAAACGTCAACATTATCGGATTTTTACCAAATTCGGAAATTAAATTCTATGCATGATGACAAGCAAAAAAGTCTATTACGGACATGGTGCATTTTTCACGCTTGGCCAGTAGGGGCGCAAAGAATCCCCAAAAAAATAGTTAAAAATGTATTACACAAACAGGTTTTGTCCGATCGTGCTGAAATTTTAATCACTAATGCCTGATCTGAGCCTGAATATAATACACTACAAAACATATGAAAAGTGAACTCTATAGCGCCCCCTAGCATAGACATGAAATGTCAACATTATTGGATTTGGACCAAATTCGGGAATTAAATTCTATGCATGATTACAAGCAAAAAAGTGCATTACGGACCTGGGGTATTTTTCACAGTTGGCCACCAGGGGCGCAAAGACTCCCCCCAAAAATAGTTAAAAAATAATTAGGCTTAGTCCGATCGTCCTGAAATTTGAATCAGTCATGCCTGATTTCGACCGGAGTATAATACACTATAAAACATATGAAATGTGAACACTATAGCGCCCCCTAGCATACACATGAAATGTCAACAATGTTGGATTTGTACCAAACTCGGGGATTAAATTCTATGCATGATTGTGAACAAAAAAGTCTATTATGGATATTGGGCATTTTTCACGGTTGGCCAGTAGGGGCGCAATGACTCCTCTGAAACATTTAAAGGTACACTGTGTAATTTTTCTGGTGGACGAGCTGTCGGCCTCGGGAGCTGTCGGGAAGAGAGGGTGGCGTGCCGGGGCGGTCGCGAGTCCCTGGAGGTCGCGTGGGGGGGCGGTGCGCGCCCGGGGCGAGGGCCACCATCGCCGCGCGTGGCTTCAATTATCTTTTACTTCTACTCCTACTAACTATCTGGAATCTGACATAGCCATCTTCTTTACAACTAACTATCTGAAATCTGGAAATTTATGCTCACTGTCTTGAATCTTCGACACTAACTCTCTAACTACTAATCACATTAATCACATTAACAAAGTGTAATTTTGAATGTGTATATAAGATCTCATGATACTGTAAAGAAAGTACTATTATTTTGTAAAAAAAAAAAAAAAAAGTAAAAACTAACTAAATAAAAAATATCGTCACTGTGGTATCATTATCGATACCGAGTCAAGTCAAATTTCTTTCATTTTTGATTTTGGTTTTGGACAGTGTGCTTATTACCGTATTTTCCATACTATAGGGCGCTCTGGATTATAAGGCGCACTGTCATAAAATGGTCTATTTTTCACAAATAAACCGCACCGGACTTTAATGGAAACACAACAGTTGGATGGGTGAGTGGTTTTGTTTGTTTGTGGCGTTCACGGTGACTCTGGGCTTTGTTCAGTTGTGGCGTGTAGGGAGGGTGCTGTCTGGGACCGCTGGATTGTCGGCGTGTTCGCAGTAACTCAGTTGTTCAGTTGGGTCTCGAAGTGGCACATTGCGCTCGCTTTTTTCCGTTCGTTCCTCCGTTCCGTTCCTCGTCGGTGTGGAGTGATGAGTGTGACTGTGGGTGTGTTTCGCTGTGCGGTCGCTGTTTGCTCCGTGTGTGTTTATGTGCGCTGTGGGTGGTGCGGCTTTGTAGTTTACTGAAGTCGTGCTGGACACCCGAGTGGATTCGTGTATGGGGTGCTCTGGATTGTGGGGCGCGCTGTCATTTTTTGATGGGGCTGGAGGCTTAAGAACCCGGAAAATACGATAAATGAGTTAGCTTTCACCTGGAAAAAATATTTTACAAAATTCAAATGTGGAAAAAACATGTAATGCAAAATAAATTATAATTAAAAGATAAATTAAAAAAATCCTTTATTGGATCTCTTTAAATTCTTGTTGAGGGGAGCTGTGAAGTAAACGAACACCAAATCCTCATTTGTCTCGAAGGCACTTGTTTTCTTAGGACTAAAGCCGCTACATTTACATGACCGACATGAGGTCAAGTTTTGTTAACTCACAGCTCACACAATTACTGAGTGAGATTTAGAATATGGAATGATTACATTTTATATAAATTAAAACAATTACTCAATAAAATCCAAGCGATAGTTCTATTTTATTTATTTTTTGTTTATCATTCTTTCAAAAATTGTAAAAATATGCCACAATTATGACTAGAACATGTTAAACAATATAATTATTTTATTTTATATATTATATTTACACATTAAATTCAGTCAGAAATATGGCAAAAACAAAAAAATTGCATTATATTAAAGGTAAACTATGTAACTTCAGAGATGGAGTGTCTGCTATGGATATGTTATTTCTTTGGCTAGAATGTTCCATAGTATGACATTTATTCATTTACAGGTGTTTTATTGCTCATAAATACCTTAAAAAACATGATTTTTTACCATATGCAGGCTTACCTCTCCATAGATCTGAACTTTAACCGTTCTCCATTGTGATTTATTTCCATTGCTTGTAATAATGAAGCCAAAATAGTAATATCTCCATGTAATATCCACCAGAAAAGTTACACAGTTTTCCTTTAAGTTTTGGGGTGAACTTAATTTAACCCTATTTACTATTGCTGTATCTTTCATGTGTGTTGAAAGAATATTTATCACCTCAGAAAAAGCTGTGAAATATGATTCTTTATGATTTTGTCTGCTGTAAAAGTTCATTTTGGTTCCAGTGAGGTATAAATAAAGGCTTGAGAGATCTATACTTGTAGTTTGTATGCGTGCAGAGTTTTACAGTCACAACATGGCTGCTGGAACTTGATTTTGGTTACTACAGGTTCCCATGGCGACGATCTCTCTCTAGCCTTTATTATTACTTCGTTGGTCTCATCAGCTGGGCAGGTTCCGACATATAACTGAGATCCTCCGTTGCCGTGGCACCCGCTGCCCGTTGAACACCGACTCCTCGTCCTTCAGAATCTCGTGGGTGAACTCATATCTGGCTTCATCTCTGGAAAAGACAAGAACAAGTTACAAAAGTACAGCAAATGAATCAATTGTTTTTTAAAGCGTTGTTTCCCAAAGACTGGTCCGTGACCCTCAGGTGAGTCACAAGAGATTATTTTTGGGTCGCCTTGTCATGATCTGCATGTCGGTCTGCAATATATAGGTGGATACATGGATCTGTGACTTTATCGATATTCTGGATAAGCATTTCGTCAGAAGATCCTGTCCTCAGTAGGAGCCAGTATTTCTATGCTTATTCCTTTCACTACTACGTACAGTATATGTGTGAATTGGGATTTTTTGTGCTCACAAAAATGAAGACAAAGCACAGAAACAGACTGAATTCTGCGGCTGATCTGCTGCTGTACGCTTCCTTCTGCACCCCGGACTGAAACAGACTACAAAAATGCAGACAGGCCCAACTATCTCATTAGAAATTTTGAAATTTTAAGACATGTTTTGTATAATTTCTAATCTATTTGTAATTATTTTATTGACTATTTTGTTCCAGTATTGCTGGTTGAATTGCATGTTGAAAAGAAAAAGAAATGGGCCACATTTAATGTCCAAATAGGTGACTTATGGATCATTTTACTGCTGCTTCAATGATTGTTTTTCATTGTTTAAAACTTGAGTAATACTAATTGTTCAGAGAGACACAATCACTCAGTCAACAATAAAATATCCTCATTAATGTTCAATAATGGTCAAATCCACCTTTATTCTGTGATTTACGAATAATGTCTATTGACTTGGGTTGTGAAGGTTTGTGACTTTTAAAATATGGGTCCCCAGAAAAAAAGTTTGGGAAACACTGTTTTAAAGGGTCCATATTACGCCATTTTCTGATCTATGTTATAATGTTTCCTCATCACAAACATGCCTGAAGTTGTGTTTTGTTTCATTCACACATGTTTAACACAAAAACCCTGCATATTTAAGGTGAGTTCACCTTCATCATTTGGATGACTTCAGCACTGGAATTGACAATCTCTACTGAAATAAAGGTAAAAGGAGCTGTTAAATTGAAAACCACAGCTTCATGACATCACAAGGTGCAGCAGAGCATTTTGAGCTTTGGATGTAGGCACTCGAATAATAAATGATTACTCAGACATGCGCAAATGAAACAAAACACAACTCCAGGTCTGTTTTGTGGTTACATTATAACATGGCTTAAAGATTACAAGAGTCCATTTTGCTCAGTACAGTATCTTTAAATGTTGGATAGATTGTACCTCATAATATAGAGCGAGTATCGAGGTAAGAGAAGGTCCAGCCATTCATGTGGGGAGTCCTGCTTTACTAAACGCATGACACTGGCAGACAGCAGGTTCAGGCCAGCGATGGTGCTGCCACAGAACTGAAACATGAACATAAGAATGAATATGAGAGACAATGTAATATAGCTTATACTGATAACAATTATAATTTTGACTTATTCTTAATTACAAAAACACTAGACATCATCACAATGATGTTTATGCTATAATTTGGCATTTTTATCAAATCTGAAATCCAGCTGATTTAAATTTATAATGCCTCTCATCGGCTCTGAATTAGAGAAATCACTACCTAAACCCGAGCAGCCTCTGCAGCTTTCACATGAGGCCTGGTCTGTCCAGGGACCACCTCTAATCTGATTGGCCCCTGATGTGCCCCTGTTCTGCCAATCACCTGACGAGAAGAACAACCAGAGAATTCAATGATCATGGTCAGTCAATTCAATGATCATGATCAGAATTCATGATGCAGGCCAAATATCATATACACAAAACAAACTGGACTCCAAACAAACCAAATGGTCATCATTATAATAACGAAATACAGCAATATTTCCAAACAATAAAACAGGTCCAAAACCAAAAAGCTCTTAAAACATAATATATATAATAAATACTTATAACAATATCACTCTCCCCTACACTTTGATACAATTATTTATTTAAGTATACTTAGTTTGGGGTCTTATCCAATGTATTGTTTTGTATTGTTTTGTATTCTTTCTTTTACTCTCTTGTAACTACTGCACACCACCCCCGTACTGTATGTGTTATCTATGTGACTGTATTTAGTTGAATATATTGAAGAATAAAAAAAATAAATAATTCAATGATCACTGATGCAATTCTACCCCCAAATTCTTGGTGGCAGCAGACCTATTGCATCAGTAAAACTTAATGGGAGAAGAAGCAGACCTGTGGAGGGCTTTTTTTAAATATTTTTTTTTAACTGTGTATGCTTGTATTCAAACCGTACTGAATTAATTATTTCTGTGCTTGGATGTAAACTGCACTTGGCTCCTGAATGTAACAAGTGTCCCCTTAATGGCCCCTGTTTCAGAAAAATCCTAGAACCGCCACTGGTCCATCAACTGAGAATGAGACAAACTTGGATGTGTTTCTACCTGCAGGGTAAGTCTTTGGCAACACAGTTTCAGTTGTGATTGTTGTTCATTTTTTAAAACTACAAGAATACAAGCTATATACAGTTTAATTATTCATGTTTTTTTCATTTAACAGTTTGTATCTTGGGCCAAATATGACTTATGGCTTTGTCCAGACTTTATTTGTTTGAGACTGGCGCCACAAACTTGACATATTAATGATTTGTCTTAAAATCCTTTCAGCTGACAATAATTACATCTATGGGGTTGAATAATGAATTCTGAAGCTATTATGAAAAACAAAAGCATTTAAATTGTACTCTTAAATTTATATTGTGATCCTTCATTGTGATCAGACTCTGTCCAAAACTGCATGATTTATTTATGGAGGAAGTACCTTGACACTGTCGATGTGTGGTTTGATGTATCCTTTCTGGTCCAGATCCAGGACATGGACCGGTCCCAGGAGCGGACTGCCTGGGGGGAAGGCCAAAGACCGGACTCTGGTCAGGATCTCAGCACAGGCAGGTCCCCACGTCAGACGCTCCGTCTCCCTGTAACCGTGGATAGCCTGCGGGAAGACTCATTTAGTTCACATGGTTTATGTTAATAGAAAATCTGGGCAGTCAGTTGTGAATGCTGAAAATGTGGGGAATGTGTGGGCCAGAATTAGCAAAGATTTGTATCAAGGGCAGAAGAAATCCAGAGCCTTTTACTGTATTTATAAAGCTCCAGATTGACACTGCATTTCGCAAAAACACTTTGCATAATGGACTGCTTTGAAATGTTGACTGTAGAAAAATCACAAACAAAAGTTAAACCAATTTTGGGGGGAGGAAGGTTTCTTTTTTAAAATTGACATGAGCGAATTAGTCTGCGGAGTATGTACCAGACATTAGCTGCTGGTAAAAGTATAAAGTGCTTTATAATAAGTATAATAAGTATATTTCTCACACGCAGCTTCAAGTATGTTTGATCTGTTGTTGTTTGTTTAAAATAACCAGACCCCGGGAAAGCCAGCTGATGTTTAATATGATTAGTTTTAAGTTAAATCATTGTCTGCTGTTTCATTTAATGACAAAGACACTCCAAAAGCGGGCTCCTTGCCATTCATCGCTTCTAACTGTTCCCTGTCCAATAATGTGTTTAAAAAAGTTGGCCCGTGGGCTGCAGAAGCATCATTAAATCTATGATGAATGTAGGTAGTTAGTCTTACATTGTCCCAGTGGTCAAACTCATAGCGTTTTCTCTTCAGTCCTGGCTCGAGCTCCTTCAGCAGAGCAGCCTCCTCTTCCTTCGTGATGAAACCTGGTCTTACCTCCACCTGCAAAAAGTAGGAATTTAATAACAAATATTAACATCTTTCTCCGTGGAGACAAGGTGATGTAACCAGACAGAGTTACAGGTGAGATCTGTGGAGAGGCAAACACTCCCGCATAAAGAATGCATGTTTTTCGGGCTATAAAAGCACCTGTAGTTGAATAAATGCAAGATAATATCACACTGTGGAACATCTCCATGGAGAAAAGTTACATAGTGGACCTTTAAGTCAGCTTTTTGCTCTCTTTGTCACTTTCTGTCCATGAAGATGCATTTTCAGTTATTTATTCCTTTATTTAATTTATTTTTAATGCAATGAATTTAGGCCTTATTCAACTTAAAAGCTATTAATTTTTATGTATTCCTCTTACTTACCTCCTTTATAAGCTTATGATTTCACATTGTATGGAGAAATTTGTATGACAGACAAAACAATATAATAACATAATGGCATAATTCACTAAAAGAAAAAACAAAAAAACTTAAAATGCACAAAATTAGGGGCCTATATTACACAATTTTATGATTTATGTTTTGACGTTTCCTCATCATAAACATGCCTGTAGTTTTGTGTTGTTTCATTCACACATGTTTAACACACAAACCCTGTATATTTAGGCTCAGAAAAAAACAGGAAGTGCCCCACTGTGTTTTTAAACTCCATACACCTTCACTAGGATCATTTGGATGATTTCAAGCCCGGCATTTCCAATCTCTAGTGAACTAAAGGTAAAATGTGGATGTTAATTTGAAAACTACCACTACATGACATCACAAGGTGGATGCACAGGGAATTTTGAGCTTTAAACTAATAATAAATGGTTACTCAAACGTGTGAATGAAACAAAACACAACTCTAGGTCTGTTTTTGAGGAGATAACAGTATTATAACATGGCTTAAAGCTCACAACAATCAACTTTGTGTAATATAAAACATTTTAATGGACCTTTAATGGACCTTTGTTAGTCAGCCGTGTCTGTACCTGTGAGCCGAGCCGCTGCAGAAGTTGCGGGTTCGATCCCACGATCAGGATTGTGTCCTCCCCCAGAGCTAGCTGTCTGTTAGCATTACAGAGCTGCCGACACGAATAAACCAACGATCTTTTACCTAAACACTTCAAAACGTTGCCAAAAAGCCGCATTATCGTGGTGCAAAGCTAAGAAACAAAGTCGCCGTATACTTTTGTTTATCCGAGGCAATGTTTACAAGTTCACCAGCTGATAACATTCATGCGACTACGCGACACGCCATTTTGAACGCCGTTGCATTGTGGGGAGTGTAGTTCAAAAGCGCCGTAGCTATGGAAACTTGAATAAATTGTGTTAAAAGGCTGACAAAAGCACGTATTTTTATTATTTCAACCATAGTTAATTGTCTAATATTTTGTCTATCCCCGTCTTGTCATATACGGTGATTTTGTAGCTTTTTTGAGGAACGTTGACGTTATACATTCAGTTTCATGCCTGCAGTGCGGCAAAATGCCCACGGAGGGGCAGCAGACTTTTATTTTTTGCTCTGAAAACACGTGGGTCGCTGGACAAACTAGAGGACCATGGATTTCATATTTCGATCTTGATCAGGTAAATTTTTTAATCTTTTGTTTTATTTTTTATTTTTTAATTCTTAGATAAAGTCAAAAAATTTGCTTGCTTCCCTGGGTAGCCTTTCAATGCACAAATTAGCTAGTCTAGGCTGGCATCTACGTTTTTTTTTTTTCTTTCTTAATTTTCCCCTATTTTAATTTAAATATTGTCTGACTCAATTAAAGCGTAGTCCATGCAACAATTCAATTTTAACTAAAGTCATGACATGCATTACTTTTTAATTAAGTAACAATCTGAAAAAAACAAGCTAGGCTACAGGCTCTGGACACTGGACAGTCTGTGTTTACATTCACTGGTAAATTCTATGCAGTTAAAGTGTAAAATATCATTCTGTATCATCCTGGACGTAAATATGTCTTTGATTTTTTATTTTTATTTTTTAAAGGTGCTCATGGAAACAAACAGTTGATGGCAACAGGTAAATTTACAGGTCAGATCTGTGGAGAGACGAACCTACTTGACGCTTTTTTTTGTTTTGTTTTGTTATAAACACACATTTAACAAATACACCATAGAAAAGTAATATACCCTACTGCAAATGCTTTGTTTTTTTTTGTAACTATTCACTCATTGTTCCCTATTTTTCAGTGCCCTTTGCTGTAGGCCTGATATTTGGAGAGCTGTGAGGACTTCCACATGATCACATCATCACCAGGTATCTTCATTATGTTCATCTGCTTTATCCTCATCCTGTTAAAAAGATGATACTTATAGAGATATGAACACTAAATAAATAGGCCTATTTTAAACCAGTGGTTCACAAATGACCAGCTGTGTACGAAGCTGAACACATTATATAATATTTAATAGTTTGAATATTTGCTTGTAGACAAACATGTGCATCACATTTAAAACTTTAAAGTGATAGTATGTAACTTTCCCGAGATAGAAAGTCAGCTACATGATTCCATGAAAACAGAAAGTTAAAGCCGTTCTTCAGAATATTCTCCATGGAGAATATTGGAGAAAATGTTGGAGATGTATGGAGGTTTCATGCTATAATGTGAAATATTATAATCAAACAAACAACATTTCCACAGAAACAAGCAGGAGGTCAAATCAGAGTCAGATTTGTGGCCTGCTCAGTGTAAGACTGCACATTTGTGTTTTTCAGTTCAACTGTGGAAAAACATGGTTTTATTTTAGTATATTTTTGGCAAAACAGTTACATACTGGGGCTTTAAGGCTATCCTGAGGGATCCAAATAATCCTAATTTGTATCAAATCTGGATAAAATGTCTATTTTTACTCCTTGCGTCCCCTCTAGGTCATTCCACATTCGCTTGAGGCTTCAGTTTGTGAACCAGTGCTCTAAACCTACTGAAGTGAAGCCATTACTATATTACTAATGCTAATGATTCCAGCTGCCCACTTCATTGGCACACACACTATTACAGCCACATATCCATAACACACACGCACACACACACACACACACGCACACACACGCACTATTATAGTCACATATCCATAACACACACACGCACACACACGCACTATTATAGTCACATATCCATAACACACACAGTCGTATTGCTCAGACTATTAGTGCTCCTTCTGTGAGTCCTGTCGCGGTCACTGAGCATGCACAAAGCAGCCACACTCTCTCTCTCCTCTTTCTCTCTCTCTGTCTCTCTCTCTCTCTCAAACACACACACACAATCTCTCTCACACACACACACACTCACTCACTCTCTATCACTTTCTCTTTCTAGAAATGCAATGGCAAAATGTTTTGGCAGATACAATAAAAGTCTCCCTCTCTCCCTCAGTTTTTTCTCCCTCTCTGTCTCTTGCTTTCTCAGTTCCCCTGTCTCCCCTTCTTTCTCTCTTTTTAATATATATATATCCATCTTTTTCCTGCATTTCTCTCTCCATCTCCTTCTCTCACCATCTCTTTTTCTATCAGTTTCTGCCTCTTGTTTCGTTCTCCGTTCCCTTCGCTCTCCTTCTCATTTTCTTTCTCTCACCCTTTCTCTTACACTGTATCATCTCTTTCTCTTTTTCTCTCACGCTCCCCTCCTCCCCCTTTCTCCCACTGCACCCTCACACGCACACGCACACACACACACACACACACACAAACACACACACACATGACCAATGCCCCGAGCGCTGCACTCACCCAGCCATGATGAGCGTTTGGGGCCCGTCTAATTCCCGGTTGGCGCAGTCGTTTACAGCGTTTATGATTGGCTGACGGTGGGATCATGAGCGCGCCTGTGTGTCCTGCAGGCACGATCACGCTGGCTCTGTTAGCTCAGCGCCACACATGTGCTCCCACTACGGTTCACAAGTGGTGGGATCTGCAAGAAAACAGGACCCCAGGCAACAGAATGTCAAGATTACCCCATTGTATCATTAATCTTAGCGAGCGGTGATAAACTGGGATGGTTGACATAACACTAAACGAGTAAGTAACAAACAAAATATTCTGTCTTTCCACGGTCCTCAAAATGGCACCCATGAGTGTCAAAGTGATCAATCTAACATCGTTCCCATAGCGATTAACAATTCAAAGTAAAATAGAATATCTTGTAAAAGGTCAAAAGTCCACACTGTCGTCTATAAAAGTTGAGTCCATCCATTTTCTTCCGATTATTCAGGGCCAGGTTTGAGCAGGGACCTCCAGACTTCCCACACCCCAGACACTTCCTCCATGTCCTTCTTGGATGGGACCTCAAGACGTTCCCAGGAGGCATCCAGATCAGATGCCCTCCCCTCAGATGCTCCTCTCAACATGGAGGCGCAGCAGCTCTACTCCGAGCTCCTCCCGTGTGGCCGAGTTCCTCACCCTCTCTCTAAGGTTTACACTGAAATGAATCACCGTATCACCGTATTGGAAACTATTTGCGTCCAGACACGTTTCTGTGTCCGCAAGACTTCTCTATCCACACAGCCTTGAGCATATTTGTTTACGTTTTACAAAAACAAAACTTAAAGCCGCATGGCTCATTTGCATAAACTGAGCGCTCAAAAAACAGCTTGATATTGTGCGCTGATGCGGTTCAGCTTCTGTCGGACTAAAGGACACGACTCAGTGGAATATGAGTGTTCTTTCTGTGACAGAGGGGTGTTCTGCTGATGGTGAGTCTGTTCTGTGCTTCTATCACGTTGGCAATGGTTCATATTAAACTTTTTAGAGATTATACGTCTGCAGGTCGTACACACAAACCGTATATATGAATGGATATATATTCTAGCCTCTTAGCGTTTTGGCGGTGAATTACTTACATATCTACGTCAGTGTATCAGTGTTTTCATGCGTCCACACGGTGCCGGATCAGATCTGTACTCAGATGAGTTCGTGGGAGCTGGCGTCACCAGATCGTTCCGTCTCTGGAGCTGTTTTCTGTTTTCATTGGATTAGTGTGGACGAGCACTGCATCCACATCGAAAACGTCTCGAATACATACTAGTGTGGATGGAATCTGCGGAGGAAACTCATTTCTACTGCTTGTATCCGTGATCTTGTCCTTTCGGTCATTACCCAAAGCTCATGAGCACAGGTGAGGGCAGGGACATAGATTGAGGGTAAATCGAGAGCTTTGCTTTTGGACTTGGCTCCTTCTTCACCAGAACAGTCTGATCACTGCAGACGCTGCACTGATCCACCTGTCAATCTCACGCTCCATCCTCCCCTCGCTCATGAACAAGACAGATACAGAGATACTTGAACTGCTCCACTTGAGGCAGGGACTCACAGGATTTGTTTCTTCTTTATTCCTATTTAAACTTTGTTTTGTCGTGTGGACCTGGTGTAGTTCTGTTTTGGACCTGGTACTGGTTTGGACTTGATTCAGTACTGGTTGGTTTAGCCCTGGTTTTGTAATGTTTTAATCCTGGTTTACCCAGATTTAGAATATCTGTCCATCCATCCATCCATTTTCTTTTGCTTATCCGGGGTCGGGTCATGGATGCAGGAGTCTAAGCAGGGACTCCCAGACTTCCTTCACCCCGGACACTTCCTCCAGCTCCTTCCAGGGGACCGCCAAGGCTCCTTTAGATTATAGACCTGATATATTCTTGATTGTTACCTGATTTATTGAAGCAGCTAAAATGGACTTTTTAAAGCTTTTGCCCATGTTATAGTTTCCCTTCTCGTTTACTGTCTCAAGGTTGTATTTAGATTCATGTGCTGATTCATACATGTTTGAGCAAGATATTGTTATTGCTTCCACTGCTCTTTTCTTACTTCATTCTGCACTTGAACTTTCTTAATCGGTGATTCATGTACTGTAGTCATTTTGGTACTAATTAATAAAAATCCACAGCTCGCTAGAGTGATCTGCAGCTATCCACAGAAGGTGCCAACAGCTTCACAGCTCTTTGTTGAGATGACGTTTACAGCAATGTCCGCTCCCATTGAGTTTTTTAACATGGAAATCAGCTGACTTTTGGTTTTTTTTTTTTAAGTCGTTTTAGATTAATATTACAGTTTAAAATATAAATATTTAAACATAATGATCCACGGGTGTCATAGATTATAACTATACACCAGACACAAGCACAATAGGTCTTTTTTTACTGAAAGCTGAACACCTCTAATGTCCATTCAAACACAAACGTGACAGTAAAAATCAACTCCCTACTTTCTTTACTAAAAATGTCTGCAATAACATGTACTTCATAAATTTATTGTCTGCTCTTGTAAATCCTCGCTGCTCTTCTCCAGCAGGGGGTGTGTGAGCTTGGGTCCTCATGAGCGTTATCCTGGTGGAGCTGGAGGACTTGGTTCAGCAGGGTCACTGCGCTCCACATGCATCAGGTCGGTGAATTATGAATGTCGCATGAATCATTGACTCCAAACACGCCTTTTTAGGTGCCTGCCTCTGACTAGCAGACGCACAGCTCTGCCAGCCATTTTAACATGGCAAAAAACAAAAGAATGGCTTCAAATGATCTGAACTTAGAAGATTTGGCAGAATTTGAGTAATCTTGACTTGAATCCAGCTGATTTTTATTCTACCGGTGAATGTGAATTATGTGTTATTTGCTGGTTCAATCTCGTTCTATTGAAAAACAAATCTAGCCTTGAATCGGATCTAATGACTTAGCTCTTGTAAGCGTGACTAATCTAGTGCAATAAAAGAGCACTATGTAACTTTTCTGATGAGGCCTGGTGCCTGCTTGTCTCCATGGAGATGGCTTTTCACAGAATGATCCACAGAACTGATCCATCTGGATGGAAACAAGCAGCTGATGCCTCAGGCCAAGTCATAAGTCAGATCTGAGGAGAGGAGACTCTGTTCACACTAAGAATACATGTTCTTCAATGTATTTTTGAGCAATAAAAACATCTGTAGTTGAATATATGCACAATAGATCATTTTAATGTCACTCTGTGGAACATTCTAGGCAAATAAGCAAAAGCAGGAGGTGGAGCTTCCACATGAAAAGTTCCACATTGCACTTTTAATATAGATATTTTTACTGACATATTTATTCACAAGAAACATTTGATTACATTTTTATTTGTAAAATAGATTGAGCTTTAAAAACAAATGTAATTCTTCTTATACTCAATAGCAGCATCTGTGCTGGTCGAGTAGCAGCTGTTTTACAGAAAGCCCAGTTTGTTCATAATCAGAGCAGTGTCTTTTATCATCTTGTCTTTTATCTAAGGATGCACTGATCTGATACCAGTATCGGATATCGGCGCCAATTCTGAAAACTCTATATCCTGATTGAACATAAAAACTGATGTAATAAGACTATTTACTGATTGTTCCCCATAAAGTGTCTTTTTTTTAAAAAACTTTTATTTAGGGATAAATAACACATCACAGTTTTGTCTTATTTTATTTTTATTTAAAGGAAATAAACACTGTTATCAGTCTTTGCAGTAGTATCAGTTGATATCGGGTATTGTCAAATACTTCAAGCTCTAGTGTCTAAATCAGTATCTGAAAAAGCTGGATCAGTGCATCTGTACATTCATCAATACCTTACACTGCCAACGCAGCCAACATGGTGTTTGGACGCTGTCCATGGTGCTGAAATTCCCATCACAGGAAAATCTATCACATTTTTAAAGCTTCAAACCTTAAACCTTAATGTGATTGAAGATGGAGAGTGCGTAATCACTGCTCTTTGGTTTAAGATTCTGAAATTTGGTGAGTTATTGTTCTGATTTGGCCTTTGTCCAACCACAAAAAGCACATTCTAACTAAAGATGGACGATATATTGAAGCCAAATATCAGATATTGGCTGAAAAGTCTATAAATCTAATAGTTCTTTTGTCTACCTCCGCGACTAAACACCACTCTGTAATCCAAATAAAAACAGCAATATCAGATGCTGTGATGTCATGTTAGAATTATTTTTTATGTTAAATCCTTGTTCAGATGTTTAAAGTACTCTTACAGCTCCTACGCAGACTAACCTACGTCTAGTACTGTGTGCATGCAGCTTTTTTTTTTTGTTTTTGTTTGTTTGTTTTTTGGCCAGACACTGTCCATGGTGCTAAAATGATTCTAGCCCATTAGAGATTTTCTTTTTCTTTTTTTTTTTTTTTTTCTTTATTGAAGAACAATGCTTAAACATAACACATGAGAACAACAAAAAATAGATGAACAAATAAACATAAGATTTGTTTATTACATCATCTGTCTGAGGCAAAAAAAACAAAAAACATAAACTCATGAAAATTATAAGTAGGGCTGCCAATGATAACACAATTAATCAAAACAAATGGACACATCATCCCACAAATTAAAGCAGATTAATCACACGGCCTGTTTTGACCATTCGCACATAAGTTGGGCTCTGTCTCTCTAGTAGAACGTGCTTATTATTGTGCATTTTTGACGTTTGGAGTGGTATTAAAGTCATAGTATTTTCTGATCTAAAATGTGGTAGTATCCAACTCTCAAATGAAGGGACAAGTCAGTAATCCAGTATCGATTATATGGTATTTAAGGCAAAAAAAAAACCTGATCATTTACATTAGTAATAAAGTTGATTTTCTCACTATATTTTCCAAACATGTCACAAAACAGACATAAAAACAAACGTCACTTCTGCTCGGGTTTTGTGGAGCCATCAACAATCTACAAATTTACAGTTTTTATCAAGCTGGAGGAGGCATTTCCATACTTTACTCTACAGCTGCTGTCCATGGTGCTGAAATGATTTGGTTTAGACCTGGTTTAGTTCTGGTTTAGTTTAGGCTTAGACCCAGTTTAGACCCGGTTTAGTCCATGTTTAGACCTGGTTTAGACCTGGTTTAGTTCTGGTTTAGACTTGGTTTAGACCTGGTTTAGTCCATGTTTAAACCTGGTTGAGTCCTGGTTTAGACCTAGTTTGGATCTGATTTAGTTCTGGTTTAGACCTGGTTTAGTTCTGGTTTAGACTTGGTTTAGACCTGGTTTAGACCTGGTTTAGACCCGATTTAGACCTGGTTTAGTCCATGTTTAGACTTGGTTTAGTTCTGGTTTAGACCTGGTTTAGTTCTGGTTTAGACCTGGTTTAGTCCATGTTTAGACCTAGTTTAGTTCTGGTTTAGACTTGGTTTAGACCTGGTTTAGACCTGGTTTAGACCCGATTTAGACCTGGTTTAGTCCATGTTTAGACTTGGTTTAGTTTCTGGTTTAGACCTGGTTTAGTTCTGGTTTAGACCTGGTTTAGTCCATGTTTAGACCTAGTTTAGTTCTGGTTTAGACTTGGTTTAGACCTGGTTTAGACCTGGTTTAGACCCAGTTTAGACCTGGTTTAGTCCATGTTTAGACCTGGTTTAGTTCTGGTTTAGACCTGTTTTTGTCACAGTTTTGTTTACTTGTTTTCCCCAGTCCAGTTCCAATTCTCAGTCTGTTCCGGTCCTCCTTTTGCCACCTCCCTCCTTTCCCTACAGCTGCCCCTCATTCTGTAATCAGCCCAGGCCCAGTCTATATATACTCCCTCTGCTCCTTCCGTTTTTGCCAGATTGTCAACCTGTTAAGACAGACACTCAAGCTCCTGAAAACCCTGAATCATAACCCCTGAATCTAATCTGTTTGCTTCTTCTGCAATTCTGTGTTTCCCGATTTGTTGTCCCTGTTCCTGAGTTTGTTCCTGAGTTTATTCCCAGTCCATTTTTACTAATACATTTCCCAGTCTTGGAAGATATTTTCGTTCACACTTAATATCATATATTCCTCTGTTGTATTTCCAGTCTGAGTTGCCATTATAAACATTTCCTGTTATAGGACACTTTCTGTTATTTAAATAAAACTTTTTTTGCCGGTGTACATGTGTTGCATTTGAGTCCAATTTACCTGCGTGATAGGTTTAGTCCTGGTTTAGACCTAGTTTGGATCTGATTTAGTTCTGGTTTAGACCTGGTTTAGACCCAATTTAGACCTAGTTTAGATCTGGTTCAGTACTGGTTTAGAACTGGTTTAGTCCTGATTTAGTGAGTTTCCTTACAAAAAATGAAATTTTAATAAAGCAGCTCTAAAATAAAATAATAATAAAAGCAGTTAACACACACACTAAAAGATCTGCTCCATACGAATAAATGTTAAAGGCATATTTTGCTTCTGATAGAGGGTTAATACTAACTCACACTCGTGTTTTTCAAGGAGTTTGTTAGCAGAGTTGGAAGTATTCCAGGCCCGGGTAAAAACTCTTCAGGCATGTTTTTGATGACGAAACAACACAACATTAGTAGAATTTCTATGATGATCTAATTTTGACTTACTTTTGTGGAATAATGCCTTTTGTAAACATAAATTATAGTTTTACACCAATCAAGAAGCAATTTGAGAAAGAAAAGTTGAAAAATGTCTTGAAAATTACAGAAAAGTTACCAAAATTCTATCCAAAAAGCTCAATTCTTCTGACACTCTAAATGCATTTTCAACTAAATACATCTTTAGAGAGAAAGAAGGAGAGTGAAGGAATAGAGAAAGAAAGAGGGAGGGAAAAACTGAAGGAGAAAGAGAGAAAAGATGGTGAGAAAGTGACAGAGGGATATAGAGGAGAAGATGGAGAAAGAAATGCAGGGAAAAGATTGACATATATAGAAAGAGAGAAAGAAAACAAAGGGGAGCGAGGGGAACTGAAAAAGCAAGTGATATAAAGGGAGAAAAGGAGAAAAAGAGGGAAAATGTGAGGGAGAGAGTGAGAATAGTATTGTATCTGCCTGAAAGGATCTTATACTGTATTTGTATTTGTCAAATAATAATTCCTGTGTACATTAGAGGAGTTTTGGCCCGGTGTGCCTCGGGGTTGCTAGGTAACAGTAATGGATTTTCCAAGCGTGACGTCATGATTTCCAACCAGGAAGTAAAATCTTTAAAACTACAAATTTCAGATTTCAGCACCATGGACAGCACTTGACTAAAAAATGCACATACAGCTCCTTGTTGGCCGTGTTTGCAGAGTAAAGAAGTGAAAATAAAAATACAAATCATAAAATAAAAGAGTGATTTCAGTGTCATACTTTCCGGAAAAAAATCCTAATAATCTTAAAAGTTTGAACACTTGCTCAAGTCTAATCAGCAATGCAGTAACTCATGACTTATAATTTTATTTCAAATCTGTTTCTGAAATGTTATAAACCACTAAGTTATGAATACATTTTGCTGAATTTTTTGTTTCAAATTTGTTTTCTGAACTAAAAACAATAGCGTTATGGATATTAATTTGCACAAACCTCGGCACTGTACAGGTCCAGTGGCCACATACAGCACGTTTGTTGACTCTTTAAGCGCATTTGGAATTACAAAATAAACACATTTTATAATTTTAGCTCATGCATGGACTAAAGCTGCGTTGTTTTTTTTATTTTAGGTGTTGTTTATTCACGTACAAAGTGACGCAATACGTAAATCAAGAAGCGTACAATTAATATTATACAGAACTGAGTTGAGCCCTCCACAACATTTTCTGTTTTTTATGGTGAAAAAATAAAACGTGTACTGTAGTTGTTTAGCCTCTATAATATCTTTGAACTCTTAATATTTACATTTTTTCAAAAAGTTGATAGGAAAAATGAATAGAAAACATACTTCCAGAACCAGAGCGTCTGTTGAGCTCTATTGGCAAAACAAAATGTGTATCAGAAACTCCATAACCCGTCATAATTTTGTACTTTTGATGCAACATTCAACATGCAAATGATTCGTAAAAACATACAGTGACTAGTTACCAACAGCGGTGTGAAACAGAGTAAAAGTATTAAAGATTTTATGTATCTGTACTTTATTTAAATACTTACACTGGAAAAAACAATATCTAGGTAAGTTAAAATGACTTAAATTAACAATATTTTACTTTATTTGATTTATTTTAACTTGAAAAATAAAATTATCTAAGTGTGTATTTCTTAATTCAAGCAATATTTGATTTTCTTTCTTATTTTAAGCACAAAATTTTTTGGTTTTTCTTATTTCAAGTGTAGCAAGATGTATTTTCACATTTTAAGTGCAAAAAGTCTGGTTCCATTGGCAGATAAGTTTACATGTCAAGTTAAATTCACTCAAATCATGATAAAACTTTCTTAATTCAAGTCATCTTAACTTGACTAGACCTGATTTTGTTTGCGGATACTTTTGACTTTGACATCACTACATTGGAGAGCAGCTATCTTTACTTCTATACACTGCATTTTTGAACAGAAAGTCGGAAGTAAAAGTATTTTTGTAGTAGTTTGAGACTCGCCGAAAAGGCAGAGGAGTTTATTTTTAACGCGAGCAAGAGATACTTTTACCTGAGTTTTTTTGGGGGGGCTTCTGTACTTGTAATCGAGTACTTCTTCCATCACTGGTGACCAAAAATAAATATGTAGGCCTACACATTTACAAACGTCATCCGTGCGTGCCCTTGCTTTGGGGTCAGTCGCTTTCTTACAGCAGGAAGTCTTGCCTAAGTGGACACCGAGCCAAACGATCCCTTCTCTCACTTATCGGGTGGACGTTTAAGGTCGCGCCGCTTATCGATCGCCTCGGACGCGCGGGGGACGGTTTCCTCTCTCACTGCTTTAAGTTATGTTATTAATTCACCAGGTCACCCTTAAAAGTGTATACGTGTGCGCTGTCATCATTTCCCATTCACACACACACACACAGACATACACAGATGCGGGCTATTTGCGTAGTAGCCAATCAATTAGGTCACGTAATATGGGCACGTTTGGGTCTCCTCTGGGAAGAATTAGGACGGGCCAGTGTTAGTGACTCATGGTGTTCTTTTGGTGGAGTGTGGAGTCAATGATAATAAGGAAAAAGCATCTCGCAGGTCAACAATAAAGAGGCAGGAAATGTTAATGAGAGTCTAAGTTGCGTTTTTTTTTTCCATAACGTCGTGTGCGTAAAAGGCTAAACGTCTGATATTGTTATGGTCGTGAATGTAGCGCAGTACAGCCCGTGGTCACACCTTGAGTAGTGAGCAGTGTTGTGGTGGTGGAGGAGGAGGAGGAGGAGGAGGAGGAGGGGGGTGAGGGGTTGAGGGGGAGGGGGGAGAAGAGCCAGCGCGTTTCAGTGCGGGCGGGGCGGAGGAGAGAGGAGAGAAGAGTTCTCTTCGTCCATTAATTTCCAAATGTCTGTTGCTAAGAATAGCATCCCTCTCTCCCTCCACCTTCCGTCACAAACACGCGCACGTATACGAAAGCATTGTGAGTTCGGGCTGCAGCTGTACGTACGCACGCAGCCGCTTCATTCTGGCTCTCCTGCCTCGCGTGGGGAGAATACAAGGGTGGAACATATGATTTTGGTGCAGGGGAAGGTGGCAGCGTCCTGTGCCGCGCGTGTCACTGTGGACATGACGCAGGGCAGGGCTGAACACAAACACACGCGTATGTGATACACAGAGCAGCGTCCGTGACGGCTACGTCTGGAGTTGGACGGAGCGCGTGCGTCATGTGCTGCGGGTGCAGAGGCAGAGAAGACCCCCCCTCCCCTCACTCTCTCTCTCACCCCTCCTCCTTTCCCTCCCTTCATCATTTTCTCTATTATTTAATTCCATGCAAATTAAGATAAACAAAAAGCACACATATTACCAAATGCAAATCCTCGGATGAGAGCTGCAGTCCCGTGTTTTAATTTAGCTCTGCTTTTATCCATTACTCAACGCGTCCGCGCGCCCCCCTCCCTCCTCCTCCTGTCCCCGGGGCCGAGCACAGAGGAGTGGAGGCCGATAGTGAGACAGTGAGACCGCGGACGAGCTGCCAGGACATTGGGGCTCATCAGTGCGGACCGAGGGGAGAGCTTTTTGGGGCGGGAATGCTGAGGGAGCGCGCGGGCACTTGTGCACCTTCGACGAGCCACGGCGAGGCGACACGATGAGCGGCGGTGAGGCGGGCGACAGGCGGCCGTACCCCCGCCTTTGACGACACCGTGGTCCCCGCTCGGCTCCTGGATGCAGGCGCAGGTGACGAGCACAGCGCGGAGGATGCTTGAGAGGAGCGTGCCGTCCACTTTGGAGAATATGACAGCGACGCATCAATGGAGTGCGGTATTTTCTATTTTCTCTTTGAAATAAGACTAGCGACTGTCACCTCGCTCATTTTTCATTTTCCACAGCGCATTGGTAAAGCCTCCAATGCCACATACTGTACCAAACATTGCGGATGTTTCGGAAATAAATAAATAATAGCAGATTTTTTCCGCCTTTGAGTGCCATATTTTGTTGAAAATGACAAGTGAAACATCACCAAGCCTTGTCTAGACGACACACTGTCAATGCTTTTCAATGTGTTTTTGGACAATCTGTTTTCTTGACGCCCGTGTTCGAGGCGTTCTTCCTCACGTTTCATTTTTACTGGAGCGAAAGCATGAGCCATGGACAATATGAAACATTCATGTCAGCGGGCTACAGCCTCTGGTTGATTTTATGTTGGGGCCGAATCCTGCGTTTGACGGACACCCAAGCGGAGACAGCCCACAGCAGCTCGAGCGTGCCGCGCGCGCAGCCCACCCGGGGAACACACGTTTAATTTCCCCCCGCCACAGCTCCGCCGCTGGCCGCTGGCTGAGACGCGCACAGATCGGTACATGGGCGGCCTCCTTCACTGATCCGAGCCGCGGCACAGCAGCAGAGCGCCGGATGCAGGTGTTCAGCCTTTGCCTCTACAAGACAACCCGTTGAGTACATGAGACGTTCGGATCCAGATGGGATGTAATGTTGTGTGGCTGCACAGCTGAGACCTGCTCTCCTTCTCCGCTGCTTCTTAAAGATTGGCTCTTGGTGTGTAGAGGATGGCGCGGTTCGGAGACGAGATGCCGGCCAGGTATGGCGGCGGTGGCGCGGGAGGCCGCGGTGGCAGCAGGCAAGGAGGACCCCACGGACACGGTCACGGCCATGGCCACGGCCACGGCCACGGGATGCACGGGCACGGCGCGCACGGCATGCACGGGCCCCCTGGAGGCCCCGGGACCCAGAGAATGTACAAACAGTCCATGGCGCAAAGAGCGCGGACTATGGCCCTCTATAATCCCATCCCCGTGCGCCAGAACTGTTTCACTGTCAACCGCTCCCTCTTCATCTTTAGTGAAGACAACTTTGTGAGAAAATACGCCAAAAAGATCACCGAATGGCCATATCCTTTACGCACTGTGTTGAGTGTAATGCAGCTGTGCCCAGGCCTCTGGGGAGCAGGTAGGCCTATAGTGTAAGCACCCTGATATGTGACACGTATACGGCTGTAGCTACAAGTACATGTATCAGCCGCTTTGACGCGGGGAATACGGGACTGGGAATTTATAGTTAATTAAAGCGAGGGCCGTGAACTAACAGCACTTTTTACGAGGCTGTTGATCAACATCAATCACATTTGTTAGTTGTTCCGCGTCACACTGGAGTTGGAACCTGCTTGATATACGCGCCGCGTGCATGTGCTGGTGCGCGCGTGTGTTTGTGTGTGTGTGTGTGTGTTGGGGTGTGTATGTGTGTGTGTGGGGAGAGGAGGGGGGGTGCTGATGTCAGCATGTGCGGTGCCGAGCATACACAGAGGTACAGAGGAATGGAGAGCAGAGAGAGGGGGATGGGAGGAGGAAAGGTGAGAAGGAAGATGAAAATAAGCGACAGTAATTGTGCGAGCGCGCGCTGCTATCAGCGAGCTGCAGGTGCCTGAGTGTTCAGCTCCGTTCTGTGCAGCGGGCTGTGGGAGCGTCTCTGTGCGTTTGTGTCGGCTCTTTCCCTCTCACATCACCGGAGAACAAACAGCTACTGTACCTGAAACACATTTGGGCTGACTCCTAAAATCATTCTAGAAAGCAGACTCAGTGTAGCCTTTATTGTACAGCTGAACATGGAGCATAGAGCCTCCTCTCAGTTTCATTTAGCCAAATGGTGATGGTGATGGTCTTGTGAATACTGGGATTTCAGATTGTAGTAGGAATTGATTTGTTTTTGCTGTAGAAATGTCTCTTCTGTGTATATGATTGAAGTTCTGGACATATTGCTGCGTGCTCCTGACATCACGACATACTAACACTCGTATTTCAGACCGAGCTGGAAGACAGGTCAGAATCCTATGGTGAAATTTACCGTTTAACTGTCAGATTGCAGATTTATCCACCTGGTTCGCGGTTAATGTGTCTTTAATATCTCTGTAATTACTGGTCCTATCCACACATGACTAAAACTGGCACAAAGGTCAACATCTTCTCTGTCAGCATAAATAAACAAAAGCAACATTATTTCTCCCATCGCCTTCAGAAAGTGGTGCCATTATTCAAGCCGTAAGACGTGATTGTCGTCGGTAGAAAGGACTTTAACACATGATTAAGATGGCGAGTTTGTGGAGCCGATCCTAAACAAATAATGATACGTTTTAAAAAATTGATTTCAAAAACAGTAAGTCTCCCGTAGAGTTATGCATAGGCCCCTGCCTTCCATCTGAAATCATGACACCATCCATTTCTAGAACATGAACCACTGATACTTGGGGTTGTGACGCTATCTGGAAGCACTACTCCGTCTGAAGCACCGTTATTCATGTTAGACTTAATCTGAGCTTTGTTTTAACACAATCTGACCAAAAATAGCTGACTTAAAATGTTAAACAAGACTTTCACACATAACTTTACCATCACAAGGTACCGAGCATTAGATACAGTCACTCTCAAATTAAAACATATAAATAAAACAAAAAGCAACTCAGTTTTCAAATTTTTATAACATGATTTAGGATGTGTTCACATTTGTCGTGATTTGATCCTGGTTTGAGCCCAGTTTAGTCCTGATGTAGACTTGGTTTGGTCCTTTTCTAGTCCCGGTTTAGTTCTGTTTTGTCCATTTTTAGTCCCAGTTTTGAGGTTGGGTCAGCTTTTAGTTGAAATTCATGCTCTGACTAATCACAAACTTCTGGAAAATGCATCCTTTAAATTAAATGGTGTCAGCCCTATGTTCCCTTATTGGTAATATTTTATTAATTTCTAAGATTTTCTTTTCTCAAAATTAAACTCTAAATCAAGTCATTTTTATTTTTATATACTGCATTTAAAGGGTTGATTCAGAGTAATTTCAACCTAGGATCCTTTGCACCGTGACCTCTGCATTACATCTGTAGTCAACTGCTGCAGGATAATACAGTATGTTGGGCGTAATTGACTACCAAACTGGGAGAAATGGGGAGAAATTCTGATGCAAACTGATGATAAAAGAAATCTGGGAACACAGGGCCTAATTTTGGAAAAAAAAAAACAACTTAGAAATGAGGGAACATAGGGCTGAGGGAACACAGGCACGCTCCCATTTAAATCCATTTTGTGTTTTTTTTCTTGAGCTTTCAGACCACCTTAACACATTTTGTCGGTGTTTACTAATTGTGTCGCCATGGCAACCGCTTGACATTCCGCCCATAGACACACATGTAGATTAGGACATCCACCAGCGTGATATCACTGTAAAGTATCAGTAGCTTTGGTAGTGGCAGTAGTTACTAACAGAGGTGGGACCAAGTCGTCGTTTTGCAAGTCTCAAGTAAGTCTCAAGTCCGAGTCAAGTCCCAAGTCAAAGACAGGAAAGTCCAAGTCGAGTCTCAAGTCACTGGCCCATGAGTCCAAGTCAAGTCCAAGTTGTCTGCTTTGAGTTTCAAGTCATTTCAAGTCTTTAAAAAGCTTAGATTTTTGCAATTTATATTTATTTTAAGATAAATTGTACTTAAAAATCATAGTATATTTATATATGAGTATTTATAGAGTATGTATTGTAGAAAGGTAAATTTTTCCTTTTTAAATGTCTTGACAAGATCTTATTGTGAGTCATTATGGTCAGAACAGAAAGAATTCAGATTTAAAAGTGCTTGTCAAATCACTGGCCTCAAGTCCAAGTCAAGTCCAAACTCACTGACCTTCAAGTCCAAGCCAAGTCCCAAGTCTTAGTCCATTTCATCAAGTCAGGTCTCAAATCCGAAAAATAGCGACTCGAGTCCAAATCACGACTTGCCCCATCTCTGGTTTCTAATAATCGCAGATGTTATATTGCGTCTGCTATAGTCGGAGCAGATGTCACGTTAGTATTCCTAAAGTACTTTTTACTACTAGTTTTCGAAGTAAGAATTGTGCTTTTGGTGTGTTTGCGCACTCTGCATATTGTGACTAACCGTGCCCTGTTATGCAGCGATGGCACTTCCTCTCTCACTCCGCTGCTGAGGTACTAATAGTAGCTTGCACATAAAAGCACGGATACTACTCTATGTGGGACTGCTTTAATTGCTCAGTGATCCTAGTTGTATTCTACTATGTACAAACAAGAAATATATTACGTTTTTTTTTTATTGTTAATAGAAATTTATAGGCAGAAAAAATAATAGTGGTAATATTTTAAAGGGCTCACATTATACATTCCTCATTACGAACAGACCTGGAGTTGTGTTTTGTTTCACTCACACATGTTTTAACACACAAACCCTGCAGATTTAGGCTGATTTCTTCTCTCAAATTGGAAAAAAAAAAAACACTTAATGTGATACAGGAAGAGCTCCACTGTGTTTCTAAACTCCACACACCTTCATTAGAATAATTTGGATAATTTCTACACTGGAATTGCCAAACTCTACTGAACTAAAGTTAAAAGGTAGATGTTAACTTGAAAACTACTAATTCATGACCTCACAAGGTGGAACAGAGCATTTTGAGCTTTGGAGATGTAGACAGACTAATAATAAAGCGTTTCTCAAAACATGTAAATGAAACAAAATGCAACTCAGTTTTCAATGGTTATAACTTGAAGGATATTTTTAATTCAACATGACTTAGGATGTGTTCACATTTGTCATGATTTGGTCCTGGTCTGAGCCCAGTTTAGTCCTGATGTAGACTTGGTTTGGGCCTTTTCTAGTCCTGGTTTAGTTCTGTCTAGTCCATGTTTAATCGCAGGTTTGAGGTGTGGTTTAGGTAGTGAGGATTCAAATTAGAGAGTTCTTTTAGGTTTAAAGGGCTCATATTACACTGTTTTCCTCATCACAAACAGACCTGGAGTCGTGTTTTGTTTCATTCTCAGAAAGACTAAGTTCTTCTCTCAAACAGAAAACCAACCCTGTTCCACCTTGTGATGTCATGTGGTAATACAAGAAGTGCCCCACTGTGCTTTTAAACTCCACACACCTTCATTAGAATCATTCGGATAATTTCAGCCCTGGAATTGCTCATCTCTACTAAACTAACTTGAAAACTACAGCTTCATGACATCACAAAGTGGAGCAGAGCATTTTGAGCTATAAAGAGTTACTCAAAACCTGTGTGAATGAAACAAAACACCACTCCAGGTAGGGCTGCTCGATTGTGGAAAAAAATCATTATCACGATTATTTTGGTCAATATTGAAATCCCGAACATTCAAACGATTATTTTTTAGTTACACAATGCATTTATTCAGTAATTTTCTCTCAAAAAACACATTGTTATTGATAATTTACGAAAAACTTTCAACTTGAAAATAAATATAGGTTACAAATAAATACCTTAGAGCAGTTTTGTGACGTATAAAACATAAAAAATGATTAAAATATACTTTGAACATGAAATAAGGCATAGAAAAGCATAAATGTATCCAAAATAAACTATATATCCAGCTGTTTTACAATTTGTATGTTTAAAAAAATAAAATAAATGCACTTATTTATATTAAAACTATCCCAATATACACATTGTTAAGTCTTAAATTGTTTCAACTCAATTAAATGAGTTTGCAGATCATTTAAAGACACACAAATCAAAATCGTGATCAAAAATCGATTAATTGCACGGCCTTAACTCCAGGTATGTTTTTGACGAGGTAACAACTTTCTAACATGACTTAAAGCTCACAAGAGTCAATTTTGCCTAATACAGAACCTTTAAACTCACCTTTTTATAATATCTTCAATTACACATTATTCTTTCAGCTTATCTATCGCTATCCTAGTCGATTTATCGTCACTAATGTAGTAACCACTTTGTGCTGTTACATCACAGGCTCATAAATAAGACGCCACGTGACTCAGGACTCCTCTGGGCCCAGAAATGCAATCTCCACCTATCAATTGCTCCGGTGAACTTTGACCCGGATGCCTGGTTTGACCTTGTCCTGTGCGTCCCTATTGCTCCCTGTAGGACAGTATAGTTAGTGCAGGGTTATTAAGCCTCCATGCAGTTGGGCTTTTGTTAAACATTTCAGTACTCTTGAGTAGTTGGTCAGTCTCCATCTATAGAATTGAAATCGGTTGCCGTTTTCTGTTATCCAAGCTCCTCCATGTTTTTAAAGCCCATACACCTTAGATTTGTAGATATGGTGATATAGATAAAGAATAATATAGCAGTTGTTGTTTTGGAGATATGCAAAATTAGAATATCGAGTATATTGTCGGTGATTTAAACTATTAAAAGAGGCCGAAAACGTTTGGTGTAATATCCCAAGCAAGAGTATAAAGTTATATTTCTGCCCTTTTATGAATAAAAGTAGCCTGATTCAGGACTTCGTAGCATTAGGATTCGTTTGCTCGACTGTAGGCGGGTACTTTTTTTATTTAACCAATCGCTGCTATTTGGTTTTGACGTATGTAATGTAACGGGGCTAACTAATATATTAAGCTTTTCCCAAATCCCGTAGGAAGAAGGGCAATAACGTCTTTCCCTTTGATAAAATTCACCGAACATTCCTTTTGTTACGGCTTTAAATCCTCGATCTCGGGAATCGTTGCCAACACAGAAAGTCTGTCTTCGTCGACATCCATCTCAGCCGCTTTGTTTACTGTTGTGCTGCACCACAAAAAGGACCAAACAGATGCTTGAGTTTGACGTCATGGCTTCACAGCTCTTCACTGATTGGTCGGTGCGCGGTCTACAACTTCCGGGGTTCTTGCAAACCGTCTAGTATATTACGATTCCTGACCTAGTCGCTGGAGAGGAATGGAATTGAGCGGAGGCACTAGGTGGCTCCAGCCTGATTAGAATAAAAGTCCAATATTATGCAAAATTGACTCTTGTGAGGTTTAAGTCAAGTTATAATGTTGTTATCTCATCAAAAACAGACCTGGAGTTGTGTTTTTTTTCATACACACATGTTTGAGTAACTCTTTATTATGAGTCTGTCTACATTTCCAAAGCTCAAAATGCTCTGTTCCCCCTTGTTTTCAAGTCAACAGCTACCTTTTATCTTTTGCTCAGTAGCGTTTGGCAATTCTAGGGCTGAATTGATCCAAATGATTCTAGTGAAGGTGTATGGAGTTTAAAAACACAGTGGAGCACTTCCTGTATCACCACATGACCTCACGACGTGGAACGGAGTGTTTTCTGTTTGAGAGAAGAACTCCGCCTTAATATTCAGGGTTTGTGTGTCAAACTTGGGTGAATGAAACAAAACACAACTCCAGGTCTGTTTGTGATGAGGAAAATATTCTAATATGAGCTCTTTAAACCTAAAAGGACTCTTTCATTTGATTCCTCACTATCTAAACCCCACCTCAAAACTGGGACTAAACATGGACTGGACAGAACTAAACCAGGACTAGAAAAGGACCAAACCAAGTCTACATCAGGACTAAACTGGGCTCAAACCAGGACCAAATCATGACAAATGTGAACACATCCTAAGTCAATATCCTTCAAGTTATAACAATCTGAAAACTGTGCTGCGTTTTGTTTCATTTACATGTTTGAGTAACACTTTATTTTTATTCTGTCTACATTTACACAGCTCAAAATGCTCTGCTCCACCTTGTGAGGTCATGATATCAGGGGTAGTTTTCAAGTTTCAGCTCCTTTTTCCCTTTAGTTCTGTAGATTTTGGCAATTTCAGTGCAGAAATTATCCAGATTATTCTAGTGAAGGTGTGTGGAGTTTAAAAACACAGTGGAGCACTTCCTTATTGTATGATGGAACAATATTATAACATAGATCAGAAAATAGCGTTATATGAACCCTTTAATTCTAGGGCCTATTCATATTTTGAGCTAAACTTGAACCTCAACCAAGACTTTTAAAAGCAAATTTGAGCATATTTTTGGTGCGTTGTTAAAACAGAATCAGAATAATGTTGAAATAATCCAAAAACATATAAGTAGATCATTACATTATTGTTACATTTTGGTGATTGTAAACTGCAATTCTGATGTAATAACTCGTAAGTGGTTTCTCTGCAGCTGGCACCGTGTCCATGGCAATCACAGCCATAATCAGAATAAGTTTTATTGCCCGACTAGGAACTCGCTTTGGCATTATGGTGCAATATTAAAGCTGCATTGTGTTACTTTTCTCGTGGAGGGTCCGGCAAATGCTTTTCTCCATGGAGATGTTTTTGCTTTGTCTCGCAGTATGGTATTAAACCTCTCTATTTTCATGGAGGCCAAACTAGATCGAATTACAGGTCAGATCTGTGGAGAGACAACACAGAGAGAGGCTCACAGTCAGAATGTCTGTTTTGCCAGATATTTTTGAGCTATAAAACCACCTGTAATTGAATAAGTGTGAAGTAGAGCTGTTTAATGTCATACCAGGCAAAGCAATGACATATCTATAGAAACAAGCAGGTGACAGAGGCCCAAACAAAAAGTTACACAGTGCACGTTTAAACAAAGAATTTACATAAGCCTATATAACCTATCACAGCCGTATATTATTGCTTTTTTTAATACAGATTGATCAGTCTGGTAGTTCCCGTGTCCTTTGTTGTGTCCAAACATCATCGTCCAATCAGATTTGGACATGATGAACAAAAATGTTTTTCAGTTCCCTCTGATATATTTTTCCCTTTATTTTTTGTGATGTCCCTGACTGGCTACTCCGCCTGTCAATCGCACCCATCTGAAAACGGGATGGATTTAACCGTGACCAGACTCGCATCTTCGTGTTGAAGTGTTGAAGAAGTGTATATTCTGGATCCCACGCAAAGCAAGCAGGAGATTTTCATTTATGCCGCTTTTATTTAAGAAAAACGGCTACACAATATCTTTTAATGTGTATCTGTGAGCCTGAATTTTTCAAAAAGTTGTGGGCGGGGACAGGGGGTAAGTGAGAATTGAATTTTTCTGAGCACTCAACTCAACCTTCAAACGCAAGACAATTTTGACCAGTCTATTCATGTTTGGAAGACATTTGGAAAGCTGCGATGACAACTTCCGGTCTAGTTCCTGACTCTGGGCACACCGAGCAATGTCATCAACGGTAAAATGAAAACTGAAGATACTAGAGGTTTGTGCGGAACAGAATTTTCATTCCTGCTCCCACCCGCATTGGTGATATTTTATCCCGCTCCCGCTCACAAATCCCACAAATTGGTGACGTTCGCATTTTTAAGTTTTATCAAACAGGAAGAAACGGAAAGGAATTGTCTAAAATGCGCACAAAATTAGACCACATCCACAAATTTAGGCTGCTTAAAATGTTTTTAATAATGCCAAATAAAGTATTCAGCACAAATTAATCATTTGCATATTTTACTTTACACTCAAATTTAATTTGTGGATCTGCAGTTTATCATGTCAATGCCCACTCCCTCATTGTGCAGTCCCGCTCCCGCCCCTGCCAGCAGTGAGCTTTCAAAATGCGTCCTGCGCCGCATTGTTTTGTGTAGGGTCCCAGGAGTTTAGGGCTCTACTGCATACGTATGTGCTGTTTGGAATAATCTTGACTTTGGCTCCCTCGTCTCTTCTAATCACATGAACCCAGTGCGCTCGGAGTTGTGCGTCAGACGGGAAATGATGAAAACTGAGGCGTGGGTGTAATTGTTGATTTGCCGAACATAACAGAACACTACAATGACATGAAGATGAAGAAAACTGGGCCATGTTGTTAGGTTCTTTTCACAGACCAAGAGTTTGTTTTCATACGTGACAGTTTCGACTGCTCACTCTGAGGAAGCCCACTAGTGAGCACTCGAAACTGTCAGGTATGAAAACAAACTCTTGAT
The DNA here is from genome assembly GCF_026225935.1 of Boleophthalmus pectinirostris. Classification (NCBI taxonomy): domain Eukaryota; kingdom Metazoa; phylum Chordata; class Actinopteri; order Gobiiformes; family Gobiidae; genus Boleophthalmus; species Boleophthalmus pectinirostris. The sequence goes on along the minus strand of NW_026571115.1, from coordinate 28,904,900 downwards.
CTGTAAAAACAACCTAATAACATAAGACCAAATGAATCTCATTGGACTAAAACTGGGCCATTTTCCCATTTTTCCTACATTTTTTTTAGACTTACTACCTCAAAAAGAACCTGCTGGAAGTTGTCATCGCATCTTTCCAAACGTCTATCTAGTTTGTGACGTAAGCGTGAATAATGCCAATACTTTAACATCCAATACAAATCTGAGTAAGCTTAAAGACGCATTGTGTAACTTTTCTATTACACGGAGACGTTATTGCTTTGTCTGGAATGGCATTAAACCTTTCTATCTTCTATCAAACCAGGCCAAGTTACAGGTATATTTTTGAGCTCTAAAACCACCTGTAATTGAATAAATTTAATGTCGAGCTGTTTAAAGTCACACTGTGGAACATTCCCGAACATCCCCTTTAAGTCGTACACTGAGTTCGGCGTACTTTGTTGGTACATGAAGCGGTCGCATAAGCAGATTACATGTGGGCTCCGTGCTGTGGTGGCATGTAATATGGACCCACATTAAATAGTGCTTCCCTGTAAGTGGAGAGGAAGTCGATAAAAGCTCCAAGTATTGATTGTAATGTTTAGCCCGGACAGAAATATATATATAACACAACCAGTATGGCCGCAAAATTACCCCTATTTTTTAATTTGTTCGTTATCGCAATGTAGTTTTAGCTTTCGGGATAGTCAGAAGTATCGAAAATCATCCTCTAATCGATACTGAAACTAAATGAAGACTGACTGAAGACACACACAGATATAAAACCACATCGAATATATGATTTAATATTGAAATTCACATTATATTGTCTAAATAATTAGTGTTTTTAATTATTACTGAGCCGTCGGAATCGGTATCAGTGTTGGGAAGTTACTGAAAATGTGTACCGAAAATAAGTAACGGTACTAGTCCATTTTTAGAGACCCATGCCCGCCTGGACCCGTTAAGATTTGACCCGTTACCTGCCCGTGCCTGTGATAAATCGGGGTTAGTCCATTAGTCCGACAGCCCAGTAGTTCAGGACTAAACCAGGACTAAACCAGGACTGAAACTACGCCGTGTCATTAACAGATTATAAATGTATACACGTCGCAACTGCAGAGCCGATCGACAGGACTACACCAGGATTAAACCAGGTCTAAACCAGGTCTAAACCAGGACTGGACCAGGACTAAACCGGGACTGCACCAGGACTTAACCAGGACTGGACCAGGACTAAACCAGGACCAAACTAGGACCAAACCAGAACTAAACCAGGACTAAACCAGAAGTAAACCAAAACTAAACCAGGACTAAACCAGATCTAAACTAGGAGTAAACCAGGACCAAACCAGGACAAAACTAGGACTAAACTAGGACTAAACCAGGACTAAACCAGGACTAAACCAGTCCAAACCTAAAAGTGCCCAAACCATCTAAATATATACGTGCTGTAACTGCAGAGCTGATTGCCAGGACTACACCAGGACTGGACCAGGTCTAGACCAGAACTAAACAAGGATTGGACCAGGACTGAACCAGGACTGAACCAGTGTCATTAGCATAAATATATACATGCCATAACCACCAAGCCGGTCTCCAGGACTAAACCAGGACTGGACCAGGACTAAACCAGGACTGAACCAGGACTAAACCAGGACTAAACCAAGGCAAACCCAAAGCAGGGCCAAGCCAATCACCTCCGCTGATGGTTTCAGTAATAAAGAAAATGAATACCCACCTGTTTCAGCAACTATTTGCGGGTAACCGACTCGGTGCAGGACTCTGATTCAGAATTTGAGTTTTACTAAATCAAAAGAAATACACGGCAGTACTTTGTCATGTACTTTTGGCTCTGAACTGCACAGTATTAGTGAAAAACAAACAGCACAACAAAAACAATCTTCTGATCGTTATGTCACATTTTGAAACACTATAAACTAATCCAAATCAAAGTAAAAGTATTCAGAATGCAGTAGAGATGTAATGATACCCAAATCTCTCCATACGATATTTATTTTGACATTTTGGAGAGGCTGATATAATTGTAGATGGATGCTTTTTTGCTTTTAAAATACATTGACAAGATTGTGGTGTGAATTATTCCATCATAATCCCAAGAATTCAAGTAAAAACATCAAAAACTTCATGTTGTCTGCGCTGAAATGAATCATGGGATATGTAGTTCCCGATGTTTACAAGCTGTTGCTACTATAAGAAAATGCGTTTAATTAAAGGAACTTGTATTTTGATATATTCTGACAACTCACGATATTATTGTGAGACTTTCGACGATACGATATCACGATATTTGGGTTAGTGGTACATCCCTAGAATGCAGTACTCACAGAATAAATTACAAAACACATTTTAATTCAGCTATTTGGTATTTTGTAACTAAAAACACATTTTCAAAGTATTTTTCTCATCACTGATCGGTATTGAGTATCGAGTCTATTCGTTAGTATCGAAATCGACAACCTCTAATCTGCTACTTATCCGTTTTGACAATAGCAGCTACTGTTTTTCGCCTCATTTTAACTACTCCTTGCTCTCCTTAGCAATTCTTATTCGTTGTCTTTGAGCAGTTTTGCACATTAATTACAGTTGAACTAGTTACTAAAGCTACCAAATGTGAAATGTTACAGTTAAATGACCTGATTTAAAGACCCTGTACCTGATTTTTTATTTTATTTTCCATGTATTTGAGCAGAACACGTGTCTTGAAGTCGAAACGTATCTTCTTCCGTGCGCTGTCGGCAACTAATTCGAAAGCGTTTTATTTTCCGATAATCAGTAAGAGATGTGAAAAGTGCTTCTCAACTCATTGCGGTGAATAATTAGGCTGTTCTGAATGCATAAAGTAAGAGAGGAGGAACTTTGGAGCGCTGCAAACTCTTTAAAATGATCCAGTTCTGTTTTTCACATTTTTAAGATGGTAAAAATTGGGTATTACTCTTTTAAGTACATTATGGAGACATGGTTAGAGGAAGCAAGGATAAATCTGGAGCATTTGTGATGTAATTGAGTCGCTTGTAGGAAAAAGAGACATTGACTTGGTGGAATTATTTGATCTTTGTATTGCGAGTTTTGTTTGTTGATGGTTTAAAAGTTTGATTATTATATTACACAAAATTGAGTCTTGTGAGCTTTAAAACATGTTATAATGTTGTTATCTCCTCAAAAACAGACCAGAACTAAACCAGAAGGACTAAGCCAGGACCAAACCAGAACTAGACCAGGACTAAAACAGGACAAAACCGAAACTAAACCAGAAACAAACTAGGACTAAACCAGTACTAGATGAGTGCTAGACCAGAACTAAAGCAGGAATAAACCAGGACCAAACCAGGACAAAACCAGGACCAAACCAGAACTAAACCAGAAGGACTAAGCCAGTATTAGACCAGTACTAGACCAGGACTAAACAAGGACTGAACAAGGACTAAACTGAAACTAAACCAGGACCAAACCAGGACTAAACCAGAAGGACTAAGCCAGTATTAGACCAGGACTAAACAAAGACTAAACCTGCACCAAACCAGTACTAGGCGAGTACTAGATCAGAACTAAACCAGGACTAAAGACTAAACCACGACGAAACCAGAAATAAACCAGAAGGATTAAGCCAGGATTAAACTAGGACTAAACCAAGACCAAACCTGGACCCAACCAGGACTAAACCAGGACCAAACCGGGACCCAAACAGGACTAAACCAGGACTAAACCAGGACTAAACCAGAACTGAACCAGAACTGAACTAGAACCAAACTAGGACAAAACCGGAACTAAACTAGGACTACAGGACCCAACCAAGACTAAACCCGGACCAAACCAAGACTAAACCAAGATTAAACAAGGACTAAACAAGGGCCAAATTAGGACTACATCAGGACTGAACCAGGACTAAACCAGGACTGAACCAGGACTACACCAGGACAGAATCAGGACTACACCAGGACTAAAACAGGCCCAAACCAAGACTAAACCAGGACTAAACCAGAACCAAACCAAGACTAAACCATGACCACACCAGGATTTAACCAGGACTAAACCAGGACTAAACCAGCACTACACCAGTCCAAACCTGAGCGTGTCCAAACCTCCAGACTGATTTCCGCTGCTTCTCGCTGGAGCCTTTGTGTTCGTCTTCTCCTCGTGTAACAGTGTCTTTAATACCTGATCCTCCTGAACCAAAATCAATGAGATCAAATGGCTCTCCAGATCTGCAGCTGTCTCCACGCGTCTCTCAACAGCTCTTAAGGGGACATATTGTATTTTATTCTGCCTTTTTAAATACTTTTACATCTTTCCGTCTCTATTTTATGACAACTTTTTTCGATTCGATTTCTCTGAACCGCATTTCGGAACTGGATTTCTACAAGTGCTCCTCTGTGTTTTTCAAGTTTCTACACTACTACAAAAGGACTAGTTCATTTTAAACTTTCAATAGCCAGCGCAATAATGATAGCAACAACTAGCATGCTAACAGTGCATCAGCCTCACCTTCTGCTTACAGAAATATACCAGGAATGTGCTTTATTATTATTTTTTTTTATGTGTTATTCACAATTTTCTTCTGAAAAGCTTGAAATAGTTGAATCCACTAGCTCCCACTGTAATCCAGAAGTGCTCCTCCATGTTTACAAAAAAAGCAATAGTTCATTTTAAACTTCCAGAACTGTAATGTTCACAACAACTAGCATGCTAACAGCACATCAGTTTCACTTAATGGTTACAGAAATATACCAGGAATGTGCTTTATTTTATTTACACACAATCCACAATTTTGATGTTTCTACGCTACAAAAAATGTTTTTATTTATTTATTTATTTAAACTGTCAATAGCCAGAGCAATAATGCTAACAACTAGCATGCTAAGAGTGCATCAGCCTCACCTCCTGGTTACAGAAATGTATTAGGAATGTGCTTTATTTTATTCATGCACAATCCACAACCTTAACATTTCTACACTACAACAAAAGAAGAACTTAATTTTAAACTGTCAATAGCCAGAGTGATAATGATAGCAACAACTAGCATGCTAACAGCGCATCAGCCTCACTTCCTGGTCACAGAAATATACCAGAAATGTGGTTTATTTCATTTACACACAATCTACAATCTTAACATTTCTACACTACAAAAAAGAACCTCATTTTAAACTGTCAGCCAGAGCAATAATGCTACAAACAACTAGCATGCTAACAGCACATCAGCCTCACTTCAGGGTTACAGGAATGTGCTTTATTTTATTTACGTACAATCCACAATCATAATGTTTCCTACACTACAAAAGAAGAACATTTTAAACTTTCGATAGCCAAAACAATAATGCTACCAATAACTAGCATGCTAACAACACATCAGCCTCACTTTACTGTTACAGAAATATACCAGGAATGTGCTTTATTTTATTTACGCACAATCCACAATCTCAACATTTCTGCACTATGAAAAAAGAAGAACTTCATTATATAAAATAGCATAAAATGATAATGCTAATAACAACTAGCATGCTAACAACGGATCAGCTTCACTTCCTGGTTCGCGGACTATAGATACGCGATTATAATTAGCTACAGACAGCACATTACCTTCTAAATCTGACCCTTTAGGAACTACCTACTTTTACTGAGACAAAACCATTTTTCCCTTGAATTTTTTTTTGGAACTTCATGAAAAAAATCGTCTGTGGCCCCTTTAATATGACAAATGCTGCATGTGAGTTTGTTTTTCTTGTGTATTTCGAGTGCTTTTTTGGAATCTAGGGCAGGCGTTCGCGGCCAGAGCAGTAGAGGAGCTGGAGCTGAAGCTGTAGTGTGAGGGAGAAGCTTGCTGAGGGGAGTTAGCGATGTACGGACTGCAGAGTTTAAATTATTAATTGGACACTCTCCAGTTCGCCTCTGTCAGATGGTAACTATTGGCTTAACATCCTCTTAGTTTTGTGTGATTTTAATTAACTTTTTCCTAATTACCGTCACTCATTTGGATCAGTAATTTCAAAGAGAGCTCAGTGTATGTGTGATTTGAAATTACAATGTTCTATATTACGCTGTTTTCTGATCTGTGTTATAATGTAGTTTCCTCATCAATAACAGACGTGGAGTTGTGTTTTGTTTCATTCACACATGTTTAACACACAAACCCTGCATTTTTAGGCTTCTCTCAAACAGAAAACACTCTGTTCCACTTTGTGATGTCATGCGGCAATACAGGAAGTGCTCCACTGTGTTTTCATCTTCATACATCTTCAGTAGAATCGTGGATTATTTCAGCCCTGGAATTGCCATATTTATACTGAATAAAAGATAAAAGGTAGCGGTTCATTTGAAAACTACAGCTTCTTGACATCACAAGGTGGAACAAAGCGTTTTGAGCTTAAGCAATGTGGACAGACTTATAATAAAGGGTGACTCAAACATGTGTGAATGAAATAAAATACAACTCCTGGTCTGTTTTTGATGAGGTAACAACATTCTAACATGTTTTAAAGCTCACAAGAGTCAATTTTGAGTAATATAGGACCTCTCGTTTGAACTTCTTATACAATAATAGTGACCTGTTGGCTGGTTGCCTAGGATACACACTTCTTCAATACTTAAAGGACCCATCTCATGCAAAATAAATCTGTTCACATTGTATCTTCTGCACATATACAAGCACAATTTGGGTTTTGGAACATCCATTATACAATACAGTTATGAAATCTTACTGATTTCTTGGAGGCAGTCACAGATCAGGGACCATGAAAGCTCATACCCCCCGCCGGTCCTGAGAAAGCACAGGCTCCGCCCTCCAAACGTGACGTAGGCTCTGAGTGAATCGCCCTTCCTCCGCCCATCTCAGGGAGGGAGGGGGAGACAGGCGTGCGCCCTGATAGCGGTAGGAATAAACTTTTATTCATCATGGAGATACAGCACGTTCAGCCGCATGTGTTGGACCCGAAATCGGAGGAGGACTTTGAGGTGCACAAAGCGCAAGCACCGCGCAAGTTAAAGTGTGTTTTTAAACGAGACTTAAAAGAATCGACTGAAGTTGGAGCTGACCCTGATTTGAGACAACTTTACTTCAAACAATTACTAAAAATACTCTATATTACTGTATATTTACAAGCTAGAAACGCGTTACACATACATCAGTATTTATGACAACCTTTCATTCTGTTTGTGGGGGATTTGAACTTCAGCGTACAGTCAGGCCTCGCTAATAAGGTTAAGGTTGACGTTATTGTAGTGGACAGTAGATTAGTCGTGCATTGATTTGACCCATCTTTCTAATGCCGCTGGGAAGGAGCTGTCACCAACACAAAGCCGGGTGTCTCTTCTCCAGGAGTACCTAGAGCTGGGGGAAGGTCGCCATTGTTCCGTCAGATTGTGCCATGGTTCTGTTGGCAGTGACGGGAAGAATACTTGGAAAATTCTTCGGATACATGGTCCAATCAGAGTACTACATTCTGAATACTTTGAATACTTACAGGTGCACTGTGTAACTTTTTGGTTGGGCGTCCGTCACCTGCTTGCTTCTTTGGATATGGAGATGGCATTCCTCTGCTTGAAATGTTCCACAGTATGACTTTAAACAGCTTTACCTTACGTTTATTCAATTACAGGTGGTTTTAGAGCTCAAAACACCTAGAAAAACAGGCATTCTGACTGTGAGCGGGGTCTATGTAAGATCATTTTTTCCATCAGATTTTCAATTTTAAATACCACTGAATTTCTCACTTTGAATTTTGAAAAAAAAATCTGAAAAAAAAAAAAAAAAAGTTATTTATATTCTGAATTTGAGTGGCTGAAATTTTAAGCATACTTTTTCAATATGTTTCAAATTCAAGATAAAAGTTTCACCTTCTAAATATTCAGCAGAATTGTGTAAAATTTGCTGTAAAAATGTCACAACAAAGATCCAAGACGCCAAGGCAAAAGCAATCGATCCTGTGTGAGCGAGGAGGACCAAGCCTGTTTCCTATTGGACGTTCTCATCTGTGGGCAGGGTTTGAGGTTTTGATTAGGCTAATTCTGACCAATCAGGTCGCTTCACTGCACCATTCTCTGTTACTAAATTAGCAATCTGTAATCTGAATACCACCAAATGAAAAAGTTACTTTACCGGAATACAGGTACTCAACATTAGTATACAAAATTATGGATGTAACGATATCCAAATCTCACGGTACGATATATTCATGATATGCATCTCATGGTACGATATTTTCACGATATACATCTCACGGTACGGTATTTATTGAGATATTTTGTGAATATGCTATTTTTTTCTTTTAAAAAGCCTTGACTTAAAACTTAACGCAAAAACCTAAGATTTAAAAGTGCTTAGAACTGCTATTTCTTCCTATAGTAGGCACCAAAACAGAGCAAAGGATCATGGTCAGTGTAGTTCCCTCTGCTTTTTTTTTTAGCTATTGCTGCACCAAAACAATGAATTTAAGCAAAGAAACTTGTGATTCGATATATTGTGATGGTCCACGATATTATTGTGAGACTTTTGACGATACGATATCATGATATTTTGGTTATTCTTACACCCCTATTCAAAACATATTCTCAGTACATGTATTCAGTTACTTCCCAGCGCTGTTTATTGGTTAGACTGATTCCTAAGCTTTAAAGGGGCACTGTGGAACTTTTCTAGTGGAGGAAACGACGTTATAGTGCGGTTTAAAGCTCACAAGAGTCCATTTTGTGTAATATAGGAGCTTTAATGTTTAGATGCGATTTCTCTTGAACATTGGCAGCCTTTGTGATTCTCTAATTGCACTTCGGACTTTGATCAGTGGGCCCTATAGTTTGGACCGAGGCGGCGTCTGGGGAGGTCAGCCGGGCATTATCCCGATCAGAGGCTGGGAGTGGTCGAGTGGAGCGGGCAGGCTGGAGGAAAGAGGAGAGAGTGAGAGAGAGGAGAGAGAGAAAGGAGAGGAGAGAGTGGTCGAGTGGAGTGAGCAGGCTGGAGGAAAGAGGAGAGAAGAAAGAGAAAGGAGAGGAGAGAGAGAGTGTTTGAGTGGAGCGGACAGGCTGGAGAAAAGCGAAGAGAGAAGGGGAGAGGGAGGAGGAGAGAGAGGGGAAAGAGCGAAAGGAAGAAAGGAGAGTAGAGAGGGAGTGGTTGAGTGGAGCTAACAGGCTGGAGGAGAGGAGAGAAGAGAAAGAGAGTGGTTAAGTGGAGCGGACATACAGGAGAGAGAGAGAGGAGAGGAGAGAGAGAGAGAGAGAGAGAGAGAGAGAGAGACGGAAAAGAGAGAAAGGAATAAAAGAAAGGAGAGAGAGTGGTTGAGTGGAGCGGACAGGCTGCAGGAAAGAGGAGAGAGGGAGAGTAGGAGAGAAAGGATAGGAGAGAGAGAGCGATTGAGTGGAGCATACATGCAGGAGGAGAGGAGAGAGAGGGGAGAGACGGGGGGAGAGAGAGAAGAGAGGAGAGAGAGTGGAGAGAGTGGTTGAGTAGAGTAGACAGACAGGAGGGGGGGAGTAGAAAGAGGAGAGATGGGGGAGAGAAAGGAGAGGAGAGAGTGGTCGAGTGGAGCGGACAGGCTGGAGGAAAGAAAGAGAGAGGGAGAGAGAGTAACGAGAAGAGAGAGTGGTTGAGTGGAGTGGATAGGCTGAAGGAAAGAGGGAGAGAGAGAGTAGAGGAAAGAGGGATAGAGAGAGAGTGGAGAGAGAAAGGACAGGCTGGAGGAAAGGAGAGAGACAGGAGAGAAGGGAGAGGGGTTGAGTGGAGTGAATAGGCGGGAGGAAAGAGGAGAGAAAAAGGAGAGGAGTAAGGGAGTGGTTGAGTGGAGTGGACCGGCTAGAGGAGAGGAGAGAGAAAGTGGAGAGACAGAGAGAGAAGAGACACAAGGGGAGAGGGGAGAGAACAGAGAGGGAGAGAGAGAGAGGAGAGAGTGGTTGAATGGAGCAGACAAGCAGGAGGAGAGAGAGAAAGAGCAGAGACACAAATAGAGAGGGGAGAAAGAGAAAAGGGAGAGAGAGAGGAGAGAGTGTAGGGAGTGGTTGAGGAGGAGAGGAGAGAGACAGAGAGAGGGGAGAGACCAGAGAGAGGGAGAGAGGAGGAAAGAAGAGAAACAGGGGTAAGAGAGAGAAGAGAGGAGAGTAGAGGAGGGAGAGAGGAGAGACACAGATAGAGAGAGACAGAGAGAGGAGAGAAGGGAGAGGTTGAGGGAAGCAGACAGACAGGAAGAAAGAGGAGAGAGACAGAGAGAGGGGAGACAGGAGAGAGAGTGGTCTGAGTGGAGCAGGCAGGCAGGAGGAGTGGAAAGAGAAAGAAGAGAGAGAGAAGGGAGCAGAGACACAAACAGAGAGGAGAAAGAGGCGAGACAACAGAGAGGGAGAGAGGAGAGGAGAGAGAAAGGAGAGACACAAATAGAGGAGAAAGAGAGAGGGGAGACAACAGAGAGAGAGAGGAGAGAAGAGAGTGGTTTAGTGGAGCGGAGAGGCGGGAGAAGAGGAGAAAGAGAGTGGAGAGAGACACAAATAGAGAGAGGAGAAAGAAAGGAGAGAGGAGAGAGTATAGAGAGTGGTTGAGGAGGAGAGAGACAGAGAGGGAGAGAGAGAGAGAGAGTGAGAGAGAGGAGGAGAGAAGGGAGTGGTTTAGTGGAGAGGACAGGCAGGAGGAAAGAGGAGAGAGGGGAAAGAGAGAAGAGAAGAGAGACACAAACAGAGAGAGGAGAAAGATGGAGGGGAGGGAAGAGAGACACAAATAGAGAGAGTGGAGAGGAGAGAAAAAGGAGAGAGAGAGTAGTTGAATGGAGCAGGCAGGCAGAAGGAGAGGAGAGAGAGAACAGAGACAACAGAGAGGGAGAGAGAAAGCAGAAGAGAGAGGAGAGAAGAGAGTCTTAGTGGAGCGGACAGTCAGGAGGGAAAGAGGAGAGAGAGGAGAGGAGAAAGAAAGAGAGGAGAGAGAGTGGTTGAGTGGAGCAGAGAGGATGAAAGGAGAGAGGTGGGGGTAGGAGAGAGTAGTTGAGTGGAGCGGACAGGCAGGAAGACATGAGAGGAGCGATAGATTGAGAGAGAGGAGGAGAGAGAGAAAGTGGTTGAGTGAAGCGGACACACAAGAGGAAAGAGGGAGAGGAGAGAGAAAGGAGGGGAGAGGAAGAGGAGAAAGAGAGTGGTTGAGTGGAGCAGGAGAGAGAGAGAAAAGAGAGGAGAAGAGGAGATGAGAGGGAGAGAGAGAGAGAGAGAATATCCAACTGTCTGTCTAGGTATAAATCATTTAACACAAAGTGCACTTTAGGCTGCCGGGTGGTGGCGGAAACGTGGCATGCCAACTTATTTTCGTCATGTTTAAAATGCGCCATCGATTAAAGCCTCAGACGGGGTTAATGTATTTGATATGACAGATTGAAAAAAAAAAAAAAAAAGAAAATCTGCAATGTAATTTTAAATGACTTAAGTGCAGTTGTGACTAGATTTTGGGGCGTAATTAAAGATCCCGTACCATATTTTGACTTAAAAAAACATATTTTCTCTTAAAGGGCCCACTATTTTCTGATCTGTGTTATAATGTTGTTGTTTGAGTTCTATTAATTTGAAAATTACCGCTTCGTTTTTAGATGTTTAGACAGACTAATAACATACGTGAATGAAATTAAACACAACTCCCGGTCTATTTTTGAGGAGGAAACAACATTATGATGTGACTAAAAGTGATATATGCCCTTTAAAGTGCAGCCGTGACGAGCTTCTGGGTCGAATTAAAGGTGCAGTACCTCATTTTTACAACAAAAGCAAAACGTGCTCGCTCTTAAAAATATGAACAACAACAGAACTAGTTTGCGTTGGCCCAAATGTATTGCTTTTTTCCCCCCTCAGTTTATAAGCACGACTTTCAGAGGCCATCACGGTAATGCTAACAACAAGTAACACGCCAATATTGCACTTCCTGATTCTCGGACAGTTAAGCGCTTTATAATTAGATGTAGATTGCACATAGTAGACTTATTTTGACCTTAACAGCTGCTTATATGATATATCTGAACTGGGGCAAGACACTTTAAAGATGATTTTAATTACTATCGGCCCCAAAATATCGACAGAACTCATCTGCCAGTTGTTATTGGTATAATCATCGGTCATGGAAAAAAAACAAAAAAAAAAAACACCATATCACTTGTACCTATAGCTGGTGGATCACTTCCTGATTCTCGGACAATAAATCGCTTCATGATTAGAGGCAGACAGTACACAGCAGACTTATTTTGGCCTCAAGAGCTGTGTATAAAATATATATGTACTGGGGCAATACTGTTCCATCTTGTGATGTCATGTGGTAATAAAGGAAGTGCTCCATTGTGTTTTTTAAACTCTATACTAGGGCTGAATGATCTGTCGTTTTGGATCGAAAATCTCAGACAACACTATTTTGCGAGTGTCAAAGCTGCGTTTTTTTGTAGTGCTCCTAAAGCTCAATTTAAGGGTGAAGTTTAGTTCTGTGTCGACTCACACTTCCACCATCGTCTTGTTGTAATCGTTTTCAATTTATGGATCTGCGTCGAGGTCTATGCGCCGCGAAGTAACTCACCACCACAACGCTAGGTAGGCGAGGATTTAAACCTGCCGTTCGTGTAAAGTTTAACATGAACCATCTCCAACCCGATAGAGGCACAGAACAGACTCACCATCATCAGCGCGTCCTCTGTCACAGAAAGAAAAGAACACGTTTAGTCCACAGAAGCTGAACCGCATCAGCAGCACAAGGAGCGAGCTGGGTTTTTTTTTCAGTTTATAGATAGTTTATACTTTATGCAAATGAGCCATGTGGTTTTAAGTTTCGTTTCTGTATAACGTAAACAAATCTGCGCAAAGCTGCATTAAACACATTATTAGTCATTATATATTGAAAGAACGGCGGAGAAGCGGAGTACAGGAAATGTATGTAGAGCGGTGATAGAGACGACCAATCACAGCTTTTATTGTTTGAGGAAATTGGGCTTTACGATCCAGCATCAAATCATCGGTGCCGGATTCTGGTGTGATGTAAGTTTTTATGATGCATGTTCATGTGCACTAAAACTTGAAAAACATCATGAATAAAATGAAAATTGCTATCTGCCAGAAAAATCACAACTCAGTTTTTTCTTAAAATGGCTCAGCTTTATTCAATTTCGACTGAACTAAAAGCTAAAAATGTAACTGTTAATTAGAAAACAACCACTTCATGATGTCACAAGGTGGAACGGAGCATTGATGATGTAACACTAATATACCAGAATTAATCAAACGTGTGTGAATGAAACAAAACACAACTCCTGGTCTGTTTTTGATGAGATAACAACATTGAAAAGCTCCCAAGAATCCATTTTGTGTAATATAGGACGCACAATATAACTTTTAATATACAGAATTCAGTCAACTTTAACATAGAAACTTTAGTTTTTAGTTTTATTTTCAGTGTGTCCCAGTATTTGTACTTCATTATTACCATGACTCCGCTCGCCAGTCGCTTGTAGCTGACTGCTCGCTGCAAATTGGAAGTCATTGTCGGAATTTTGGGACAGTTTTGCTGAGCTCTTTGACAGCAGGCAAACGAACGGGGTGTCTGTGTGCGTGCGTATGTGAGGGCATCTGTGTGTGTGTGTGTGTGTGTGTGTATGTGTTCCCTCCAGCCACAATCTGCCCACCTCATACCTTTGACTGTCTGCTAATAAAGGTGTGAGCTGATCCGTGTCCCGGGGGCCTGCAGGCACACGGGGAGCTGCTTCACACGAGCAGGCACGCGCACACGGGAATGTACAGAATAATGACGTTTGGGAAGAAAGACTGTACTGGACTGAATGGTGTTTTTGTGCCTAGAAACCTGGAAATGTGAAGAAAATCATAGGGTAATATAGTATGAATGACTGAGAGTTGGTTACTTGATTATTTTTAAAGCCTTATGTCAGTGTTGTCACGATAAGAACAATAGAATGTGATTTTCGACATTGAGTAATAGTACTTTCTTGCTGTTAACTTGAAAACTGACGCTTCTTGACATTTTGAAGAAAGACTATATTGAATTTAATGGTGTTTTTGTTACTAGAAACCTGGAAAAGTGAAGAAAGCCTGGTTGAAAATCATATGTTGAAAAATATGTTTTTAGTTTAATTTATTAGTGTTTAAATTTCAAACTCCATTTCGGTACTAAGGAATAGACTCCATACTCGATACTCAGTACTTCAATATTAAATAATAGTACTGAAAACTGCTGCTTCTTGATGTTGGGAAGAAAAACTATAGTGAATTGAATGGTGTTTTTGTTCTTAAAAACCTGGAAAAGTGTAAGATGTCTGGTTGAAAATCATATACAGTAGTAATATACAAAAAACGCTCTTTCTTTAGACAGTAGAATGTGATTTTCAACATTAAATAATAGTACTTTCTTGCTGTCATCAACATGTCAACATGAAAACTAGCATTTCTTGACACTGGGAAGAAAGACTCCATACTCAATACGATAATAGTTAAAAAATCTTTTTCTTTAGACAATATGTGATTTTCAACATTAAATAATAGTACTGAAAACTACTGTTTCTTGACACAGGGAAGAAAGACTATAGTGAAGTGAATGGTATTTTTGTTAACAGAAAACTGTAAACGTGTAAAGAGTCTTTGCTGAAAATCATATGTTGAAAAATAGTTCGTCTTTAGAGTCTTATTTAGAGGTCTGTGCTGGACAGAATTTTACCGCACAGATTCCCGCTCCCGCCTCCTCCTTCAAAGAGTTGTAATTTTCATTCCCGCTCCCGCCCACATCTTCGATATTTTGTCCCGCTCCCGCCCGCAAATCCTGCAAATTGGGGATGTTCGCTTTCTTAAGCTCTATCAAACATGGAGAAGTGGAAAGGAATTGTCCAAAATGTTAAATGTATGCGAGATTGGACCATGGCTGCAAATTTAGGCTGCTTAAAATGTTTTTATTAACTCCCAATAAAATATCCAGCACAAATTGTGTATTACAGGCATACATTAATCATTTGTATATTTTACTTTACACTCATATTTAGTTTTAACTCCCGCCTGCGCCCGCAATGAGCTTTCAAAATATGTCCCGCGCCGCACTGTTTTGCGTCAAGTGCAGGACTCTACCTCTGAGCAATTTAATTTTCTCTCAATATGGCATTAAATGAAAGTAGATTACGTTTAAAAAAGGAAACACCATGAAAATAGTATCTGATTATCAAATCTGTTAAAGCATACCCACCTTGGTTATCCAGTAAGCTGTCTAACTAATAAAACGAGTTTCCAATCTACCCTAATTCGAATAGAGATGTGCATGTCTCAAGAAGAATGGGGGAAAACAAACAATAAATATTAAAAAAAATGGGCCCCATAACTCAAGTTCGCCTAGGGCCCCCCAAATTGCTAGCTCCGCCACTGTCCATATCTCACTGGTGGGTTTGGTGAACATACATTAAGATTCTTACGGCGTCGCAGGGGCACCGTCTTGCATCAGATCATATCGCTTTACATTGGAAACGCTGGTATGGCACTATTTCGCTGGAAGCCTTTCAGTGAAACATATAACCGTATTCTACTCGCAGCAACTTGCCAATTAGTAAACTGCGGAGATGTCCCATTATTTCATCCATTTGAAATTATGCACACTTGACTATCTTCGGAGTACCATATAGCCACAGTGCGAGCTATAGAATTTTAATTGGTCATTTTAGTTATTAAACCGTAAGTGAAGAAAAGCTAGCTGGTAGAATAAACGGTTTGCCCCGCCCACGTAGTCCCGTCTCTCACTCGGAAAAAAAGGAAGAAAAAACAGTCTGGAGTTAGATAAAATAGTCTGTCATTGGGAGTTGCTTTCGTTTGGTTCTTGTTTGTCTTAAATGTCTTTTAAAAGTGTATAGAGTAATTCATTCATTCAGTCTTTCTTTTCTTTTCTTTTCTTTTCCTTGCAAATAGCTACTTTACAATAAACTACAAGGAGTGAAGTTATAGGTTTGTTTGAGATTTAACAGACCTGGAGTTGTGTTTTGTTTCATTCGCACATGTTTGAGTAACGCTTTAGTACTAGTTTGTACATCTCCAAAGCTCAAAACGCTTTGCTCGAAATTGTGATCTCATGAAGTGGTAGTTTTCAGGTTAACAGCTACCTTTTTATTTTTAGTTCAGTAGAAATTGGCAATTCCAGGGCTGAAACTATCCAAACGATTCTAGTGAAGGTGTAGATTTCAAAACACAGTGGAGTACTTCCTGTATTGCCACATGAAATCACAAGTTGTGTTTTCGATAGGCTCTAGTCTCGTTTACGCCACAAACCAGGAAGATGTTTGGAAAGATGCAATTACAACTTCCCAGGTCCAGTTTCCTTTATCTTAGGCTGCGTTCAGACTGCAGCCTGAAGTGACCCAAATCCAATTTTTTGGCCTCTATGTGACCTGTATCTGATCTTTTAATGACAGTCTGAACGACACAGATCCGATTTTTTCAAATGTGACCCAGCACACTTCGAAATGTAGTCCTGAAACTGATACATATCTGATATTTTGACATGCGACTTCAGTCTGAACAGCCAAAGCACATTCATCCGACCTACACGTTATCAACAAGCCACAAACGTCACTATTCTGCACTGAAGTAGGTGAAAATTGTTAATGAACTCCGTGTCACTGAAGCGAAGCACATCACCACTCACCACTCTTGGCTACATCTCTGCATCCACACGTTCCTTTTAACGGACGTTGCTGCCGCTGTCCCACAAAACACCACGGCCAAAAACCTCATCCTTCTCCTTCTCAATCTCCTCCTTAAAACAAGTAAGTTGTTCATGTTCTGGCACGAGAGGAACTTTAAAATCGCCAGGTGCTCAATGCTCACGTCCATGTTTGGACAACTTCCGTAAACACAGAGCACGCTCGCTGCGGTTGACGTTATTGTGTCCTCCAGTGCGCATGCGGGACACTTTCGGGCCGTGTACTGTTCACACTGGAGTCACATACAAGTTGCATTTAATTGGAAATGTGAACGACCTCGCAAAAACATCGGATTTCACAAAAAAAAATCGGAATTGAGCATTAAGCCCTGCAGTCTGAACGTAGCCTAAATGTCATTATAGTGTTCCGTTATGTTTGGTTAATCAACAGTTACAATCATACCTGAGTTTTCATAATTTTCCCACTGACGCACAACGCCAATCACACTGGGTACATGCGGGCATCAAATTCAAGATGATTCCAAACAGCACCTATGTATGCAGTCTTCATTTTACCGTTGATCACATTTATTTCAATGGGTTTGTCGGTTTTAATAGATCCTTGTTAGGCGAGCCCATTGTCTGTAACTATACCGGAAGTTGTCATCACATGTTTCCAAACGTCTTCCTGGTTTGCGACGTAAGCGTGAATAGAACATATCTGAGAGAAGAGCTCAGCCTAAATATGCAGGGTTTGTGTGTTAAAGGTGCATTGTGTAACTTTTCCGGTGGAGCATCTGTCAGATATTTTTCTCCATGGAGATGTTATTATTTTGTCTGGAATGTTTCACAGTGTGCACCGGAAAAAAAAACAATATCTAGGTAAGTTAAAATGACTTAAATTAAGAACTTATTACTTTATTTGAGTTGATTCAACTTGGCAAGTCAAATTATCTACCAATGGAACAAGTGTGTTTTTCTTAATTCAGGCAATATTCGATTTTGTTTCTTATCTTAAGTGCAAAAAGTTGTTGTTTTTGTTATTTTAAGTGTAGCAAGATGTATTTTCACATTTTAAGTACAAAAAGTCTTATTCCACTGGCAGATATTTTTATTGTCAAGTGACATTTACCCAAATCATGATAAAACTTTCCTAATTCAAGTCTAGATTTTGTTTTTTGCAGTGTGGTACTAAACCTTTCTATCTTCATGGTGACCAAACTAAACCAAGTTACAGGTTAGATCTGTGGAGAGGCGACGCCGCTCACAATCAGAATATATATTTTTCTAGGTATTTTTGAGCTTTAAAACCACTTGTAATTGAATAAATGTAAAGTATAGCTGTTTAATGTCATATTGTGGAACATTCTAGGCAGAGAAATGACATGTCAATAGAAACAAAGAGCAAAAAGGTGACGGACCACAATCAAAAAGTTACATAATGCACTTTTAAATGTGTGAATGAAACAAAACACAATTCTAAGTATGTTTTTGATCAGAAAATATTGTAACATGGGTGCTTTAATATACAGTAACTTTGACTTTAAGGTACTTTTTAACATAAATATAACAAATGAAGATCTAGCAAGTAGTAGTGTTCCCATCTTCGGCTTCAAAAAAGAAAATAAATAAATTAAAAAATCGATTGAACAATTTGAAACTTGCTACTATTCACCCAGCAGGGGGGGTACGGAGAGGCAGACACAGGCCCGCCCGGGCGCTCCGATGCCAGGGACGCCACAGCTCGACGGAGGTGCTGGCAGTGGTGAGACCCAGGCAATATGGCCCTATGGAGGGAACAGCGTTTGAGTGGGCGAGGAGCGGCTGGAGCTTCAGGCACTTGTGTTTGTTTCCACACTCCGCCACAGTGCTATAAACACACGAGCTAGCGGAGGCACTTTCACTTCAGCTGTGAGTCACGTGTCTGCGCCGTGGATCAGATGGGTTTAGATTCGGTGTAAGAAATAGATTTTTAGTCAGAGGGATTCAAATAGAAGTGTTGCGTTGGCAAATTTTTGCGAAATTGCGAAAATGATGTACAGTGGATTTTAGTTTATGGTTTTGAGTTGTGATTTTTTTAGCCGTATTGTGAGAGTGATTTTATTTGGTTCCAGTCTTCGCCCACTCTGCCCTACAAAGGCAAAAGAGCTTAACTCACCAGAGTGTGAAACTGAGAAAAATCACTTCAAAGTTTATGTTTTGCCCAGACAAAAGTATAAAAGGTAGGGCTCCCAAAATTTTACAACTAGTTTAGAAGTATTTGTATGTGTAAAATATTGAGCTCAAAATTGATCTTTAACCCCTATTTGTCAGTTCCTGGACTCTGCCTTTGTGTCAGGAGCCAAAAATAAGGAGTCGTGCAAAGACAATAGGCAGAAACTGACATGATCATTGTTTGCTTGATGCTCGCCAGACTTCCATCTATTATAAAAACACCTCACCAAGCTCTCGTCATCGTGGTGTTTGTTTTAAATGATCTAGAAGAGCTTTGGATTTCCTATTTAGTGCAGGGCACGATCGTGCGGCGTCACTTACACAGTGAAACATTTTGACTTTGTAGTATAGTGTGTACAGAATGAATAAACACACAAAATCTGTTCACTTTAAAGATAATTTAAGTATAATTGAATACAAAGGTTTATTTATTGAATGTCTTAAGACCCTGTGC
Organism: Boleophthalmus pectinirostris; assembly: GCF_026225935.1. Taxonomy (NCBI): domain Eukaryota; kingdom Metazoa; phylum Chordata; class Actinopteri; order Gobiiformes; family Gobiidae; genus Boleophthalmus; species Boleophthalmus pectinirostris. The sequence continues at coordinate 28,885,626 of NW_026571115.1, read as the reverse complement.
CAAGGCTGCAACAAAAAGAAGGAGGCGAGAGGTTGGATTTTAAAATAAAATATATTTATGAACTAAATCACAAATAAAATATGCACAGTTACTTTTGCCTTTGCATGACTCCTTATTTTTGGCTCATGATACAAAAGCTGAGTACAGGAACTGACAAATAAGGTTCAAAGGTCAATTTTGAGCTCAATATTTTTCACGATATTTATTCACATGATAAAGGAGGTCTACAAACAAAATGATATGAACACATTTTTGACCAAACATGATGTTACGGTGTTCTGCACACACACTATGCGAATGGATGTCACTGTTGCTTTTTCAAAGTGTCAGTAATCTTGAATATTGGTAAAATTTTGATCTAATATTTAACAGCAGTCAATTAATCAATCAAACTTTGCTAAAGAAGAAATTCAGTCTGTCAACTGGACAAAAGTTTATTTGGTCGAATACATTTCACAGCTCATCCAAGCTGCTTCTACAGACCAACACAGACGAGAGAGCAGCAGTGGACCTCAGTCTGCTGTACATCTCCACCTAAAAGCCACGGGCCACTCCTTTGAGGACAGTGAGGTCCAGATCTGAGCCAGAGAAAATAATTGGTTTCAGAGGGGAGTTAAAGAAGCTGGTTTTGTTAAGAAAGAGAATCCTTTGCTAAACAGAAATGGAGGACTCAGACACCATCTATCTCCTATTTACAACTCCATCCTCGAACCTAATTCAAAACAAACAAGAGAACAATAGGTGTAGCCAGGTCAGGTCCAGAGGTGTGAAAGCTCCATTATGGCCCTGAATGATTCTGCTAATATGACCCCACACTCAGTGCAAGTTCAATAGGCCTAACTAACTAACAGAAACTGTAAGTGTGTTACAGTTACACAAGTAGGTGTGTTAGTTTCAGAGTAGTTAGTTAGCTCCTCCCTGCAGACAGATATAAGGAAGTGTCCACAACCGTTTTGACCAGAACTGAAGAAGCAGCTTGGATGAACTGCGAAAGATATTTAACCAAATAAACTTTTTGTTCCAGTTGACAAATAGAATTTTCTCCTTATGCACAATGGATTCTACCTAGCCATGATTCATCAGCATTTGTTGGTTGGTATTTTCCCGGCTCCCGCAGATGAACGCTCTTGTTGTGTCTCTGGGCAAGACACTTAACCCACCTCGCCCACTGGTGTGTGAATGGATGAGTAGTTCTTAGACGTAAAGTGCTTTGAGTGCCTCGAAGGTGGAAAAGCGCTATAAAGATGTGACCATTTACCGTAATATTTGAATACCTGATACCCTACCGCCTTTCTGTTGCGTAAATCTAACCAAGAGAAGCCCCATTTAGTCCGTTACCACCTTCTCGTATCTCTGCATGTAGAATTATCCACTCCCAGCCCCGAGAGCGCGCGTGACAGTATGACATATAGCCTCCATCTTGCTTTTTTCCTCCTTCCCCTCTGCTTGCGCGCTGTTGCTGCTAACCTACTTTTTCCACTCAGCCCACTGCAATACTCCACAGGCCAGTGTCATTCTGTCTACCCCCCCTTCCCCCCTTCCCCTTCCTTCTCTCTCGCTCCTTCTCTCTCATCCGCCTCTCCCTCCCTCCTCACCTAAACACACACACGCACATCCCTCTTTCAATCAAGACTCTGCCTACGGGACACTTTCTTTCATTCCTTCTATATCTCTCTCTTTTTTTTTGTTGCGTTTTCCCCCCGCTCCCTCCTTCCTTCCTCTTCTCCGTCTCGCATGTTTGCTGACACGGCATCCTCGTCCTCTCCCCTTCTTCTTCTTTTTTTTTTTTTTTTCCCTCTTCTCCTTTCGTTTTGGCGTCTGCCCGAGCGGCGATGGAGTGATAGCGGTGATTGATGGGAGAGTCCTGCGCTACGAAGGTGGACAGGTTGCGGAGACGGGCGGATGAGAAAAATGCAAAAAAGAGTGGAAAAAAAGAAAAGATTATCAGCGGAGAGTGAGAGAGAGAGCGTGGGTACGGGAGGGAGGGAAGGAGGGGGGTGGAGAAGTCACTTACAATCAATCTTGAGCGTATGGAGGTGCGGTGATATGGCTAATGTCCACTGTCTGTGAAGTCAATAAATGATATGTATGTCCTTGGAAGCCATTACCAACCAAAGGACCTAGAATTGTCATTGCGCTGCGGTAAACATGTTAAAGGGGACATATATGGAAAATCAACTTTTACGAGCTTTTAACCTTGTTATAACAGTTTTAAAGGAGACATATTGCGCTTGTGTCTGCTATACAGCTATAATCGATGACACCCGTGGATCAGATTTATAATTAAATCATAATATTAATCTAGAGCAGGGGTCTCTAACCTGTAGCTCGCCAAGGGATTTCTGCTAAATATCTAAAATCTTGTTAATTCGATGCCTGTTACCATTGTACCGTTGCGTCATTTAGGTGCATAATCTAAAAGTGGTAGCTCTCTTGCAGTTTTGTTTTTGTTAAAGTAGCTCACCAGAGGATAAAGACCCCTGATCTGTAGGGATGGGACGAGACACAATTTCCACAAGACGAGACGAGATACGAGATTAGGTCCACGAGATTCCTAAAATATACATTTCAAGATACAGTTTCCAATTTTGGCCTCACAACTTTTTAATTTAATTGAATTTTTTTGCTTTCATCCTAGTACTGCTTTTTGGAACTGTATGAGATGTAACTCACCAACACCGTAACCCTTTATTCCAAATGTAAATACACATATATACAAAAGTCTCAAGAGATCATTTTTCATCATCAGCTCATGTGCACACAATCTTGTGACAATTTTGATCTTGCGGCACGAGATCTTGTTCCACCTAAAATGACTTAATTAAAGAAACAAGTCTGCGGTGATGGAAAGCTACAGATCACACTAGCGAGCAGCTGATTTATTTATTTTTTTCCCATTTGTACCAAAATGAGTATGTGATGCTACCGAATCCTACGTGTATCACTGATTAAGAAAATGAAATAAGAGAAAATAGTACGAACAGAGCAGTGGGCGTATGGTGGGGCTGATTGGCAAATGGCGTCTTGAAAATAAAGAAGACATATTGTGCTTGTGTCTGCTGTATAGTTCTAATCTATGACACCCCTGGATCATTATGTTAGAATTAAATCATATATGTATCTAAAACAGCTTAATAAAAGAAACAAGTCCACTGCAATGAATAGCTACAGATCACACTAGCGAGCAGCTGATTTTTTTAAAATTTGTACCAAAATGAGTATGTGATTTTACCAAAATCTACCTGTGTCACTAGGGCTGGGTATCATTAAGAAGTTGCTGATAAGATACATACCTCGATACATAGGTTACGATATGATACGCTTTTCGATACAGTACAATTTTGTAAATTTCAAATCAATTCTATATGATTCAGTATCATGGCTGTGATACTAAAAGTGAATATGAAAGTGAAACCCATTTTACTCATCAAAACAGTGAATATGTCAAATGTGTTGCATAAACATGTTTCCTTTCTCCAAACAAGCAGCACAATTGTAGCTCTTTCACAAAATAATTTAGTAAAATACACCAAAAAATACTCAATATATCGATACAGCAACCAACAATATCGATACTGTATCATTACATTAAATAATACAATATAATATAATATCGATATTTCAATATTTTAACACACCTCTACCCTACGTATCACTGATTAAGAAAATAAAATTGAAGAACGAAGTAAGTACAGAGCATTGGGCTTGTATTGATGGCAGTGAAAACAGAAGTTGAGCTGCAAAATGATGTCTTGAAAATAATTAAAGGTTGCTTGAACATGCATGAATCACTCCAAATACAACTTTTGGTGAGTAAATAGTGAGAGCAACAACTATAACATGGTTAAAAGCTCTAAAAAGTCCATTTTGCAGAATAGGTTTGCTTTATAACAGTGTTTTCTCATCATCGTTTTAGTAAATTTTTAGTGCAGGGTCCCTCACCTGTTTCTGTCCAATATATTCATCAAAAAAATCAGGCTCTGGATCATAAATGCGAGGTTCAAAAATGTCACATAGCATATTTTTCAAGGCTAAAAACATGAAATGAAAATGTAAATGAAAATCTGCAGAGTGCTGCCTTGAAATGTCACAACAGAAACACCAGTTCCAAACGCGAACTCGATGAACCTGTTTCTGTTGGTGAGCCATTTCAGACCAGTGCTTAGAGGTCAGTCTGAAATACCAAAAAAGCCCCTATATGTCTTCATGAAAATTAATAAATGGCTAAAAATGATTCTTGGTATACTTGCGTCACAGGATGCAGGAAGAAGGGACGGCCCAACTCGTTCTCTTCTTACTTCCTGCTTTGCTCGTACCTCCATGCTGGTGCTATACTTAGCCTGCAGTTGAACGGAGGAAAAGCCAATTCATTATTGAAGCTTTATGGCAGTGGGTGACTCATTTTTCCATACTCGCAATATGTCTGCTGTATACTGTCAGCGTGCATAGCTATAGACTTGTCTTGAATTCATTATTTTTTATGCAATCATCCATTTTCCCCTATACGAGTGTAGATTGAAAGTAGGTGTGATGCCATCTATCTATGTATGGATACACCAGTTCAGGGGAGTAGGCCATAGACTTTTTATATATAGTAATTTTCAGACTATAAGGCGCACTTACAAACCTTAAATTTTCTCAAAAATCGACGGTATGCCTTATAATACGCTGCACCTTAATTCTGGTTGCGCTTACTGACCTCGAACTGATTTTATGTGATTCACGGCACTCAAAAATCTGCCAAAACGTTTTAATACGACTTTGGCAAACTATGAAGCTGCACCGATTGATGGATTGTCAAAGCATTATGACTATGGTAATCAGGAGCCATCAGGGCAGGAGCGAGCTGTTTTTTCAGCACTTCTGTAAAATGTAAACAAATGTGTGCAAAGCTGCATTAAACACATTATTACTCAATGTATATTTGAGTCCTCCACGTAGGAAATAAAAAAACAAACTTAAATTATCCACCCACATTCACATTCACAATACACATTCACCAAGACAGGGAGGCAACACCGGGCAAGTTCACGATCTGCCAGTGAATCGTGGACGCCTGGGCTAAGGGATCAGTCTCAAGTGTTGTCCGTTTGTTTTGCTTAATGCGCCTTATAATCCACTGCACCTTATGTATGAAAATAGGCGAGGGAATTCAAAATTATTGATTTGCACCTTATAATTCGGTGTGCGTTTGACTGGAGCCGAACGCTATGTTTGACGTCACACTCGCTTAGTCCACTTCTTTACACAGTCTGTTGTGTAGGCTCTGTTGATACTTTGCATCTGATGTCAACATTTCTTTGGGGATGAAGCTAACTAGAGACACTGCTCTGTCTGTTTTAACACAATTTGACCATAAAGAACTGTTTTAGCTGGAACTACACCATGTGAGCTGAGTCATGCTGTTAAACAAGCCTCTCAAATAACATTACAGTAACAGTTTTTCAGTTAGTCGCCTAAACAGAACCATGAACTCGTTTTGACCAGAGGCTCCTGAAAATGAGTTGTTTAAATCATTTTTTTCTTGAGTTTTCAGACCATTTTTGGCAGTTTCCTTATTTGTTGCATTGGTCACCATGGTAACTGCTGAACATTTTGCCGTAGATATACATGCAGAACACCCCCAGCAAAGTGTCAGTAGGCTACAGTTTTACCATATCCGCTTTGCATTGCATTTAATTCATCTACTTTTGTCCCCAGTTAAATTTTTGTTGGTTTGAAGCTTTTAACAGTTGGAATTTTCATGACAACTCTAGTTTTGCTCATTGATTTATTTTTATTTTTGGTGACCACACATATTATCATATTATCATACAGTACATGTTTTCTGAGTTGTTTCCTCATCACAAACAGACCTGGAGTTGTGTTTTATTTCATTCACACACGCTTAACACACAAACCCTGAATATTTAGGAGAAATATTTAAACACAAAACACTCTGTTCCACCATGTGATGTTGTGTGAACTAAGGCCCCGTCCACACTAGTACGTATTCAAGTCGTTTTCATTGTGGATGCAGTGTTCGTCCACACTAATCCGATTGAAAACGGCTCCAGAGACGGAACGATCTGGTGTCCCCAGCTCCCACGAATTCATCTGAGTATGGATCTGATCCGGCACCGAGTGGACGCCTGAAAACGCTGATACACTGATGTTGGTCTATGCGCCGCGAAGTAGCTAATTCACCGCCAAAACGCTAAGAGGGCAGCATATATTCATAAATACGGTCTATATGTATGACTTGCAAGACATATAGTTTCTGAAAAGTTTAACATGAGCCATCTCCAATGTGACAGAAGCACAGAACAGACTCACCATCAGCAGAACACCCCTCTGTCACAGAAAGAACACTCATATTCCACTGAGTCGTGTTCTTCAGTCCGACTGACTCTGTTTTGAGCACTCAGTTTATGTAAATGAGCCATGTGGTTTTAAGTTTAGTTTCTGTAAAGCGTAAACACATATACTCAAAGCTGTGTGGATAGGGAAGGATTGTAGACACAGAAACAACATGTGAGGACACAGATCTTTTCCAATAGGTGGATTAGTTTCAGTGTAAACGGGGTCTAAAGGTAAAAGGAGCTGTTAACTTGAAAACTACTGCTTCAGGACATCACAAGGTGGAACAGAGCATTTTCAGCTTTAGAGATGTAGACAGACTAATAATAAAGTGTTACTCAAATGTGTGAATGAAACAAACTACTTCAGGTCTGTTTTAGATGAGGTAACATGGCTTGAAGCTCACAATAGTCAATTTTGTGTAATAAAGGACCTTGGAATGTTGAATCAAGAGCTAAAGAAGTTCATCGCTTCTTTATCTTGACCATTTAAAGTTCGACCACATAAACAAATATAAACCGGTTAGAAGAGTTCCATAGGAGCAGGTCTGGCCCTACAGTACGGACAGTAACAGCCAATGCATCACCTTGGAATGCAGTGTAACAGCTAAATAGGCCAGTAAATCTAAATATATATATGCACGGACATTTGAGTTTGTCCTTATGGCCTCGTGCATTATTGTCCCCGTGCTAGCATAGAGCGTCCTCATTAGCCTGTCCCTGTGCTGGCTTAAAGGGCTCACGTTACACTGTTTTCTGATCTGTGCTATGATGTAGCTTCCTCGTCAAAAACAGACCCAGAGTTGTGTTTTGTTTCATTTGCACATGCTTAACACACAAATCCTGCATAGATTGGCTGAGTTCTTCTTTACAACAGAAAAAAAAACCTCTCTTATGATAAGGCTGTGCAATTGAATTTTAATCATAAATTGAATCTTAATCGTGATTTTGATTTGTGTGACAAACGATCTCCAAACTCATATAGTCGAGTTGAAACGATTTACATGAAACGAACATAGAGATTGTGGAACAGCTGGATATTAGGGATGTACAAAAATATTAAAATATTGATGTATCGTATCATTTAATGTGATGATACAGTATCAATATCGTGGGCTCCTGTATCTATACATCACCAAGAATATTTTTTTGTATATTTTACTCAATTGTTTTGTTACAGAGCTCCAGTTTTGTTGCTTGTTTAGTGGAAGGAAACTCGTTTATGCAACACATTTGGCATTTTCACTGATAATGATTAAAATGAGTGTGTTTGATATGAACTTTGCACAAGAAGTGGTTTAACAAATTCTTTTAATGTCACAGCCATGATTTAAGAATTAAGAATTTAGAATTGAATCGATTTAAAATATATCGTATTGAATCGTATCGAATCGTAAGCTCAATGTATCGAGATATGTATCGTATCGACAACTTCTGAATGATACACAGCCCTACTGGATATAAAGTTTATTTTGGATATATTTGTGTTTCTCTATGCCTTATTTTATGTTCAAAGTATATTTTATTCATTTTATATTTTATATATCGCAAAACTGCTCTAAGGTTCATATTTGTAGCCTACATTTTGCGTAAATTGCCACTGACAGTGTTTTTTTTTTTAAAGAGAAATGCTGAATTAATACATCGTGCAAGTAAAAAATAATCATTTGAATAATCGTGATTTCAGTATTGACTAAAAAAATCGTGATAATGATTTTTTCCATAATCGAGCAGCCCTTCCTTGTGATGTCATGTGGTAAAACAGGAAGTGCTCCACTTTTTAAACTCCATACATCTCACAATCGTTTGTTGTATTATTTTAGCCCTGGAATTCCCAATGTTTGCTGAACTTGAAGGTAAAAAGTAGCTGTTAACTTGAAAACTACCAACTAGAGATGTAACGATATCCAAACGTCACTGTACGACATTATCACCAACGGTGCGATATTTATTGCGATATTTTGAAGAGGCTTATATAATTGTAGATGAGACACTTTTTTTGCTTTTAAAATACGTTGACAATATTTTAGTGTGAATTATTTCCTTCATAATCCCAAGAATTCAAGTAAAAAACATATCTCTTCATGTTGTCTGCGCTGAAATGAGGAAATGGGAAATGTAGTTCCCAATGTCTATAAGCCAGGGGTCTCCAACCTGTAGTTCGGGAGCTACCAGCAGCTCTCCACCCATTTCCAAGTAGCTCGCCAAGGGATATCGGAATTATGCTATTGTGCTGAATAACAAAAAACAGATTAATGACATGTCTATGAACTTGTAAATGTATAATTTTGAAGCCTAACTTTGTGCCCTAATATAATGGACAATGTTTTATAGGCATCTAACTCTACTCAAAGACTCGCCCTCTTACTTAAAATCATCTCAATTTCTTGCAGCCGCCAAAATGATTAACTCTCTGGCATTTTTGTTTTGTAAAGGTAGTTTGCCGGTGGAAAAAGTTTGGAGACTCCTGCTATACGCTGTTCCTACTAAAGAACCCTGCATTTAAGCAAAGGAACTTGTGATTCGATATATTGTGACAGCTCTCGATATTATTGTGAGACTTCTGACGATACGAAATCACGATATTTCGATTATTGTTACATCCCTACTACCAATTGACTGCATGACATCACAAGGTGGAGCAGAGCATTTTGAGCTTTTGAGATGTAGACAGACTAAAAATACAGGATCACTCAAACATGTGCATGAAACAAAACACAACTCCAGGTCTGTTTTTGAGGAGGTAACAACATTATAACTCACATTATAAGCTCACATTAACCAGTTTTGCGTAATATAGTAGCTTTAATCACACTCAAAACAAAATTGTAATTTGAATAGTTGTAAATAGCATTTAGATTGCAATTAGATAACATGATTTCTTCAGCAAACAACTAAATATCTTGTCAAATTCGGTAGTTTAAAGCTCTACAAACATGTTCTGAAATGCATGAGTCTTGTATTAGTTAGAAGTTCCTATTTCAATCTTCTTTCAAGTCTTAATGCTCCTGGTTGTGTTTAAAATGTGAAATTTGAACACAATCTTCCTATTAAAACACAAATCTCAAATCTAATCGTAATCACAAATATTAGAAAAAAAATCTCCATTTATAGATTTTCCAAAATTTTTTAGCCTTACACCATAAACTATATATATATATATATTCATTTTCTGGTTTCATGACCCAATATTATGTTTGCGTTGGTGAAATGATTGAATATTTTGACAAATTTTGGATGTCGTCATGACAAACATGACATGACTTAAAGCTCACAAGAGTTGATTTTGGATAATAAAAAAAAAAAAAAAAAAAAAAAAATCCAGATTTAAAACAAAGATAATACATTTTACTTAAGGCGTAATTGCATTTATTTGTATTTTCTCTTTCAGTTTGCGTGCCAAGCGAGTGTAGCGACGGCGTTTTGCTTAGTCACGTAGCTTTGCCCTTGTCTGTTCCTTCCTTTCCTATACATCTCTCCACCATCCCTCATTCATCTCCGGTACAGATGTGCACCCATCCCTCTCTCCCTCTCTCCCTCTCTCCTCTAATGTAACTATTTATCTTTTGACCTTAAAGAGACAGGCGCATTGATTTATGAAGCCACTGACTGGGCCTGCGAGTGCGCGTGTGTGCGTCTTCCACAATTAGATATACAATAAGATATACTGTAGACCCTCCTTTGTATTCCTATTAGCCCGCGGCTACGTTTCTCGGCGGCTAATTTAAGCTAAAGGACTTTGAGGAGGTTGCGACGGCGCGGTCAGTCTCGCTCGGGTTTCAGGGTTGGTATCGCCGTAGATGCTTGGTTTGGTGTTTCTCGTGGGTTTTGTTTAATTTTGGGCATAGGAAAAACAAAACGCAGGGAAGCTCTTTGCAAAATTGTAGATTGTTTTTAGCTTCTTAAATTTGGAAATGTCCATGCTTTGTCTGGAATGTTTCACAGTATGGCATTAAACCTTTCTATCTTCACGTAGACCAAACCAGACCAAGTTACAGCTCAGATAAGTGGAGATGTAACCCCTCTCACAATCAGAATGCCTGCTTTTCTAGGAATTTTGAGCTGTAAACCCACCTGTAATTTAATAAATGTGAAGTAGAGTAAGTAGTTTAATGTCATATTGTGGAACTTTCCAGGCAGGGACATGACTTATCTACAGAAACAAGACGATGACGGATTCCGAACCGTAAAGTTGCACCAGAAAAGAAACTCAAAATAAGTTGTTAAAAGCTCCTAAAAGTCAATTTTTAATGAAGCATGAACAAAACCTTGATTTGTAATGAGTTATTTATTGTTTATTAAGAATGATTAACACTTATGCTCGAGTTGACAATGGCAGTAAAACTTATCCTGAATCTGATTGGAGGAAGAATGTAACTAAAAGAGCAGGAGGGAGGGGAGAGAGAACGAAAGTATGTATGTGAATGGGTTTGGGTTTGTGTCTTGGGAGGTGATTAGCCTGATTCATCAGCCGGTTTCACTTCGTGGAAACCGTCTGACCTCGCAGCATTAGAATTCGTTCCTTCGACAGTAGCCGGGTAGTTTTTTAATTTAACAAATCGCTGCTATTTGGTCGAGACGAATGTAACGGACATAACTGGTATATTAAGCTTTTCTCAAATCCCATAAGAAGAAGGGCAATAACGATCTTCTCCTTGATAAAATTCACCAAACATTCTCTTTGTTCCTGCTTTAAATCCTCAATCTTGGGAATCGTTGCCAACACAGAATGTATGGCTCTTCGCTGATTGGCTGGTGCCCGAACTCACACTTTTGGGTTTTTGTGAACCGTCTAGTGTATTCTTATTCCTGACCTAGTCATTGGAGAGAAATTAAATTGAGCAGAGGCTCTAGGTTTCGTCAGCCTGGCTAGGAGGTGATTGGATCAAATACAAAGTTAATAGGTTTTGATTGATAGTAACAGATGGTTTACGTGAGATATGGGACAAACAAAAAGCACAAAACGTCTTCTTGGTTGGATGACAACATTTAACATCTAAATTTTTCCCTGATTTTGGGAAAGATGGACTGGTGTGGGTAGTGTTGTGTTTTAGTTTTAGTTTTTCCTCGAGTGAAGCAGAAAAGAGGGAGGCACTGTCTGTGTGACTGTTCATGTATGTTAGATTAATGTAAATATTGTCTCTTTGTTGTATAATATTGTTATTCTCCAGATTGTGGTATGTTCCTTGACTGACTCCTTTACTCCATTTGAGTGGATGATTCTAGCCACCATCATTGCCAACTGCATTGTCCTGGCCCTCGAACAGCATTTGCCTGATGGAGACAAGACGCCATTGTCAGAGCGCCTGGTAAGATACACACATGTACAGTACACACACATACAACTACATTTAAACAAATTCAGTTCTGTCATGTGTGTCCACTACTAATATTGTAAAATCTGACTCAAGATCAGTTTTGTACTGGGCTTCTCTAATAGAAATGCATGGGTTTCGAATCACTGGAACTAGCACTGATCCTGGTATTGAATATTAGCTCAAATGTTGAAAAATTGGCTGAATTGGACGTCGCTTCAGCCGATATTTGGGTGATTTTATATATAAATCAATGTAATAAGACTAGTCTCATAACGTTAGATTTTTATTCATACAAAGTTCTGAGAGATAAATAACAGGTACATAAAGAAATGTTTAATTTTTTGATCTATGAAGGGAGCAGGGTTTATAAGATTTATCTTTTTCCTGTTCCTTTTGTTCATGCAGCAAAGACAAGGCAAATAATCATAGAAATATGTATTTATGTTAATTTTCAGATTTGTTGTTGTTGTTGTTGTTGTTCTTTTTAAATTGATGCCAACAAAATAATAGCATGAACAATAAATAAATAAACAACATTACACATTTAGATCAGTAATTGCTGTTTTCAGTCTCTACACTGGTATCGGTTAAAATTGGGCATCAGCAGATACTTAGAGCTACAGTATCGGAATCAGTATCGGAACGGAAAAGGCTGGATCTGTGCTTCCCTAACTGGAACAATACTTCTGACTTATAGACAAGATAGACATTACCGTGTTTGAAATTCCAAATTATTGCCTTGATTATGAAATTATTATGCCAAATAGGTTCAATAAAAAATTGAAAATATGTTGTACTTATTTAAGTTTTTTCATGTAAATTCCCTCTCTGAATCTGAATTGATGTAGAACTTTCTTCAAATTAATCAAGAGAGGGAAATACTTTTTAAACTCTTTTTTTTTTTTTTTTTATGCTTGTTGTATTAAACAAATTGGAAACCAAAAAAACAGAGGCGTACTGTGACAGAATTAAGATAAAAACATTTAGACAGCTCCATTAATCTTTCATTTACCCTTCCCGAAACAGAAGAGATTTTATTCCAAAAATAATTCAAAAGTATTAATTTTTTCTCCTGGTCCATTTGAACAGTGAAGCATAGAGATTTTATTTTTTTATTCATTTTTGTGATAAACAAGCTACAGTAACAATCAACCATTTCTGAAGTTTTCTAACCTGTGCTTCTGTTTTTCCTTGTGTCTCCTCAGGACGATACTGAGCCGTATTTCATCGGGATCTTCTGCTTCGAATCCGGAATCAAGATCCTGGCCCTTGGTTTTGCCTTCCATAAGAATTCCTATTTGAGGAACGGTTGGAACGTCATGGACTTCGTGGTGGTTCTCACAGGGTAGGGGCTATATCTCATTTTGTATTGATGGTTTTCAGTTCATATACAGATCATCATATCTCAAACTTTTTACTTTTATACTCCTGGGCATTATTTATTTGACTGATGTGGTAGAAAGCAAAAGCAGAACTACATAGACCATGATCCTTTGCTCGTTTTCAATTCAGTAACAGTGAATACAGATAAATCCTTGTATTTTTGAACATGGCTTTTTAAACATTTCCAAATCTTTCCTTACAATAAATCAAACTGTTCATTAATACTGTACAGAGTAAATGGGGTGAAGAGTGGGGAGAGACATACAGCACAGGAAATCAGTTAAATGCCGTCAAATAAGCTACCTAAATTCATGGCGCAATCTCTCCGTCTAGCCATCTGGTTATTGATCATTTTGAAGTTAAAATATCATACATTATTTTAGCCTTTTAAACCAGCTTTTGGTCAACCTGCATTTGGATTCCATAATTTTTTTAGGTTAAAATAATGTTTTCAGTACACAGATTTGTATTAGAGCTCCCTCTGTTGACTGCAGTAGGTATGAACCATGAAAAGAAATCAGTTGTAACGAGATATAGCAACTGGGCCGTCAAGATGATGTGTTTGCAGTGGAAGCAATTGTGAGTGCAGGAATGGTCAGAAGTAGTCAGGTGATGTTTTATGGATTAACAAACTGTGCTGGTTATCATGTTTTTGTCAGTGACGTAACAATTTGGGAAAATCTCAACAGAGTGATTTGGTAACATTTTAAGTATTGTACCATATTTTTCCAGAGTATAAATTACACCAGCCTAAAAATGCGTAATGAAGAAGAAAAAAACATATATAAGTCGCACTTTTTGGGGGAAATTTATTTTATAAAATCAGAGACCAGGAACCGACATTTCATCTTGAAAGGCAAATTACAATAATAACAATAGAACAGAGAACAACAGAGTGTTAACGTCACATATGAACAGTTCTTCAGATAACTATAGCATAAACAACAGAACAGAACAAGTTTACCAAACTCTCCATCTCACTCCAAATCACTAAATCCACTGAATTCTTCATCCTCGGTGTCACTTCTGATTAACTCCGTGACCTCCGGAGATAAACTAAGCGCTGCTTCCTCTTCTGTGTAGCTGTCGTCAGGCTCAGCATCAGTTCCAGTTAAAATTATTCTGGCCTTTCTGAATCCCGACAGGATGGTTTTGGTTGTCACTGAAGTCACTTAAATTTAAAATTTTCAGTGGTACAGAAGTAATGCGATGTAGTGCGATCGACTGACATGATACAGACAGGACAGAGGCAAGTGACAGTGGTACAGGAGTAACAGGAGCAGCAGATACTGACACACAAGACTAGAGCTCCCTCTTGCAGCTGTCAGAGTGAAAATCTTATAAGTTGCACCAGAGTATAAGTCGCAGGACCACCCAAACCATGAAAAAAAGTGTGACTTATGGTCCAAAAAATACAGTAAATGGCAAGATTTCACAGTACTACTTTCCAAGGTTTTGTCTTGGAAAGAATGATTTCTTGATTTTACATGGAAAACACTATTTCAATGGTTGTTATTAGCAAATAGTGAAGTACTGAACTTATGTAGGTAAAGTAGGACTAGGATAGGATAATCAAAACATACACCAGTGTCTGAAATGCTAATTTGTGACTAATGTCGTCACAATACAAGCATTTCTAACTCAATTCTGATACTCAACACCAATTCTAATACCATAATGATAATTTAAAAATATATATTCCCATGTGGTCTTATATCTGTGCAATCCCTCAGTGGTCCAGGTTGGTTCCACAGTGGTCCATGGGCGTATACTAGTCTATGTGCTCTTATACTTGTTCTGATACAGCTCAAGATCATTCTAAAGCTTCAGGAAAGGTTCATTTCTGGCTTGTAAATGAGACTTTTTTTTGTTTCGATACTAGTTTTAGTTTTGATTAGTGTCCACAAACCTGTTTACACAGTTGAGGAACAAAATTTAAATCATAAATAGTCTCAAAATCACTATATTACCTCATCCTGTTATGAAAAATGCCAAGGTTGTGCCCTCCACCTGTGTTTCTAGATGTTTCTGTGTGTTAGGGCGAGTCTAATGAAAGCCCCCATTCTGTGCGAGGCAGCAGAGGGATCACACAGCCGAACTGCAGGGGGCGCCGTAGCCTGGGTCGCCGGCAAATGTCATCCCCACACACACACACAAGGTAGAAGAGCGCTATGGCAGCAGCAGTGACAAGATACAAAACAGCATGGGAGACTGGAGGACAGGTGGAGTGAACAGAGCCATTGGAAACTGTTATAATGGAGATTTATAGCTTGGTGGGGTTCCAGTGGCATATGACAATAACATTTTTCAGGACTATGATGTGACTAGGGTTGTCAAAAATATGGAAGGCATTCAGGTTTATTTGTATAGCACAAGTCACACACAAGTAATTCAAGGTGCTTTACAGAATAAGAAATACATTAAAATCACCATACAAACAAATCAAAACATAAATAATCATCATAAAATTTAAAAAAGAACTGAGAGAAGAGAGCAGAATGAAAACCTTTCAGTAATATGCACAGCTAAAGAGAAGCATTTTGAGCCTGGATTTAAACAGCGTCAAAGTAAAGGCCCGTCTCACATCTTTAGGAAGCCTAGTCCAGGTTTTTGCTGCAGAAAACTGAAACGCTGACTCCCCGTGTTTAGTCCTGACTCTGGGCACCAGCAGGAGGCTGGTCCCTGAGGTCCTCAGAGTGCAAAATGGTTCAAACACAAGGTGGGCAAACTTTTAGACTCGTGGGCTACAAAGGGTTCTGCAATTTGACGGAAGGGCCGGACCAGGAGCAGATGGATGGAGTTTGTTGGTAATCCACCTCATAAGAGAACAAAAAAATATTGAAATGTCACGTAATTGAAAATCATTACAAAGCGTCTTTCAAGCCCCACGGTATTTACTTTTTATTGAAATAACTTTTAAAACAATGAAAATTATTATTATTATTATTGTTTTTTCAAGTTTGGTGGGCCAGATTAAAAAGATTAAAGGGCAGCATATGGCCCCTAGGCTGTAGTTTGCCCACCCCTGTTCTAACATGTCAGAAATGTACTTTGGTGCTTAGGCCATGGAGAAAAAAATCTAGAATGTCAATCAGTCAATCAATCAATCAACAACTTTATCAACCCCAAAGGGCAATTCAGTTTATCTCTGGTTGTGCACAGTCTATAAATAAATAAAATAAGAAAGACATTCAAACTCAGTGCATCAGGGACACAATAGCAAATTTTACTTTCCATTTACGAAGCTTTATCGCCGAAGGAATGAAAGATTGGAAAATCAGATACTAATTGATACTAAATCTAGTATCAAAACTAGATAATCTTTTGAGAAGGTATTGATACTAAAAAAGTCACATTCACAGGACAGAAACGAACCTTTCCTGAAGCTTTAGAATGATCTTGAGCTGTATCAGAACAAGTATAAGAGCACATAGACTAATATACGCCCATGGACCACTATGGAACCTACCTGGACCCCTGAGGGATTACACAGACCACATGGTAATATAAAAGAAAGTACTTTTTTTTTTTTTTAACTGTTAAATATGGCATTCTATTGTTTACAGAAAGAGTGCTATAAATATCACCATGGTATCGGAATTGGTATTGAGTACTGAGTTGATTATTGCTGGATGTCAGGAAAAAAAAAAAAAAATTCTTGTAATTACTGATCATTCTTTTTTTCCTCTCACCTTCTCCTGTATTTTTGTACTTTTCTTTTTTCCTTCAAACTGCCACTGAACTGTTGTAAAACTATGATAAATATTGACCACAGGTTCTATCCCACCAAACTTAGACTTAGACAAACTTTATTGATCCACGAGGGAAATTATTTGGACACAGTAGCTCACACATCACAATATAATATAATAACAAAGAGCAAAAATATAAATGGTTAACATAAATTCTAAAAACGTAGCTAAATAAGACAGCAAAAGACAAATAAGACAAGAATATAATAGAATTAGAAAAGCATGAAAACCTGTCATATGCACTTGAACATCCCTGATAACAAATGCGGTTGTTGTTTCTATTTTACTTCATCGCCATTCGTTGTTTCTGTTGTTTATACTCGCTGATGTTTCTATAGTTTTACACTGGCCACAGCATAAATACATCACATACATCACATCTCTCCCTCCGTCCGTGCGCTCGATCTCTTTGTTGATCTGTATAAATGTCGTGGGTGCTTTTTAGCTGCTCTTTGAACATGAAACAGGCACTGCTCTTTCAACCCACCTATGGCCGAACCTTCTCCTCGCGATCCGCTGTCCATTTCCATTTCAAACGTGCCCCCCCATCCCTCGCCGCCGCCCTCCCTCCCTCGCCGCCGCCTCCCCTCCCGCTGTCTTAGGAGCACTCGCGGACGATGTCTGATCACATACAAAGGAAAGAACAAATGACACTTAACATCTGAAATTAAGATCGGAGCAGGCGAGGCATAGACTGGGAAAAGAAGTGGGCTGAGGTAGTGCGCTCGACTGCTGCCCATTGCTTTCAGCTCCAGTCAAATGAAGCTCATCGAGGCTGCTAGTTACAGAGCGAATTTGGAGCTCCGTATTAGGAATAGGAACTGATATACATTCAAAATACTAAAATAAAAGCACCAGCATCTTATAGAGCGGGTTAATACAAGTATTTAAAACCAGTGCAGTATGTATTTATTGAAACCAAGAAGATAGCGATACTGAAAATGGCATAAATAAGACAAAATCTGACCATTCCTCAAAAGATTCTGAATGGTCTTTATCGTTTTATGGGTTTCAGCTTCCTGTTATCGGCTACGTTTTATATTTTCAGATACATTTTTTGTGTTAAATTATTAATCGGTGTTTCAACTGTCCTAATTTTTCATCATTATGAAACGCATGGATATAAGAAAAACTAGTTTAAGAGAATACTTCTTCTAATGCGTGTTTTGGTATTAAAATCTAGTTTGAAATGACAGCACAGGCCTAAAGTGTTTTTTGATCTCAAACAGGAAGTAGTGCTGTTAGCATGCTAGTTGTTGCAAGCATTGTTAACAGTGTAATAAATGAAAGTATTTCAATTCAAAGTACTTCACACAAAGTTCTGGTGCTTGTACCCATGGCAGAGTCCGGCACGGGTCCGTTTTTGGAGACCCACACCCGTGCAGTACAGCACCACACCCGCCTGTTAACCCGTGATTATATCAAAGTTAAATCTGTACCAGCCCGGACCCGTAAATGTTCTACCCGTTACCCGCCCGTGGCTGTGATAAATTGGGGTCAGCCCATTAGTCCGACAGCCCATTAGTCCAGGACTAAACCAGGACTAAACCTACGCCGTGTCATTAGCGGATTATAAATATATACACACCGCAACCACAGAGCCGATTGCCAGGACTACACCAGGACTACACACAGGACTACACCAGGACTACACCGGGACTTACACCAGGACTTAACCAGGACTACACCAGGACTACACCAGGACTACACCAGGACTACACCGGGACTTAACCAGGACTTAACCAGGACTACACTGGGACTTAACCAGGACTACACTAGGACTACACCAGGACTACACCAGGATTACACCGGGACTTAACCAGGACTAAACCAGGACTAAATCAGGACTACACCAGGACTACACCAGGACTGCACCAGGAATGAACCAGGTCTTAACCAGGACTACAGAAGGACTGAACCAGGAATGAACCAGGCCTAAACCAAGTCTAAACCTGGATTTAACCAGGTCTAATCCATTACTAAACCAGGACTGAACCAGGTCTAAACCAGGACTAAACCAGGACTGAACCAGGACTAAACCAAGTCTAAACTAGGATTTAACCAGGTCTAATCCATTACTAAACCGGGACTGAACCAGGTCTAAACCAAGACCTGACCAGGTCTAAACCAGGTCTAAACCAGTTTCTTTAGCATAAATATATACACGCCTCAACTACCAAGCGGAGCCGCCAGGACTACACCAGGACTGGACCAGGCCTAAGCCAAGACTGAACCAAGACTTAAACCAGGTCCAAACCAGGTCTAAAACAGGTGCAAACAAGGAGCGCAACCACTGAGCCGATCACCTCCGCTGATGTGTTTTATGTAATAAATAAACTAAAGTCTCTCTTAGCCTGGTCTGGCATCGTTCTGGGAAAAGACTGAGAAATGACACTTGTTTCCATGGCAACGGACGCCCTGGACACACGTCAAGTATCTTTCTTCAGTTCGTCGTTCATTTGATTCACCTGACCCCGTTTCAACAACCGCCCGTTTCAGCGACTCTTTGCGGGTACCCGACCTGGTGCAGGACTCTGACCCATGGTTGAGAAACACTCTAGAGTAGCTTTGTTTACATCATGGGTTTCAGCTTCCCGTTATAATACGCAAAAATTTAAAGACCCGGACTCTTAACATTCAAAAGATATAACATTTCCTTGTAAATTGTTAATCACTACAGAAACGGTCCCTATTTATTTATCATTCTGAAACCCAAGGACAGAACAGGGAAACTGGAAATGTACGTGTCCAGAGCCGTTGTGTTGTCGTAAAGTGATTTGGCCTGGGGAGTAAGCTACTTTATGTGCTTTATTGATTGCTAGTCCAATTACACTTAGTTTACATCCCCTCGCATCCTTCCCCTCCCTCGCCATCTGCTCCTGTTTTCTCCCCTGTCCTGGCATTGATTACAAATGAAAATTGATAGTATGGATTGGGATTATAATGTTGATTTCCCATAGTGGTCAAGTGATTGCCTTTCCCCAATCATTCAAGAGTCAGTGTTCATACTCTGCAGGCCTACTGTTCAGGCTGCCTGGTTTTTCATATGATGTAGTTTGAGCACCAAAATCATCAGAATTATGTTTGTTAAAGAAGGGTATTTCACTTCTTTGGGGTAGGAACTGCTAAGACATAACATTTAAATCCATGTATCCATTTTTCAATATAAACCAAAAATAAGAAAATGAAAAAAAACAACAATTTTCTTCATCATTTGTCTCCAAAACCAAAAGGAAAAAAACAGATAACAATTAGTTTTTTCATTTTTTGGTTTTGTGTTTAAATGAATTTCGCTTTTCCGTGACTAAAACTGTGATGCTGAACTGAACAAGGACTGAACCAGGACTAAAACAGGTCTAAACCAGCTCTAAACCAGCTCTAAACCAGGTCTAAACGGGTCTCAGTCCTAGTCTCAGTCCCAGTCTTAGTTCTGGTCCTGGTCTTGGTCCTGGTCCGGTCCCGGTCTCAGTCCCAAACCAGGACTAACCTGGGACTAAACCAGAACTAAACCAGGACTAAACCAGAACTGAACAAGGAGTGTCGGGATTGTCCTGGACGTGCGCTCGCGTAGACCGTCGGGTGATCAGGAAACCGGGACCAGACTGGAACCAGACCAGGACTGAGACCGGGACCATACCGGAACTGAGATCGGGACCAGACCGGGACTGAGACCAGGACTGAGACCTGGTTTAGTCCTGGTTCAATTCTGGTTTAGAGATGGTTTAGACCTGTTCAGTCCTGGTTTAGTCCTGGTTTAGTCCTGGTTCAATTCTGGTTTAGAGCAGGTTTAGACCTGTTCAGTCCTGGTTTAGTCCTGGTTCAATTCTGGTTTAGAGCAGGTTTAGTTAGACCTGTTCAGTCCTGGTTTAGTCCTGGTTCAGTCCATATGCAGCGCAAAAGCCCAGCATCACAGTTTAAGTCACGAAAATGGGAAATGGCCATTATCTGTTTTAGGTGCCGGAAGAGGCAAAACACAGAAATCACTAATCCCTAATTTTGAACCTCTCCTTTTTTTCCTTTTTTTTTTTTTCTATAAGAACAATAAAAACAGCTGTGTAAATATGTAAATGCGAAATTCAAGATTCAAAGATTTATTGTCACTGTCACAAATAATAATAAAATTACATTTAGAGCATGTAAACAACAGAGTGGGTAGAGCAAAATACTGGGACGTAAACATATACTAGTACACTATTGATTTACTATATATAGATACGTTTAATGCCATACTGTGGGACATACCAGGCAAAGAACTAACAGCTCTGTGGGGGATTGCAGCATGCACTGAATCAAAGGGAATGAGATAAGAGAGTCCATAGGGTTCAGCGTGATGAAAAAGTAGGGCTGTTACCATAGCAATACCGTGACAATTTAAAGCACAATATTATATCTTCTGATTGGTGAAAAGCCCTCAAAATGTCACCTGTACGTGGAAGCCGAAATCGACGCGCAGCGCCTTTTAAAACGGCTCGAGAGGTAAAGATAGAACAGCAGAAGGGGGGCTTCACGGTGCCACCATTAAAAAATATGACTTCACTCCATGTATTTATCTTCTGCTTTGTGTCAGTTTTCGTCTCCTCGCTAAGTGGCTGTTTATCTTCTCGAAATACTCCGTTGTGTGGAAAAACAATTACTCTGGCTCCTCCCCCTGGCCTTGTTACCTAGGTGATATCAAGATTCTATCAATGAGCCCAAGTCCCTGTTGCCATGGAGACACTTGTGAATGGGAGAGGGCCCTGTAACCGTGGAGACGAGGTTGTGAATGAGGGACTGCCGCTCCTGTCTGACACTGTTTATGACCAAGAGGATGCTGGGAATAGCTCGGCGAGGTTTATACTGTACGGGTTACGTCATGGTCATCGCGATTATTTTTGATAATTTGATTTGAATTCAAGCTGTTGTCAAAATCTCACATGGAGGATTACGTTAAACTATGAGTAATTGGCTGTTTTTTATGAAGAATTGTCAGGGCTGCAAGATTAAAGGGCCTCTTTTACGCTATTTTCTGATCTCTGTTGTAATCTTGTTTCCTCATCGCAAATATACCTGGGATTCTGTTTTGTTTCATTCATTTTTAACACACAAACCCTGCATATCTAGGCTGAGTTCTTCTCTAAAACAGAAAATACTGTGTTTCAACTTGTGATGTCATGAGGTAATACAGGAAGAGCTCAGGAATCATTTGGATGATTTTAATTTTATTTTAGAATTACCTTTTATCGTATCTCTACTGGAGAAAAGGAAGCCGTTAACTTGAAAAATACGATATATTTCAAATCGATTTGATACAGTTCAGTAAAAAAATAAAGCCTAATCATGGCTGTGATACTAAAAGTCTTTGTTAAACCACTTCTTGTGCAAAGATCATATGAAACACGCCTGTTTTAATCCTCAAAACAGTGAAAATGTCAAATGTGCTGCATAAACGAGCTTCCTTTGTCTGAACAAGCAACAAACCTGTGGCACTGTAACAAAATAATTTAGTAAAATACACCAAAAAATATTCTTGATTTGAGACTCTCGACTTGATACTGTATCATCACATTAAAAGATACGATATATTGATATTTTGATATTTTTTCACACCCCTATTCATGACATCATGAGGTGGAGCAGAGAATTTTGAGCTTTAAGATATAAACAGACTAATAATAATGGATTACTCAACCATGTGTGAATGGAACAAAACACAACTCCAGGTCTGCTTTTGATGAGGTAACAACAACATTATAACTTTATAAGCTCACATTAACCAGTTTTGCGTAATATAGTAGCTTTAATCACACTCAAAACAAAATTGTAATTTGAATAGTTGTAAATAGCATTTAGATTGCAATTAGATAACATGATTTCTTCAGCAAACAACTAAATATCTTGCCAAATTCGGTAGTTTAAAGCTCTACAAACATGTTCTGAAATGCATGAGTCTTGTATTAGTTAGAAGTTCCTATTTCAGTCTTCTTTCAAGTCTTAATGGTCCTGGTTGTGTTTAAAATGTGAAATTTGAACACAATCTTCCTATTAAAACACAAATCTCAAATCTAATTGTAATCACAAATATTAGAAAAAAAATCTCCATTTATAGATTTTCCAAATTTTTTTAGCCTTACACCATAAACTATATATATATATATATTCATTTTCTGGTTTCATGACCCAATATTATGTTTGCGTTGGTGAAATGATTGAATATTTTGACAAATTTTGGATGTCGTCATGACAAATAAGTATTCCATTTGAGTATGATTAAGTATTTAACATAGCCTACTGCTAATTGTGTTTCATGTGGATAAAGTAACATTATTTGAGTGATAATAACTACATAACAAGCATATTAATTTTTACCTTTTAATCTCAAATTATAAAATTCTTTGGATAGAATTTACACTAAGACGATCTAAAGGAGTACAAAGTTAAGTCTACATGTTGCAAATCATCTAAAAAACTTAAAGTTTAAATTATATTGTGAATTTCATGTTAACTAGGGATGTAACAATAACCGAAATATCGTGATATTGAATCGTCAAGAGTCTTGTGGGCTGTCAAAATATATCGAATCACAAGTTCCTTTGCTTAAATGCATGGTTTTACAGTAGCAACAGCTTATAAACATCGGGAACTACATATCCCATGATTCATTTCAGCGCAGACAACATGAAGAAATATGTTTTTTGCTTGAATTCATGGGATTATGACTGTAATAATTCACATCAAAATCTTGTCAGGGTATTTTAAAAGCAAAAACGTGTCCTATCTATAATTATATCAGCCTCTGCAAAATATTGCAACAAATATCGTACCGTGAGATGCATATCGTGATAATATTGTACCGTGAGATTTGGATACTGTTACATCCCTACAAACCAGGCATATAAGGACAAGAATTTTTACTTTTTAACGTCAAATTATAAAATCCTTTGGACAAAATTCACATTAAAGGAGTACAAAATTAAGTCTAAATGTTGCAAATCATCTTCTTAAAAGCTTAAAATTTAAATTATATTGTGAATTTCAGCATTTCTAAACCAAATTTCATCAATATTTTCCTGTTTGAAATCAAAGTCTTGACTTATCAGCTACAAAAATGTCAGTATCAAGTATTAGTAATTGTAATACACTATCTATAGCCTCTTTTCGTGTAAATAATTTGAAATGTACGTCGTTTCATTGTATGTTTTATCACTGCGGTATCCTTGGTAGCATAGCGGCCCTCTCCATAACCAGCTAGTCTCTGTTGAGCTATTGAATGTCACACAATGTCATTAGAAGGAGCCAGAGCCGGTACGCTAGTGATGGATACCACAGGGAGCTAGCTCGGAGGTAACACTAGAACTGGGGGAGGGCCGTATCGACTCAAATGAACATCTCTATGTATTTCTGGCCCGCGATAATCTGGAATATTTTTGGAATCGGTTTGAAAAGGGCGTGTTAATGTTGTATTATGTTTAGAGGAGCTTTATACTGTGTGGTGTGTGAGTCGAATCAGCTCACTTATTGAAAGAGCTGTATCCCAAACACCACTAGGGGGAGCAAGAACGTCGTTTGCGGTCACATCGTGGAGTGAAGGAATAAGGGATAAAAAAAATAACAATGCTATAATTGCTAGTGCAAAAATACAGATTAGCCACGCGTGAAGGCAAAGTTAAAGCACAAAACAACAAAATACAACTCCAGATACAATGTTTTACTGTTTATTTATATCGTTTTCCAGCTCACCTAAATTGTGTTCTTATTCCACAAGCAGGTGACACATCAGGTCAGATCTGTGGAGAGGCAGTCACCCTCAGTAAAATGCTAAATTTTTAAAGTAATTCTGAGCATGTAATGAAATAAATGTAATGTAGATATATCTGTAATATCGTTACAGTATGTAATGTTCCGCCTGATTCCACTGGAATAGAGAATCAAAACCATAATTCCAATCCAATTCAATCCAACTTTATTTGTATTGCACATTTTATAAACAAGACTTCATACTTAGGAACATTCTCCATGCAAATACACAGGTTTATGTCATACTGTCAAAGATTGTTAGTCTGATTCATCACCTGGTTTCACTTTGTGGAAACCATCTGACCTCACAGCATTAGGATTCGTTCACTCGACGGTAGGCAGGTACTTTTTTTAATTTAACCAATTGCTGCTGTTTGGTCGTGACGTATGTAATGTGCCAAATCCCGTAGGAAGAAGGGCAATAACGTCTATCCCCTTGATAAAATTCACCAAGCATTCTTCCAGCTTTAAATCCTCGATCTCGGGAATTGTTGCCAACACAGAATGTCTGTCTTCGTCTACGTCCATCTCGACCGCTTTGTTTACTGTTGTGCTGTACCACAAAAGGAACCCAGACAGATGCTTGAGTTTGACATCATGGCTTCACAGCTCTTCGCTGATTGGCCGGTGCGCGTTCTGCAACTTCCGGGGTTCTTGCAAACCGTCTAGTGTATTCTGATTCCTGACCTAGTCGCTGGAGAGAAATGAAATTGAGCAGAAGCACTAGGTGGCAGCAGCCTTTCTTTAAAAATTATAGCCAAAAGAACACAATTTATATTATTATATATAAACAAGCAGGAGTAGGCCCTCCTCCAGGCCAAATAAGAGTCAGGTTTGTGGAGATGCGGGCTCACTTGGAGTAAGGACGCAGGTTTTTCAGTGCTATAAACACAACAAAATTTAACACACACGAACATGCTTCTATTTTAGTCGTTAGTATCATACTGTGGAACATCTCTATGGTGACCAGCAAAAGATGTGGCCGTATTTCTAGGTTTTAAGTGTTTTTTACCAATTTTTTTTGCTAATCTGAACAAAAGATCCAACTATTTGTACCTATACTAGTTTTTTTCTCATATTTATCAAGGCTGCTCATGCACTGTAGGCCTCACCTGATCATAACCCCTAACCACATCTAACTCAACCTTCAGCTTCCCGACTCACGTTCCATTCATAGCCGTGATTAAGCCTGTGTCAAATCACGTGCCTTTTCAGCGCCACACAGAGAAGGGAGACGTGTCAGAGCCAGCCGAAGAGCGAGCGAGCGAGCGAACGATCCGGAGAGCATAAGGAGGAGAAAAGATGATTCACCGTGTGTGCGTCAGACGATTGCACTTACTGGAAGTCTGGCAGGGGCGAGGCGACATCTCAACCCCCCCGAGCACGCTCTCACGCTGGGGCACTATTCGGAAGCAAAGGCCCCGGTCGTCCGCGTACAGGTGGCGTCCGGGAATACAATGTTACAAAGATAAAAACGTGCTAAGTCAGCAGCATGTTTGCGAGCACCATCTGTCACTGTTCACACTCCGGGCACGTGTGAGGAGTACTCCGACTGCGCGGCCCTGTGCTCGCTACTATCAGGGTTTATTTTAGCTTCCTATTTTGAGTGCGGTTTAGTGTTTTGTGCTACGGATGCAATTCTTAAAAAAAACAAAAGAAAAGAAAAAAAGTTTGGTGACGAAATGCTATTGTGTGCAAATTGTAGGTGTCACAAGAATACAAGAATGGATTCTATAGTAGCAGCTTTGTGAATTACTTTTAACGAGGGGATGTGAAGTGTTTCAAACTTGATTTCGAGACTAAAGAATAGACCGGATACTTGATACTCGATACAGATTTTATAGTAATAGTATTTGTTTGTGATACCATATGGCAGAGGTCGGGACTTGGACTTGAGTGAGACTTGAGTCACTATTTTTAGGGCTTGAGACTTGACTTGATAAAATGGACTAAGACTTGGGGCTCGATTTGGACTTGAAGCTCAATGACTTGGGACTTGACTCGGACTTTAGGCCTGTGACTTGAGAAGACTTGATGCTTCTCCTAAAAAAAATATGGTTTTACAAAATACTTTTCTCTTTACAGTTGATAAATGTGATGCTGAATTTTACAAGAACAAACTGGAACATGCCCCTTCCATTCCTCTGTTTGCTACTTTGGGTGAAACTGCAGTACTGTGAGATGGTATCCTCAAATGTACTACAGTAATACACAGTAAAACTAAGTAAAACAAGGGGATCTACAAAGTACATCATCGTTCCATTTCAGTGCAGACAACATGACAAAATAACTGCATTTTAAAATCTTAGTTCTTTCTATTCTGACTGTAACAATTCCCACTAAGACCTTGTCAGATATTTGAAGTACAATTTAGCTTAAGTCATATAAATTGCAAAAATCTAAGATACTTTGGTTTAAAGACTTGAAATGACTTGAAGCTCAAAGCAGATGACTTGGACTTGACTTGGACTTACGGGCCAGTGACTTGAGACTCGACTTGGACTTGACTGTCTTTGATTTGGGACTTGACTTGGACTTGAGGGCAAAGACTTGAGACTTACTTGAGACTGGCAAAACAACAACCTCTGCCAAATGGTCTTACACTACTTCTGAAAAATCTCAAGATGAAACTGATTAGGAAAGGTCGAATGTTATTCAGTTATGCAATTTTTTTCCACTATTGATACTAGTTTTTGTATCAATTAGTATCTGATTTTTGATAGTTTTGACAGTCCTACTGTGAAGATTGTTTTTTCAAATCATCAATGATCAGTTTGGTGATTTTCAAGGTAGATGTCTTTGTTTAGATAATCAAATAATTCATTTAAATTT
This sequence comes from Boleophthalmus pectinirostris, assembly GCF_026225935.1. Classification (NCBI taxonomy): domain Eukaryota; kingdom Metazoa; phylum Chordata; class Actinopteri; order Gobiiformes; family Gobiidae; genus Boleophthalmus; species Boleophthalmus pectinirostris. The sequence goes on along the minus strand of NW_026571115.1, from coordinate 28,858,230 downwards.
AGTTTTTAGTCTATATAAAAATCTTGATACGAAATTCTATTTTTGTCAAATTACCCATCCCTATTCTTTCCAGAACATTGAAATTGTAATTTTTTTTTTTTTTTTTTGGCTCATGTGTTTTTTGATAAGTGTGTCTTATATTATGTGCACAAAAAGCTTTCTACCATGTTATAATGTTGGGCCTTAGAGGTTTTAGATGTCATCCATGCATGTAATTTAGTGATCTCTCCTGGGCTGTATTCAAACCCTTCTTAGAGTTAGCTGTAAGAGTCTGTTAGATTTCTTTACCCACAAACCCAGACTGGGAATAAAACCCAGGACCATCTTGCTGTGAGGTGACAAGGCTTACCACTCAAACACCTCACTGCTATTAATTAGAAATGCATTATTGTGTGACCACAAACCAGAAAGCAGACGCCTATGCAGACTCTTGGAAAACATACAAACTCCACACATGAAGTCCATGTTCTGTCCTGGAATCGAACCCAGGACCATCTTGCTGTGAGGTGACAGAGCTTACCACTCAAACACCTCACTGCTATTAATTAGAAACACATTATTGTGTGTCCAGAGGAAATCTACAATACACAGAGACAGGCAGAACATGCAAGGTCCACACAGAAAATCCCTGTATTATCTGGGAATCGAACCCAGGACCATCTAGCTGTGAGGGGCCAAGGCTTACTTCTCAAACACCTCACTACTATTAATTAGAAACGCATTATTGTGTGACCAGAAGAAACCTACACTGACACTTGGAAAACTTGAAAACTCCACACAGAAAATCTCAGTACTGTCGGGAATCAAACCTAGGACCATCTTGATGTAAGGCAACGGGGCTTACCACTCAAACACCTTACTGCTATTAATTACAAACACATTATTGTGTGACCAGAAGAAACCTACAATACACAGACACAGGCAGAACATGCAAGGTCCACACAGAAAATCCCTGGGTTATCTGGGAATCGAACCCAGGACCATCTTGTTGTGAGGTACCAAGGCTTACCACTCAAACACAATGCTGCCATTAATTAGAAACCCATTTTTGTGTGACCAGAGGAAACCTACTTAAAAAACATGCAAACTCCACACACAAAATCCCTGTACTTTCTGGGATTCGAACCCAGGAACATCTTGCTGTGAGGTGACAGAGCTTACCACTCAAACACGTCACTGCTATTAATTAGAAACGCATTATTGTGTGACCAGAGGAAACCTACTTGAAAAATATGCAAACTCCAGACTCAAAATCACTGTACTGTCCAGGAATCGAACCTAGGACCATCTTGCTGTGAGGTGACGGGGCTTACCACTCAAACACATCACTACTACTAATTAGAAAGGCATTATTGTGTGACCAGAAGAAACCTACAATACACAGACACAGGCAGAACATGCAAGGTCCACACAGAAAATCCCTGTCTTATCTGGGAATTGAACCCAGGACCATCTTGCTGGGAGGTGTCTTACCACTCAAACACCATGCTACCATTAATTAGAAAAGCATTATTATGTGAACAGAAGGAGCCTACTCAGACACTTGAGAACCAACTCCACACCCAAAATCCCCGCCTGATCTGAGAACCGAACCCAGGACCATCTTGCTGCGAGGCGACGGACGGGCCTTGCGCTGCCATTATGAACTCATTAGTGTGTAAAAAAACGCCATGCTTCGTTTACATGTACTATTTCCAGCTCCGTTCCCCTGAAACACTGCTCCTCTGGTTCACTTGTCAGCTGTATCGATCGCCGGGCTCTTAGAGGATTTACATAAAGCGCTCACACACTTGTAATTAGTGGTTTTGTGTTAACTATACGTGTGACAGACAGAGCAGTGAAAGCCAAAGAGACTGGCACTGTTTACTACGGAGGTGTGAATATGTCGAAATCTCACTGCTCGGGCGTTATGCAAGCTCGGCAGGATCACTGTTTTCAATGTTGCGGTAATGAATATGCAAGATCTTAATGCACTGAAAGAATCTGAAAGAAGCTCTTAGCAGTTTTTTTTTTTTTTTTTTTTTTTTTTTATCGAGGGTTCGCCACATCCTTCTTGCTTTGGCTAGAATGTTCTGTAGTTTGGCATTACGTTAATCTATCTCCATAGGGACAAGCAGGTGACAGCAGCAGGTGTGACTGGATTTTCTCCATGGATTTTTTTTCTTACCCGTGAAACTGCAAGAAGCTCTAGGTATTTTTTTTTTTTTGATTGAGGGTTCGCCACATTCTTGTATCCATGGAGACGTTCTTGCTTTGGCTAGAATGTTCCATAGTTTGGCATTACGTTAATCTATCTCCATAGGGACAAGCAGGTGACAGCAGCAGTTTTCTCTTACCCGTGAAACTGAAAGATTGATTGATTGATTGATTGATAGCATTTATATAGCGCCTTTCAAGATACCCAAAGCACTTTACAGTTCATTATTCAGTCACTCCACACTCAGTGGTGGTAAGCTACTACTGTAGCCACAGCTGCCCTGGGGCAGACTGACGGAAGCGAGGCTGCCAATCTGCGCCATCGGCCCCTCCGACCACCACCATCACTCATGCTCACACCACTTTCATACTAGGCAAAGAAGCTCTAGGTAATTTTTATTTTATTTTATTTTGATAGAGGGTTCGCCACATCCTTGTATCCATGGAGACGTTCTTGCTTGGCCTAGAATGTTCCATAGTTTGGCATTACACTCATCTATCTCCAAGCAGGTGACAGCAGCAGATGTGGATTTTTTTCTTATCTGTGAAACTGAAAGAAGCTCTAGGAATTTTTTTTTGATCGAGGGTTCGCCACATTCTTGTATCCATGGAGACGTTCTTGCTTTGGCTAGAATGTTCCATAGTTTGGCATTACGTTAATCTATCTCCACAGTGACAAGCAGGTGACAGCAGCAGTTTTCTCTTACCCGTGAAACTGAAAGAAGCTCTAGGTAATTTTTTTAAATTTTATTTTGATAGAGGGTTCACCACATACTTGTATCCATGGAGATGCTCTTGCGTGGCCTAGAATGTTCCATAGTTTGGCATTATACTTCTCTATCACCAAGCAGGTGACAGCAGCAGATGTTAATGAATTTTCTCCATGGATTTTTTTTCCTTACCTGTGAAATTACATCAAAACGGAAAGAAGCTCTAGGTAACTTTTTTCATCGAGGATCCACCACATCCTTGTATCCATGGAGACGTTCTTGCTTTGGCTAGAATGTTCCATAGTTTGGCATTACACTCAACTATCTCCAAGCAGGTGACAGCAGCAGGTCAAAATGGAAAGAAGCTTTAGGTTTTTTTTTTTGTTTGTTTGTTTTTTTTTTTTTTTTTTTGATAGAGTGTCCGCCACATCCTTGTATCCATGGAGATGCTTGTTATGGGTAGAATGTTCCATAGTTTGGCATTACATTAATCTATCTCCACAGGGACAAGTAGGTGACAGCAGCAGGTGTTACTAAATCTGTGTATCATTCGTTCATTTGTTTTTCAAATTAAAACCAAAACTAAGTAAACGAAAAAATATATATTTTCTTCATTATTTGTCTCCAAAACCAAAATGAAAAAAAAAAAAAAAAACTTAACGATTCTGTTTTTTCAGTTTTCGATTTTGTGTTTAAATGAATAATGGAAAAAACGGATTTCCTGTTTCCATGACTTAAACTTCGATGCTGAACTGAACCAGGACTGAACCAGGACTAAAACAGCACTAAAGCAGGTCTAAAGCAGGTATAAACCAGGACTAAACCAAAACTAAACCAGGACTGAACAAGGTCTGAACCAGGTTTAAAGCAGGACTAAACTGGTCTAAGACTTGGTCTGGTCCCAGTCTCAGTCTTGGTCTCAGTCCTGGTGTCAGTCCCTGTCCCTGTCTCAGTCTTGGTCTCAGTCCTGGTCTGGTCCCAGTTTGGTCCCGGTTTGGTCCTGGTCTCTGTCCTGGTCTGGTCCCAGTCTCAGTCAGTCACAATATAAGAAAATATGTAAAAATTCAAAACTGTATTACATTTTGATTCAACAAAGGATCATGATCTATGGAGTTTCCTCTGCTATTAACCCTTTATTCTGTATTCTTAAAGACTTTCTTAATTTTGTTCCCAGGATTCTGTCGACAGTGGGCTCAGAGTTTGACTTGAGGACTCTGAGGGCGGTGCGTGTGCTGAGGCCGCTCAAACTCGTCTCTGGTATTCCTAGTAAGTAAACATTTTATTGTAAGTTCCAGAATTCCAGAATTTTCACACATAATTACAATGGATTTATTTGAGATGTAAACATGTTGTGTACAGGCTAATGGGGCAGTACACTTTTTTTTTCATGTAATAAAGTAAAATGTGTCTTCGCCCAATACAGATATATTCTAAAAGCAGGTCTTAGGGTCCAGATGAGACCAGTATGTGCTGTCTGCATCTTTTTATAAAGGGTTTTTACCCTCCACAAGCCAGTAAGTAATGTTGTTAGCATTATTGCTCTGGCCTCATGCTTATAGATTCAAAAAGAAAATAGCTGTGAACATAAAGTAAAGGACAACTTTGGACAATTGCAATAGTTTAAAATGAACTAATTCTGTTTCTGTCACTGTATTTGCGTCCAGACACGTTGTTTCTGTGTCTGCAATCAAAGTCTTCCCTATACACACAGTAATGCAAAACTGCCCGAAACGTTAGTCACATGACTAGGTTGACGTCACGACGTCACGTGGGCAGTAAAAACAACAACAAAAATAACTTGTATGAAGTTGCAGCAGCTGATTTTGCGCCGAGGAAGATGGCAGGCGTGAAAACAGTCGACGAGGTTCAGTTGTTACTGAAGGTAACACTGGATTTTAAGACGAGCATAGTAGTTCTAACACGGTTTGTCTATAGTTTATTTTCCACAATAGCATCACATGACCGAACCCAGCCAATCAGTAAGGCGCAAGTCATAGTGACGTGGTCCAATAAGGACTGCAACTAGAGCTCCTACATCAGAGTATCAGCGTTTTCAGGCGTCCACGCAGAGCTGGATCAGATCTGTACTCAGATGAATTCGTGGGAGCTGGCGTCTGTCTCTGGATTCGTTTTCCATTGGATTAGTGTGAACGAACACTGCATCCACAACAAAAACGACTCAAATACGTACTAGTGTGGATGGGGCCTGAGACAATATTTTAAAAGAAATAAACTGGAGATCCACATACAACAATCCAAGCGAATTAATGTAGAAAGAAAGAAAGAAGAAAGAAAGAAAATGTGTAGCTATTAGGCCTATGCCCCATATTGAAAGAGCAAGATGCAGAATGAATACTGAGTATTTTAAAATATAACTTCACGTTGTCCATTTGCCCAGAAAGTGCCATATTTATTAACCAATTCAGATTTGATTTCCAAATATGATGATGATGATTCTTGTGACCCAATTAATCATAGCAAAAAATAAAATGTTATGAAAAAAAGTTGCAATATTTAGACTTTACCACGCATGAATTAGATACAAAATTAACGCGTTTCACACAAAAGCATGTCAGAAATAGGACTTGTGCGAGCTCGTTTTCTATTAGCACTGTTTGCGTAATCAGCCACAGAAACAGGTTGGTGTGAACACTTGGTTACAGTGGCAGGAGCGCTCCAGCACCACTGCAGTGATATTAATAGGCTGCTCTCCACTACAGCAGCTCAAGAGGCTTACTCATCACAGCAATCATGGAAATCTGCAAATAACCTATGTTCAAGCTTTTCAGTAACAGTCTGATAATAACACAAAGACACATGTCGCAACGTCGCAGCTGATGTGGGGGCGTGACGCTAACTGTAGGTACGCTCTGTCTGAAGCTTTGTTAGACTTTGATCTGAGTTTTATTTAACACGATCTGACCGTAAAGAACCACAACAGGTGAGCTGATTTAAGCCATATTAGACTATTACCTGGTCAAAAAACTTGCCTGGTTTTGTTTCATTCACACATGTTTAAGTAACAATTCTTATTTTTTCTTATTTCTTATTTTATTTATTTGTAAAGGAACAGTACATATTAATGAAGATTAAAAATGTAAATATGTAAAGATTATAGCCAACGTGGCAAATTTCCATCTTCAGTCCCTCGGCAGGTTGATGTAAAATCATCTACAGGACAAAGGAAAGTACAGCAACAATCACACAAAACACCAGCACACTCACTATACATACAATTAGTTTCAAACTGTTCATTTGAAGTTCAAAGTCAAAAGTTTAAGAGTTAAACCAACAACCTTTCAAAATAAAAGAAAATGTAAATTGGTTAAACATGGTGACATATTTGACCATTGAATAACCACTGTTTTAAAGTTTTAGAAAATGCTGCCAATGTTGAAAGCTCTTGTATATGAGCAGGCACTTCAATCCAATTCTAATTCATTATTAGTCTGTCTACATCTACAACACTCAAAACGCTCTGTACCTTGTGATGTGATGAAGCAGTAGTTTTCATGTTAACAGCTCCTTTTACCTTCAGTTCAGTAGAGATGGGCAATTCCAGGACTGAAATCATCCAAATGATTCCAGGGAAGGTGTATGGAGTCTAAAAACACTTCCTGGAGCACTTCCTGTACTTCTTGTATTACCACATGATATCACAACTTGGAACAGAGTGAATGAAACAAAACACAACTCTAGGGCATCACAGCAGCCTCCAGGGGGCGCCATGTGAACACAACAGGCAAGGTCTCACTCCTGACCTTGACCTGCAAAGTCTCAACAGGCCGATACTAATTAATACAGATGGGTGGGACATTATCTCTTCTACAGTGAGTTCTAGAAGCTAATCTATATAAGAAATGATTAAGTTCATTTTTTAAATTTACCTTTCAAATATTAGAGATAAATAAAAAGTAGAAAATAGGTCAATAGGGAAATCTTTTCTTTTGACAGTAATCATCATCACATTCGAGAATCTGAGAACCACCAACTGAGCTCCTGAAAATGTGCAGTTTACATCCATTCTTGTATTTTTACTTACAACTTTTTGGCAGTGTTTGCTCATGTGTTGGTCACCATGGTAACTTCTGAACATTCTGCCATACACATACATTCAGAACACCCCCAGCAGATGGTGTTCTAATGACAGTCCTAATATTGAGCTGGTGGGCAGGTTACAATTCTATGGTAAAAATTTGAGTTTTAGTTGTGACGATTGTGAAGAGCTGGTTTATACAATATATTTTTAATTACTGGGCCTATCCACATGAAACAAAAAATGGCAGAAAATGCAATGTCAAAATGAATTTGGCGAGCCTATTTTTTTTTTTTTAACTAATTATTCAAACAAACAGGTAGCTTTGTTGTCACTTGATCATACAATCTTTTTACTAACCTGGCTTCTGTACACTTGATCCATTTTATAGAGTTTTTGTTTCTTTTTTCTTAACAGAAATAAGTGTTGCCATGATTGTAACAACAACTAGCATGCTAACAATGTGCACTTCCTCATTATCGGACAACAAAACGCTTTATAAGTGGACTTATTTTGACCTCAAGAGCTGCTTGAACTATATATCTGTACTGGAAAGACACATTTTGGTTAAATACGTGGGAAAAATCAGGTACAGGGCCGTTTTTGAAATGTGTTTTGTTGTAAAAATTTTAAAAGTGAATAAAAAAACATACAAATAAATAAAAAAGTAAAATAAAAAGATTTGCATGGACTGAGCTATATCTGTTGTGTGGTGCAGGCTTACAGGTGGTGCTCAAATCCATCATGAAGGCCATGATCCCCCTGCTGCAGATCGGCCTCCTGCTCTTCTTCGCCATCCTCATGTTCGCCATCATCGGCCTGGAGTTCTACATGGGCAAGTTCCACACCACCTGCTTCGACAATCAAACAGGTACGCACACGCCTCCCTCTGCGTCTTTTTCTATCTCTTTCTCTTTCTCCACACGTGCAAAATCATGTAACAGATCATCATTTTACACAGTGGAGCTCTTCATCATTCGGACAGAAACGCTTGGCTCCCCAGTGTGTGGAGAATACAGCAATGTCGACTTGTTAAAGAAGACATATTATGCTTTCGTTTGGATGTTAAGTAATAAATCACATATGTAGATTAATATTTAACATTTTGTGTCTTAAAGAAAAATACAAACCCCCGACGCATTACTTTTTAGACAAAGAATTTGATTAGATGAAAGAAAGAAAATAAAACATGCGTCTACAAACCTTATTCTTAAATGGGTGCATTGTAACCTAATTTTAAAATATTTCCTAGGTAAAATAATGACACTTAAAGGAAGAGTATTGTCTTTGGACTCTGTTGGAACTCAGATGCACCGTCAGTTCAGCCTGGACCCTCCGCTACATTAAACCATCTCCAAGAAAATGTATAGTTTTAATTGTGGAATCATACAAGTGATGTGCCAACTCCACAAAGTTTTGTCGTGTGGCTTTAAATGAAACTCATATGTATCCTTTAAAGGTTGTATATTTTTCTAAAGAGGTTTTAAAACACATCTTCAGGTGTATGTTTGAGTAATCCTACATATTTAGAGCCTGTTTACACGATAACGCTTGCAGGTAAAACAAACAAAAAACTAAATATTTGATCAGAAATGCCTTTCGTTTAGATGTTGACAGCATTTTTGGGGCTTAAAAACGCAAAAATCTGAAACCACCGTCCAGAGTGGAAAAGTTGAACACGCTCCGCCGTAGCGTTTCCATCTACACTGCCCAAGACGCAAAACTCTGGTCAGATTTGCTCAGGTCACACGCGTTTATATCACATACATACAGTAAACAGAAACAAACATGTCGTATAGCATGCATACCCAATCGAATTCCACACACTTCTGCATCACCGTATGCACGCAGATTTCCTCCTGAAAACACTCATCTAAACACGGAATAAAAAGTGAAGACGCAACACTACTTTTGCGTTTTCTGCTCAGACCGTCATCATATAAACATAGCCTTAGTCCAGCTTCTTCTCCAGAGCTCATAACACTCTCCTACACCTGCTGATGTCATGAGTTGGTACCCTCTTCTCTAAGGATTGCTCCTCCATGTTTTCAGAGTCCACATATACACCTTCACTACCTTATTTTGGTTACATCACATCACTGTACAACTTGTATTGCTATTAGCTTGCTGGTATTGTTTTTAGCCTGTTTAAACAGCTTTTATAATTATGTTTTTGTCTACACAAATCAGGACTATATTACTTTTACTTATCTTCCATATATAGACATAGTTTGAGGTTAAAATCATGAATACCAAAGCTAGTGTTTCACAAAACTTTTAATAAATAGCAAACTCTAATCATCTCAACACAATTCAGCGAAATTGTAAAATAAATGCATCCTAGTTTCTGCTCTCATGTACAGTATATAATATAAAAGTTTCCTGGTCTTGTCTCCAGCTGAGATCCGAGAGGAGTTCCCGTGTGGCACTGAGCCTCCGTCGCGCCTCTGTCCGGAGGGCACCACATGCAGGAAGTACTGGCTGGGACCAAACTACGGCATCACGCAGTTCGACAACATCCTGTTCGCCATCCTCACCGTCTTCCAGTGCATCACCATGGAGGGCTGGACCGACCTGCTCTACTATGTACGCACAAAACTACTATTAATACTTCTGTTCATGAGTAGTGGCTGTAGTTTCGGTAGTAGGAGGCTAGAAGTTGTCATGTATTATTATTAGTAGCTTCGCAGTAGTTTGTAATAATTCTTCATTTGTTCAGGTAAGGTTCATATCAAAAGAAAGTTGAATTCTGTCACCAGGACAAGGTCTTTATACTGAAGAAGCGGCATGAGTGGCAAAATATATTCATTCTAAAACTTTTGTCCATTAAAAACTTGTCCTTTTGCTTTTAGTAGGAGTAGTGACGGTAAACTGCTATACCTAAGTTGACTAGACGTTCTTATTTACCCGGGACAGTCCCACTTTTGAGCCCTGTGTCCCCTGTCACAGCAGATTTATCCAAAACCATTGATTTGTCCCAGTTTTATACAAGAAATGTGTGCCTATTTTTGACCAATTATACCTGCCAACAATAAAGAGGGACATAAATTGTAATTTGTTTTGGTAAAATATAGAAAATCTGCTTAAAAATGACCAAAACACAAAGAAAATGTGATTACACTGACTCACATGTTAGTCATAAATGGTCTCTGCATAACAATTTTCCTTAATTACGCACTCGTTTCACAATTTTATTATTACCAACAACCAAAAAAACGTGGATATCCCAGGTTTTTAATTTGAAATTCTGGTCACCCTAACTGTACCTTCACTACTAATTTAATACTGATCATTTGTGAAGTGAATGTTTGATTCCTTACATTTGTTTACATTAGCCGTACATTAGGTGTGTACGTGAGTGATTAGTGTTGGCTGAAGGGCACATTGGCAGCCGTACAGTTGTAGCTTGCCACCGCTGATGCTGGAGTGAATGAATAATGCAGTGTAAACTAAAGCGTCTTTGAGTGTCCAAAAAAAAAAAAAGCTAGATAAATCTAATGTATTACTATTAACCAATATGGTGGCATTTTGCGTTTTTGTCACGTGTTTGACCAAAAATTATAAAGCTGATCCTTCAAAATGCTAACAATTTAGTTCATGCTTTAAATGCAAACACTGTAAACCTTATAAACCATAAAATGCTTACAGGCCAGCAGTTTAACTTCATCCATGAAATGCTAACAATTAAAGTTCATCCTTCAAATGCTAACATGCTAACAATTGATGTTCATCCACCTAAACGCTAACAGCTAACAATTAAACATCATCATTCAAGTGCTAACATGCGAACATCTATAAATTAATGTTAACAACTGAAGTTCATCCACTCAATTTCTAACATGTAAACAGCAAGAAATTAACGTTCATCCTTGAAATGCTAACATGCTAATAATTAAAGTTCACCTTCAAATGCTAACAATTAAAGTCTTGTGCTCGAGACTCGAGGAAAACCAACCTCCATATCAAGAAAGTGCAATGGAACGGCCAATCAAATCTGGGTTCTGAAACACAAACTCGGGCTAGTTGGATAAAGACCGAGTCAGATGGATTTATTGTACGTTACAGCAAAAATATCAGCACACACAGTAAACGGGGAGAATTGTCTTTTCGTCATTCTGATGCGTTAAGTTGTGGCTGTGTACAGAAAGTGTCTTCTAAAAACTTTATGGCGACGTTTAGACTTTCTTTCACATCATTTAACAGTAGACACAATTTGTAATAGTCAAACTGCCATAACTGAGTCACCGACAGCTAACAATGTTACATTAAACTTTCTCGAACGTCCCTATTTTCCCCAACTGTTGTGATGGAACTCATTTATGCTGCATACTACTGAATCTCGGTAGTCGATATATCCAAGTTGTCCGTTTTAAATGCGTTCCATTGCAACAGTCGGGAAAATATGGCTGCCCAACAAAGTTTCATGTTTATTTGGTTAGCTTATGTAGTTAACGTCAGGTATCGCTAGCTCCTGCTAATAAATACAGTCTGTTAGCTAACGTTACCTGTTGGCGACGCAATTATGGCAGTTTGACGATTACATGTTCCGATTTGATTGGCCATTCCATTGCACTTTCTAGAGGTGGAGGTCGGTTTTCCCCGAGTTCTGAGCACAATAGAATACAAGAAAATGATCTTGTTTACATCTGGCTTTTCCCGCACGTGCGCAGTGACTGGTAGGCAAAAAGTCAGTGGGGCTGCTCGTTTGTGTTGACAGTTGCGTTGCGTATGTCTGTCATGAGATAACTTGTCTTATTTTGAAGTAGGTTTTGCATTTAATTGTTTTGACATGATTTCATCATCTTCTCTAAGTCACTGAATGTTGAGGATCAAAAATGTTACTTTGAAAAGTTAAAATTCACGATAACTGTTGACGATTGTTGATGTTGTACTAGGGTGACCAAACGTCCGTTTTTCCCTGGACATGTCCCTTTTTGCGTCCTGTCCTGGGCGTCCGGGTTTTTTTTTTTTTAAGTGATGGAAATGTCTGGGTTTTCATTACCTTTTATTGGGGCTGTTAAATTAAGTGGCTCTCATTGCTTTCTGTACACTCAGAAGGAGCGAGCAGACACAAACAGTTGTTCAGCATGCAACCATTTAATGATGACTTGAACAAGAAATTCTCTGTTTTCCGGCCTGGTCGGGACAAGTGGGAGGCCATGTGCACAGGTTGCGAGGTGAGAGTAGCTCAATGTCGAGGCTTCACCCCCCAACCCCGGTAAGGTGTCCGGGTTTTCACAAACGAAAATATGGTTACCCTATGTTGGTCGCCGATAACTGTTGATGATGTTGATGTTGACTTGTTGATACGGACGCTTTTTGCCTACCAAAATGGCTGATGTGGTGTGTTTTCGCTTAAAGAATGCGGCATAATAATTAAAGTTCGCCCTTTAAATGCTAACATGCTAACAATAGAAGTTCATACACACATCAAGAATCTCAGACTTCCGGTCACTGCGCAATGCATACTGGGAAGGATTCTCCGAAAATGTGAGCATCAAACCGCCATGTTTGTTTGCAGCAAACATTTTGTATGTGGAGCGCCACTGAAGCAAAATCCCGATCCCTCACTCCACCTTGGTTACGAATTTAAAAAGTCAACGCCAAAGCAAAAGGCATCAGCTGTTCACCAAGAAACACCTTCCACTGCAAAGAGACCAAGACGTGATGTTGCTGTAAAACCACAAGAACAAGAAAGTGTGAGCTCAGCCTGATTGTCTTCTGCACCTCTTGCTTAACAAAAGGGGTTTCCCGCTTTGATGGCGCAATACAAATGTTGGCTGCAAACTCGGGGTGATTTAGGCAGTGAAAGGTTTCCTTTTTCATCCTTCCTGTGGATCAATGCTGCCCATCACCTTCGCCTTTCTCTGTTTTTCAATTCCGTTGGGAAGGGAAACAGTTTGAACGGAGGTTTGCAGTCACACACATCTGCTTCCCTTTTGCATCTATGGAGTTCGCAAACACATTTCTCGAGCCGTTTTCCGCTGTTAGGACATCCAACAACCACACAATGAACGAAGTCCAAATCCCAAAACTAAAATATGACAATATCAGAACCAGAAACAAAAGCGATATGTTTCAAAAGACTAGAAAAGATCGGCTTTGACAATAGACGCATCCCACTGTAAAATCAAACATGGCGGTTTGATGCTCACTTTTTCGGAGAATCCTTCCCAGTATGCATTGCGCAATGACCGGAAGTCCGAAATTCTTGAAGTGTCTATTCACCCCAGCGCTAACAGACTAACAGTTAAAGCTCATCCTTCAAATGCTAACATGCTAACAGTTGAAGTGAGTCCCGTTGAGCCCGTCTCTCCTCTTTCTTCCCTCTTTCTCCCTCCCTGTCCCTCCTCCCTGAAGCTGCTCTATATTTAAAAAAGCCTGTTCAGCCCGAGTTATTCTTGCAGCTGCCAGGGAAGAGTGTGATAAAAGTTTAATGTTAAAAAAGGAAAAAAAAAAAAAAAAAAAAAAAAAAACGTCAGCAGCGCTCCGTTGGGTTCAGTGTGGCATGACTGACTTTTTAGAGGATAGAAACCACACTGAATGTTACACATCAGGTTATGAAGAAGATCAAGTAACCTACATTGGAAAAAATCTTGAAAAGTATGAATTGTGGAACAGGTATAAAACACTTTTGTCAAATTTTAATCAAGATTACATGAATTGGAACGAAAACACATTTACACAAAAACGTGTAAATGTGAAAAATTTTAATACACGTGCTGATCTATTTGGCATACGTTTTCCTCTGAAAAAACAACAAAACAAAACAACTCATGTAAATTCCATGGCTTTAAAACATAAATCACAAAACATTACAAAGAAATTGTAAAAAATAAAAATATATGCTGTTTCTTAAAGATGTATTGTGTAACATTTTTGGTGGAGGGTTTGTCAAATGCTTTTCTCTATGGAGATATTATTGCTTCGTCTGGAATGTTTCACAGTATGGCATTAAACCTTTATATCTTCATGGAGACCAAACTGGACCGAGTTACAGGTCAGATCTGTGGAGAGGCGACCCCGCTCACAGTCAGAATGCCTATACTTTTGATCTACAAAACAAAACAAATGCATGTAAATGAATAAATGTAAGGTATAGTCACAATGCCTGTTTTTCTAGGTATTTTTGAGCTATAAAACCATCTGTAATTAAAAAAAGTGTAAGGTAGAGCTGTATAATGTCATACTGCGGAACATTCCAGGGAGAGCAAAGACGTATCCATAGAAACAAGCGGGCGACAGACCCCCAACAAAAGTTACATAGTGCGCATTGAAATAAGTGTAAAACAGGTCTAGTTCATTTTTAAAAAGTTATTCCTCACTTACCTTATGCATTCAGAGCATCTAAATTACTCACCACGATGAGTTTATGACAACAACTAGCATGCTAACCACACACTTCTACTCATGCTCGGACAAAAAAAGCTTCACAATTGGTTGCGGACAGTACACAGCGGACTTATTTTGACCTCAAAAGCTGCTTTTACAAAATATCTGTACTTTCAAATACATGGAAAAAATCGATTACAGGGTTTTAAGGTAAATTTTTTTTTCACAGTACATTGTTTTTCACATAATCAGGATTTCAGTTAGTCTATTATTAGTTTAATAATTATGATAATGATTTAAAATTTCAAAATAGTAAGTTAAGACAGTGATATCAAAAAGTTGGACAAAGATATTGCATAAAAATAATATGGTATTCTTTTCCGATGTACATTTTTGTCACGAAGAACCATGGGTGTGATTATTTATTAAAAATAAACAAATGTCAATGGCACTATTTTATGACATCCCCAGCCTCTGAAAACCCCATCACAAACAAATTACAATGAGTTGGAAGATATTTCATGCACATAATTTTAGACTTTAGCTGTCAAAAATGGCATTTAAGGTGTTAAAATTTCAAAATATTATGTATTATTTGGTATGTATGATTAGAGCAGGAGTAAATGAAGACACTGATATAAAAATGTTGAACAAAAATCCATATTGCATAAAAAGAATATGGTATTCTTTTCCGATGTACATTTTTGTCATGAAAGACCATGGGTGTGATTATTTATTAAAAATAGGCTTTAAAAAATAAACAAATGTCAATGGCACTATTTTATGACATCCCCAGCCTCTGAAAACCCAAACACAAACAAATTTAAAATGAGCTGGAATATATTTCATGCACATAATTTGAGACTAGCCTTCAAAAATGAATTTAAAATTGCAGAATATTATATATTATTTGGTATGTATGATTAGAGCAGGAGTAAATGAAGACACTGATATAAAAATGTTGAACAAAAATCTGTACTGCATAAAAAAATCATTTTTGTCATGAAGAACCATTATAACCATGTGATTATTTTAAAGAGGTTAAGGTTCCATATTACGTAAAATTGACTCTTGTGAGCTTTAAGTCATGTTAAAATGTCATTACTTCCTCAAAAACATAACTGGAGTCGTGTTTTGTTTCATTCACACATGGTTCAGTCTACACCTCTAAAGCTCAAATGCTCTTTTCCACCTTGCGATGTCACAAAGTGGTAGTTTTTAAATGAACATCTACGTTTTACCTTAAATCCTTCCCAGAAATACAAAATTAACCTGCTCTATCTTTGCAGGCAAACCTCTTAAGTCCAACGAGTGCTTGGAGAAGGGAGAGCAAGATGGTGGGGCTAAGCAGCTGTTATACATTATTTACTGCGCGAAGAGGAGGAAAATACAGACGCACTTATGCATTTCCTTATTGAGATGACTTACTTATGGCTAATTCATGCTAGCGTTGCCGTTGCATGACTACCATCTTAATGCGTCGCTTTCCGTATTGACAAATTACAGCGTTGGGTTTTAACGTAATTTCAAGCCGGGACTTACAACAGCGTGAATAGAGTGAATAAATTACAATAGAGTGAACCATTTGGAACTGCGGCAATGATTTGTGTAGGGATGAGTACAGAATATTATTATATATATTTTTTTGTTTTGTTTTAGGAAGATTTTATTTATTTTTTTAATGTACCATGGTAGTTTAATTTAATTTATTTGATTTTATTATGATTATTTAAAGGGTCGCTATGACGTTTATTTCATTCACATGTTTGAGTAACCCTTTATTATTATTCTGTCTACATCTCTGAAGCTCACAATGCTCTGTTCCACCTTGTGATGTCATGAAGCGATATTTTCAAGCTCACAAGACTCAATTTTGCGTAATATAAGACCTTTTAAACAATAATTTGCAGACATTTTATGGACAAATTCAACAATCCAATCCAATCTATTTTATTTCTAGAGCACATTTTATAAACAAAGACTCTTTCCAAGGGGCTGCACAAAGAAAAATAAAAACAATCTACAATTTAATACAAATAAACAGAGTAAAACAAATTTAAATAATGTTAATAATACGTTTCATGTCTATGGTAGGGGGCACTAGTGTTCACTTTTATTAGATTTCATATTTCATTACATTCAGGTCCGGTTCACTCAACTGACTCTTTAGGCCAATGTCTGTGGCCGTGAGAGGTCACCAAAGAAACAGGAAATTAACGTGTTTTTCGCCGGCATGCAATGAGCAAGGAGTAAGGAGTTTCCCCCCCAAAAAATACAACTTTTGTGAACGTATGTCTGTAGATGTGACATGTCAAATCTCAAAACTCAGAGCTCATTTGGACCAAACACCAGGGACTTGAATCTTTTTGCACACACGCATTCAAAACTGCGGCAAATTTTTTATCCAGTTTTGCCGACTTCATGTTCGTCACAGAGACATGCTCCAGTTAATCTTTTGGCTTGTCTCATTGTTCTCTGTGACTGTCCCGAATTTCGTTTTCCTGTGACAAACTTTGCTTGTCCCCACTCCCATAGGGGTCCAATTCTAGGCGGCGCTGTTGAGTCGGGTCACTTTGGGCATTGTCGCGATGCCCATTTTATCAAATTTTTCGCCAGGCCGGACGATCCCATACCAGTTTGTAGACTTTCCGTCGATGTTCAGACCCTCAAAAAAATAATAGAGCGTAAGAAACCCACGAAGAACAATAGCCAAAAAAAAAACTGTCAAATAGACAAATAAAATCAATAAAACAAAACAAATGCCCATGAAATTCAGATGAAAATTTTGATTTAAAAAAAAGTAATAATAACTTGAAATGTGCATTAACCTATGTTTTTTGTGTTTCCCTCCTCAGAGCAACGACGCCTCAGGGAGCGCATGGAACTGGATGTACTTCATCCCCCTCATCATCATCGGCTCCTTCTTCATGCTCAACCTGGTGCTGGGTGTCTTGTCAGGGTGAGTGTTCAGAAGTCTGTAAAAGGATGTCACACTGTCAAATTGTATTATGATTTTATGATTGTCACAAATGTTACTTTATTTTAAGTTTCAAAAAAGCATAAGAAAAAAACACAACATCGAATATGAAACAAAAACAAATGCTACACAATTCTAAACTAAATTAAACTACGTACAAGAGCTGTCTCATTGTGCAGCCACAGCCCCACCTTTACCACAAGCCCTCTACAGCTTCTTCTCTCACACGTAGAGCTTTTGGACATTTTCTCCTTCCACTGTTTTAGTGTTGGCGTACAGTCGTCCCTCGCATTGTCACGGTTTACCTTTCGCTGTCTCGCTGTTTTGCGTATATTTTAGTTAAATTTTGCATGCTTTTTTTAACAGTGTATGAACGTGTATTGCGTATTACAGGCGGGTAGTAATTACACACAGGTGGGTCAGGACTAAACCAGGTCTAAACCAGGACTAATCTTGGACTTAAGAGAGAGAACGCCGAGCAGGGTGTCCGCAAAGCGTGATCGGGCAATTGCCACGTTTACCTCTGTGATGTGCGTAGCTTTCCGTCGGTCCTTTCTCCTGCGGTCACCTCCGAGCCCATCCCAACACTGAGTCCTGTTTCAGTTCTGTTTTAGTCCTAGTTCATTCCTGGTTTAGTCCTCCTCTTCAGTCCTGGAATCAGTCCTGGGTTAGTCCTGGTTTAGTCTTGGTTCAGTACGTGGCGTATGCAGCGCAAAAGTTTGATATAATTTCGGACCCGTGCAGGACTCTGCGCTGTAGGGCTCCATTACAGAATAAATTAATCTTCAGTTCGTTACATAAAGAAGGAGGAAAATAAAAAAAGGACGACAGCAGCAATACGTTTTAAGAAGGATGCAAAAAGGGCTGTAACTGTCCTAAGTGTATAAAGTGTGTGGTGAGGGGTTTTACAGCCTTAAAACAGATATAATCATTGTAAAATATAAAGTTGACTACTTCTCGGATTTCACCTATCGTGGGTTATTTTTAGAACGTAACCCCAGTGATAAATGAGGGACCAGTGTACTTGGTTTTGTCCACATTGTTCGAATCAAACAGGCACATACCACCACCAGTGGAGTACTTCTCACTCTGAATACAGGTTGGTGCAGATAAGATTCTTGTTCCCAGTAGACGCAGCCTGGAATACTTAAGTTACACGATAACCAGGCAGCATGAAGTCCAACACCTTCCTCTATATTGGAGAGACCCACGGGCATTCCCCTGAAGCATGTATGGAAGTACCTGTGTCAGCCTGACATTTTCAAGCCCTGACAGATATAATATCTACAGAGAATTTGCACTGAATAAACCCCAGGCTTCTCTAATACACCCCCTTCCCCCCTTTGCAAGAACTGAGTCCCATGTGTCATTTTCAAATATGGAAGTGAGATATATTTTTAAATGTAATTGTGTTTACAGGGAGTTTGCCAAAGAGCGAGAGCGCGTGGAGAACCGCAGTGAGTTCTTGAAGCTCCGCAGACAGCAGCAGATCGAGAGGGAGCTTAACGGTTACCTGGAGTGGATCTGTAAAGCTGGTACGTACTCACCATATGTGTGCCCTGCAAGGCTGACGCTAACTTCCACTCACTGCCAAGTTCACTGGATTTCATCCTGTAGCAGTTTACATTAACCATTAGAGATTACAAATTTTAAATATTCAAGATTATTTAGGTATTTTTCAACCAGTCGAATACACAAAGTCTGATTACCGTATTTTCTGGACTATAAGTCGCTCCAGACTATAAGTCACACCAGCCAAAAAATGCGCAATGAAGAAGAAAAAAAAATATATAAGTCGCACCGGAGTAAGTCGCACTTTTTGGGGAAATGTATTTTATAAAATCAGCGACCAGGAACCGACATTTCATCTTAAAAGGCAAGTTACAGTAATAACAATAGAACAGAGAACAACAGGCTGAATAGGTTTTAATATGTTAACGTAACATATTAACACTTATTCAGATAATTATAGCATAAACAACAGAACATAAGTTTACCAAATTCACTATCTCACTCTAAATCATTAAATTCATTGACTTCTTCATCCTCGGTGTCACTTCTGCGCAACCTCCAGAGGTAAAACGTAGATCCACGATGTAAACGGAGCACCGCTTCCTATTCTGCGTCCCTGTCATCAGACTCAGCATCAGTTCCAGTTAGAATTATTCCAGCCTTTCTGAATCCAGACAGTATGGTTTTGGTTGTCATTGAAGTTCAGGCTTTTTCAGGCTCAATTCATCCAGTGACTTCCAGGAAACCCTCCCAGTTGCCATGAAGCTGTGTTCTCTATCCCTGCTTTTCACCCTTCCCTCACAATTTTCTCGCTCACTCCAAAATTTCTTTCCTCTGCTCAATTACCTTTTTCGTCTGAATATTTCAGTATTTGCAGCAAGACAGAGGCTCTTTCTGCAGGAGACATGCGCAGTAGAATGTGAAGTGACAGTGGTACAGGAGTAATAGTAGTACTAGATACTGACGCACAAGCCTAGAGCCTCTCGCGGCTGTCAGTATGAAAATTTAAATATATAAGTCGCACGGGAGTATAAGTTGCAGGAAACACCCAAACCATGAAAAAAAGTGTGACTTATAGTTCGAAAAATACGGTACATGTAAAAAATGTGTTTATATATATATATATATATATATATATATATATATATTATAATGGAGCTTCTTCCAAATTAATCATAGAAACTCGTTTAACACTTTAAAATTCTAATTGTAGTAACCGAGTAATACAGTCAATTGCTAATCTAATAAATATATCACTTTTAAAAGGTTACATAGGTTTTTACATAAATTTTTAAATGGTGATATGGTGTTTAGAAGGTTACAAGTTCGATTCCTGTGTGTTCTCCCTGTGTCTGGGCGGGTTGAATAGTTTGGTAATACTCTATCCTTCTACTTCTGTTCTGATGTAATACTTCTCTTGTTTTGCAGAGGAGGTCCTGTTGGCCGATGATGAGAACGATGCTGATTACGATGGTAAAATCCGGACAACTTTTTTAAAAACACGGCTGCACTGGACGATTGTAAGTTGTAAGGAATTCATATTTTGAACGTCTCTTCTTTTATTTCAGGATCTCGCAGGAGAGCCACCAAAAACCACAAGAGCAAAGCAGAGCTGCTGAACCCGGAGGAAGGGGAGGGCGACCACGTTGGTAAGACGCAACGCAACTTCTTTATCCTGACTTTGTAGTTTTCTTTACATTGTCATACCTTATAACTTTATAGAAGAATTATTTTTTGCACCACTTCCTCTTTTACTTTACAGTTAAATGCTTGGATAAATTGAAAGATGTTGAAAACGCAAATTAGCAGCGTAGCTATTGTCGATATGACAGATCTTTTACTCTTGGTTAAATTGAATTAGAGCTGGGTGCCATAAGCATTATCTTATTGGCAGCAGCTGAAAAACTCCAGTATTGGGAGTTGTCAAAAACAAAATAATATTCTAAATGTGACTAATTAAAGATTTCAGCGTATACATACATAATGTTTACATACAAAGTGCACCTTTAAATGGGCTGTATCCGATTTTATTCATATAACAAAGTCAAATTTGTTAAAAAATTAGGCCTTTGTGTGTGATCTGCTTCTAATTATAAAAGCACTTTTATCGTCCATGAATCCATACGGCTCCATAAGGCTGGTGCGCAGTTAGAATGCTAGTTGTTGTTAGCATTACTATGACAGTAAAACTTCCCTCTGGCCTCTGACAGATGTGAAAGCGCTTATAAACTCATCGAAGTGAATAATTAGGATGTGAGGAATGGGTTAGGAAAGTGACGAATAACTTTTTGACCACTGAAACTTAAACATTTTTAAGACAGTAAAAATCTTGTATTTAATGTGTCATAAAGAGCCAACTACTTATATTTAGTTCAGCATTTTTGGTGTATAAAATCAATCTCAATATTTTTTCCCTTTTTAAATTTCCATTATTATCTTTTAAGACTTCTCGCTATTATTTTATGGCATAAATGATAACAAATCGTGCTCATCTTGCTCTCACAGGCTCCCCGTTCGCCCGTGCCAGCCTGAAGAGCTCCAAACTGGAAGGCTCCAACTTCAAAAGGCGAGAGAGGCGTCTGCGTTTCCTGATCCGTCGCGTGGTGAAGACCCAGGCCTTCTACTGGACCGTGCTGTGCCTGGTGGGGCTCAACACGCTGTGTGTGGCCGTGGTGCACTACGACCAGCCAGAGCCTCTGTCCGACTTCCTCTGTGAGTGTGTGGGAGACGGGAGGGAGAGGGACTAAAGCTTCCTTAAGGGTTTAATAGAAAGCATAGATTAGAGTTAGGAATGCTTATGGAGTTGATATGTAAGTTTAAAGTGCCTATATGACACAAAATTGTTTCTTGTGACCTTTAAAGGTGCATTATGTAACTTTTTGGTTGGGGATTCTTCAAGACTTAATTGAATTTTGATCATGATTTTGATTTGTGTGTCAAACAATCTCCAAACTCATTGAAACGAAAGCTTAAAACTGTTTATTTTAGGATATTTTTTTATATAAATAAGTATATTTTATTTATTTTTTAAGTATAGAGATTTTAGAACAGCTGGATATATAGTTTATTTTGGATACATTTAATGGATACATTTGTTTTTCTATGCCTTATTTCATGTTCAAAGTATATTTAATTAATTTTAAGATACATATTTGTAGCCTATATTTATCTTCAGTTTGAAAGTTTTACATAAATTATCAATAACAAAGTGTTTTTTTAGAGAGAAATGCTGAATAAATGCATCGTGTAACTAAAAAAATAATCTTTTGATAATAATAATCGTGATTTCAATATTGACCAAAATGATCGTGATAGTGATTTTTTTCTATCATCGCGCAGCCCTAGGATTCTGTCACCTTCTTGTTTCTATGGATATGTCATTTCTCTGCCTGACATTAAACAGCTCTACTTACATTTATTCAGTTAAAGGTGGTTTTATAGCTCACAAATACCTAGAAAAACAGGCATTCTGACTGTGAGCGGGGTCGCCTCTCCACAGATCTGGCCTGTGATTTGATCTGGTTTGGTCTCAGTTAAAATAGAAAGCTTTAATACCATAGTGTGAAACATTCCAGACAAAGCAATAACTTCTCCACGGAGAAACGCATTTGACGGACCCTCCACGAGAAAAGTTACACAATGCACCTTTAAAGAGCTGGGTCGGTAAGTTTAAAGGGCTTGTATTACACAAAATTGACTCGTGAGCTTTAAACTCTTCTCAAAAAACATACCAGGAGTTGTTTGAGTAACCCTTTATTATTAGACTCTCTACATCTTCAAAGCTCAAAATGCTCTGTTGCACCTTGGGATGTCATGAAGTGGTAGTTTTACATTTAGTTAAGTGGTGCTGTCATGATTCAGGTTTTGTAGTCGTTTTGCGCTTATTTTGGTGAAGTTCTTTCCTTTAGCTTTGTGTGCCCTTGGTGTTTTAGTTTGACATTTGTCCTGTCTGCTTGTAGTTTTGAATTTGAGTTCCTGTCTGTTGATCGTTTGCCCCGTCCTAATGTGTTACATCTGTATTTGTGTGCATATATATCCTGTGTTCTCCTCTGCCCTTTATTGGTCCATTGTCATTGTCAGTGTCTTGTCTTGTCTTACGGCAGTTTAGTTTTGACTTTTGGGTCTTTTTGTTTTTTGTCACTTTTTGTCATTAAAGAACTTCAACTGCAGTCCTGCATTTTTGGGCCTCCATCTGTTTCTGGCAATTCCAGGGCTGAAATTATCCAAATGATTCTAGTGAAAATGTATTGAGTTTAAAAGCACAGTGGAGCACTTCCTGTATTACCGCATGACATAACAAGGTGGAACAGTTTTTTTGTTGTTGTTTTTTTCAATTTGAGAGAAGAACTTGGCCTAAATATGCAGGGTTTGTGTGTTAAACGTGTGAATGAAACAAAACACAGGTCTGTTTGTGATAAGAATATTATAACATAGATCAGAAAATAGAGTAATATTGTTCATTTAAGTACAAATGCCTCACAATAAGAAAGTTACAAATTTTATTCCCAGGTGGGGAGAGGAGTTTGCATGTTCTACACGTGTTTGGGTTTCTTCTTGAATTGTCCTTGATACCACTTTTTAAACTTCAATCCGATATTGATTCTTGGTCTCACGGTAGAAGTGCTCAATTTTGTTTTCTCCTTATTCTTCACAAAATAACATTATCTCCCCACAGTACATTTGATCCTAAAGAGCTCAAATTAATGACATTGGATAGCTGATAATAGTTTTACAATAAAATCAACCAAAAGTTAGGTCTTGAAAGAATTTAGTAACACATAAAAATCAAATTTAATCACTGGTGTTTTGTCTCCTGTAACAGTTTTCATTATCTCATGAAAACGGTGTATTTCTAGGCTTGTTTTTACCTTGTGTACCTTGTCCCTAACCTCTCCCTGCGTTTGTTCCTACACTAAGATTATGCTGAATTCATCTTCCTGGGGATCTTCTTGACTGAGATGATGATAAAGATGTACGGTCTGGGGAGGCAGGCCTACCTCAACTCCTCATTCAACTGCTTCGACTGCATCGTGAGTCCACACCAGCCACACCCTAACATCACAAAGTTATCATGAGAATCAACTAAACACCATGAACAGACTATTCTTCTCATAATTCTCACAAGTCTCGCCCTCGTCCTCCTCACTCAGGTGATCTCGGGCAGTATCTTCGAGGTCCTGTGGTCCATGATCCAGCCGGGCACGTCCTTCGGCATCAGTGTGCTCCGAGCTCTCAGGTTATTGAGGATCTTCAAAGTCACGAAGTAAGTTTGACTTTTGCACATTATACAGTATACCTCCTCTAATAATGAAAGCTTTTTACACATATCAGGGTTCCCACTGTTATGGAAATTGAAAATGTCATCTTCCGGGCCTGGAAAAGTCATGGAATTGTGTAAATTCAATGAAAGTTTTGGAAAAGTCATGGAAATTTAATATCTCTTTCACGCCACTATAGCGTTCTGTTAAGTTCTCATTAACTATTACTATTATGATTTAGGGATGTCCCAGTCACGTTTTTTTTAGCCCCCGAGTCCGAGTCATTTAAATTTGAGTATCTGCCGATACCGAGTCCCAATCCGATACTTCTATAAAACATTATTAACTAAGAGCAAAGAATAAGATCTAGGATGTATGGGGGGATCAGATTCTATTGATTTCAATGTGTAGTATTTGGACTGAACTTAGTGTGAAAAATTAAATGTCCAAAATTTTTATTTTATTAACTTTTCTAACCAAGCACCATCATTGTTGAAAATCTTGACTTTTACCACAGTCTGGTCTTGGAATGTGTAACTTAGTGAACTGGACAAAACAGGAACCAGACCAGAATCAGGTCAGACCCTGAGACTAGGCTCTGCACAATCTATAGTTTGTATATTTGATATTATATTATTTATAATTTATTTATTATTTATATTTAAGCCAGTCTATGATATCCAAATAATACAAAATCTTACCACATAAAAATGAGATGACATTTATTTTTTATGACTCACTTTGTGCATCCTCAAAGGTCATTCTGTGTACTTCTGGGGGCACACGTTAATAACTGTGATACTTATAATGTCTAAGTGATTGACAGTACTTCTCAGGAACTTTCATTCTTACAGTATAATATAGTTAAATACAATATTCACCTGCAGTAAGACTAGAGTTTAAGACTGTAGATGTGTACCTCTAGTAGTCCTACAGCAGGCGTTGGGGAAGACAGTCGCTCTAACTGGACTTCCCAGTGCAAATCCCGCGCCTCAGTACAAAAAAATAAAATAAAAAATTGTGTGCTGTGTGTCCTGTGTGCCCTGTGTGTTATATACGTATATTATTTATCCGATACTTGAACGGAACAAAAAGGCCAAGTCCAGATCGAGTCCATAATCGGATCGGGACAACCCTATTATGATTATTTCCGAACATATGCACCTTTTGTTTAAAGGAGAAAACAATAAATGCATTGACAGTAGGGATGTAACAATAAGCGAAATATCTTGAAATCTTTTGTCAAAAGTCTCACAATAAAATCGTGGGCCGTCACAATATATTGAATCTCAAGTCTCTTTGCTTAAATTCATTGTTTTGGTGCAGCAACAACTAAAAAACAGTGAGAACTACATAGACCATGATCCTTTGCTCTGTTTCAGTCCAATCTACACACTGAAATAATTGTTTATGATGCACTTTATAATAATTAATTTTTTTGGATTTTTGGATGACGAGAGAAGAGTAGCATACGCACAATTTTGTATTAAATATCGTACCATGAGATGGATATCGTGAGAATATCGTATCGAGAGATGTGGATATTGTTACATCCCATAATTGACAGTATTTTGAATATTAAAAAACTATAATACCAAAACATAAGGTGAGTGAAAAGGGTTAACATTTCATATTTAGCCCTAAAAATCTGATCAATTCTGCACATGATGGGTGCCTTAAAGTCATGGAAAATTCACTTTAGGTCATGAAAAAATTTGTGGAAAAGTTTTGAAATTTTGTCAGTGAAAAAGCCTGTATATAAAAAATAAATAAATAAATACAGGAAATAATACTGAGTTCTAAAATAGAAAACCTCATTAACACCAATTCTATCCAAAATGTAGGGGCAATTTATACACAAGAAACACATTTTTTGGAAAGTTTAAATATAGAAATAACAAAATAAAGATGTTATTGTGTATTTTTATTAGTCTAATCATAACTATTGGGCAATTTAGACAAGTTTAAGATTATGGTTGCTAGGTAAAAGATATGGAATCAGGCTTGTCATATCTGATTGTCCATCTTGTCTCTGTTTTATTTTTATTTTTTTCTGTGTTCTACAATATGGCAATAAACTTATCGCCATATTTAGCCCTGAAAGTTTGCTCAATTCTACACATACACGTGCGGTAAAGTTATGGAAAATTCACTTTAGGACATGAAAAAGTCACGGAAAAGTTTTGTCAGTGAAATAGAGTGGGAACCCTGAACTATAAACACATATTATTTACACATTAAACAAAAGAGCGCTACAAGTTTTCCACATCTGCTTGTGTTTTAGGTACTGGGCGTCTCTGAGAAACCTGGTGGTGTCTCTTCTGAACTCCATGAAGTCCATCATCAGCTTGCTCTTCCTGCTCTTCCTCTTCATCGTGGTCTTTGCCCTGCTGGGAATGCAGCTCTTCGGAGGACAGTCAGTGCTCACTCTGTTTAGACTAAAAACAAAATTACAGTGTATAGAATCGTATTTCTTTACACTTCTTAATGAGGAATGATGGTTTCAGGCCTTGTTGTCATGATTTCTAACTCCCTTCTGTCGTTGCAGATTTAATTTTGAAACCGGCACTCCTCCGACAAACTTTGATACTTTCCCCGCAGCAATAATGACCGTGTTCCAGGTGAGCACACGGACTGACAGTCAAAACAGTATCAGTAACATTTTAGTATTATTGTAATTTACGTAGACCATTGGTTAACTCATGATACTCATTTACCATTTTAACTCTTTTGGTCTAATTTTTACATTTTAACATTCTTCTGTGAGAGCTGAATATTTGTAAATAATTAAAGAAAATATGTCTTAAAACATTTCTTTAAAAAGTGATATAATAGCGTTTAAAACTAAAAACTATAGCGATTTAAAACTGGGTAAATACTAATGTTGCTTTATTATTTTCCACCATCTACAATATTATTTTAGAAAAGTTTATTCAAAGTGTACGAAGTGTATTCCCTTTCCTATAATTACCTGTATCTTTCTTACTCTATTCTGATTCTACGCCCTCAAATTGTAAAAACGTTTGACCCAGATAATGTATGTAACTTTTGTGTGTGTGAATAGATCCTGACCGGTGAGGACTGGAACGCCGTGATGTACGACGGCATTCAGTCTCAGGGCGGAGTCAACAAGGGCATGGCCTTCTCTGTCTTCTTCATCGTACTCACTCTTTTTGGCAACTGTATCCTTTCTACTCAGAATAAAAACTAAACCAAAGAAAACAATACTTAATCGCTGAAACGGGTGGATTTTAATGTTCTGGAAGATTACGGGCGGGTGTGCGGGCGGGTAGTGACTGCACACGGGCGGGTCAGGCAAATCAAATGAACGACAAATGAGGAAAAAAATACTTGACGCGCAACCAGGGCGTCCGTTGCCCTGGAAACAAGTGCCATTTCCCGGTCTTTTCCCAGAACAATGCCAGACCGGGCTGAGAGAGACTTTTGTGCTTTTATTACATAAAACTATCAGTGGAGGTGTTCGGCTTGGCAGCTGCACTCCTGGTTCAGTCCTGGTTTAGACCTGGTTGAGTCCTGGTTGAGTCCTGGTTTAGCCCGGGTTCAGTCCTGGTTCAGTCCTGGTTTAGACCTGGTTGAGTCCTGGTTTAGACCGGGTTCAGTCCTGGTTCAGTCCTGGTTTAGATCTGGTTTAGTCCTGGTTTAGTCCTGGTTTAGTCTGGGTTCAGTCCTGATTCAGTTCTGGTTTAGTCTTGGATAAGTCCTGGTTTAGACCTGGTTTAAACCTGGTTTATACCTAGTGTAGTCCTGGTTAAGTCCTGTTTCAGTTCCTGGTTTAGTCCTGGTTCAGTCCTGGTTTAGATATTGTTAAGCCCTGGTTCAGTCTTGGTTTAGACCTTGTTAAGTCCTGGTTTAGATCTGGTTAAATCCTGGTTTAGACCTCAAATTAGACCTGGTTTAGACCTGGCTTAGTCCTAGTTAAGGCATGGTTCAGTCCTGGTTCAGTCCTGGTTCAGTCCTGGTTTAGTCCTGGTTTAGACCTGGTTCAGTCCTGGTTAAGTCCTCTTTCAGTCCTGGTTTAGATCTGGTTTAGTCCTGGTCCAGTCCTGGTGTAGTCCTGGCGATCGTCTCTGCGGGTGCAGCGTGTATATATTTATAATCTGCTAATAACATGTCGTAGGTTCAGTCCTGGTTTAGTCCTGGTTTAGTCCTGGACTACTGGGCTAACCCTGATTTATCACGGGTACGGGCGGGTAACGGGTAGAATGTTAACGGGTCCGAGTGGGTGCAGATTTAACTTGGATATCACGGGTTAACGGGCGGGTGTGGACTCTGACTTGCAGGACATTTTACTCACAATAATTACTTTGTTCTACTTTATTTAGACATTTAGCACCTTCCTGTATCCATGTGTACTTTTGTTGTTCCTATGCGCTCGCTCAGACACCCTGCTGAATGTATTCTTGGCTATCGCTGTGGACAACTTGGCCAACGCACAGGAGCTGACAAAGGTAAACTGCTGCCTATTCTACACACCATTTAAACCTGCAAAGATTTCTGGTGAAGGCTCTGCTGTCTGTTTGTCGAGTGAAATTGTCCAAAGTGTGGCATTAGTCAAGTAGGTGACACTATCAGGCCCAGTTACAGATCAGCTCTGTGGAGAGACGGGCCTTTCATATGCATGTTTTTGAAGATTCATTACATTTACACAGTTAATTAGTAGTTAATTTTAAGGCTTGGCAGTGTGAGTATTTCATCATTTTCATAACTACTTCCTGGGTCGCAGATGATAAAACCACTTTGTAATTAGATATACATACTACTTACTTACTTACTTACTTACTTGCTTACTTGATCTGGACTGTGGCAAGAAATATAAAATTTTTGTGTAGCTTTTCGGTTGGAGGTGTCATTGCTCTGCCTGGAATGTTCCACAGTATGACATTAAACAGCTCTACCTTACATTTATTAAAGTACATGTGGGTCATAGCTCAAAAATACAGAGAAAAACAAGCATACTGACTGTGAGCGTGGTCTCCTCTCCCTAGATCTGACCTGTAACTTGGTCTGTTTTGGTTTCCACGATGATAGAAAGGTGCAGTATCAAACTGTGAAACATTCCAGACCATTAAAACCGCCATGGATTTCCAAGCATTTGACAGACCTTCCTACTGTTGTTCCTGTTGAATTTGACGCTTGAAAATATTTGTGCTGAATATTTAAACGGTGATTCTTTTTATTTTTTGTATTTTAAACACTTTGAAAATGTACACTCACAATTTCAGCAACTAAAATTCAGAAGAAAAATCATGTTTTTTCAGAGTTAAAATATTCAAAGCGAGATGATCAGTTGTATTTAATATTTAATATCTGATGGAACAAATTATCTTCCATAGATTTTGTACTTCCATTTCAATGCAGAAAACAAGAAATAAGTGTTAAAAAGAACTTTTTTATCTTAATTTAAAAAAAAAATTTTGACACTAATACAGCCCCAAGTCAAGGCTTTTTAAGAGGAAAAAAGTAGCATTTCTTCAAATCTTCAAATCTACATAGTGCAGTTTTAACTTTATAAACTCTGAAATAGTAAAATCTTGGACGTTACTGTTGTAGTTTTAATCTTTTGTTGATGTTGTGGTTTTTGTGTACAGGATGAGCAGGAGGAGGAAGAGGCAGCCACTCAGAAAATGGCTCTGCAAAAGGCGAAAGAAGTGGCAGAAGTCAGTCCTCTGTCTGCTGCAAATCTCTCCATCGCAGCGTAAGTTTAAGACATTTCACAATTTTTGCTTATCTTTTTTAGTTTATTGTATCCGTTAAGACATTACTTTTCCATTATGATTAGTTTGAGTTTTATTTTGAGTAGCATTTTTCCCAAAATGTTTAATGAACTCTCACATACGTCCTATTCAAGAGTCTTTTCTGGATTGTCACTCACAACTGTGCAATCATATTTGTGTCTGTTTCAGCAAATGCATGTATGATATTTGCCATTTTCTATTCATATGTGTGTAATTTTTAGTCTTAATATCTGTGATTCAGTGTCGGAGCTGTCAGGGTAAACATCGATTCATTTAATTAAGTTGCAGATTTTTAAATGTTTTTATTATTCAGATTTAGAGTTTTCAGATCCCCTTTAATGCATCTGTTTTAATTATTTATTAATAACAATTACACTCACTAATATACTAGGAAAAATGTGCATATATATTGAAAAAATATCTCCAAATAAATCTGTTTATCAGTTTCATTTAATATAAATTCGTTTTTTTGCACCAGTACAGTTCGCTACCAGTCAAAAGTTTGGACACACTTCTTGTTCTTTATTTCCGTGATAATTTACATTTTACTGAAGAGTCTCACTGAAGGCACTAAACTTAAAACTTAATAAAATAACCGTGCTTTGCTTTGAACTCTGGTTTGAACTTTTGTTATTTCTTGACCCTGACAAGGCGCAGCAGTGAAGTGAAAACCATTTGATGTGAATTTGGCAGGAAGCTCATTGTGTTAAGGCCAAGTTCTTACAGTGCTGTCAACAAAGCAAAGAGTGGCCGCTTTGAGAATTTGAATTAATACTATAAAAAACTTTAGTTTAGTCATTCAACGTCTTTTTCTTTGCTACATAATTCCATATATCTCGTTTCATATATTTGATATTTTCTGTGTATATATGAAATGTAGAAAGTGGTCATCTTAAAAACAAATTAATGTATTTTTCGGACTATATGTTGCTTCGGAGTAAAAGTCACACCAGCCAAAAAATGCGTAATGAAGAAGAAAAGAAAAAACATATACAATTCGCACTGAACTAGCATAAACAACAGAACAAGTTTACCAAACTCTCCGTCTCACTCCAAATCACTAAATCCATTGAATTCTTTATCTTCCGTGTTACTTCTGAGCGTGACCTCCGGAGGTAAACAGAGCACGGCTTCCTCCTCTGTGTAGCTGTCGTCAGACTCAGCATCAGTTCCAGTTAGAATTATTCCGGCCTTTCTGAATCCCGACAGGATGGTTTCGGTGTCACTGAAGTCACTTAAATTTAAAGTTTTCAGTGATACAGAAGTAATGGTGTGATGGACTGACATGATACAGATAGAACAGTGGCTCTTTCTGCAGGAGACATGCACAGTAGAGTGAAGTGACAGTGATACAGGAGTAACAGGAGCAGCAGATACTGACACATAACTCGGTGACTCGAGCGCCCTCTAGCGGCTGTCAGTGTGAAAATTTTAATATATAAGTCGCACCAGAGTCACAGGAGCACCCAAACCATGAAAAAAAAGTGCAACTTATAGCCCGAAAAATACAGTACTGCAAAAGGTGTGTCAAAAATAAGACTGCTGTGTGCTGTTTACACATCTGTATTTTTGTCTGCAAACCAGGAAGAAAGGCTGGTGCACTGTTAGCATGCTAGTTGTTCTTAGCATTAGTGTAACGGCAAAAGTCCACCCTGGCCTGGAAAGTTGTGAAATGCACTTCTAAACTTCTAAATAATTAAGACACACAGACGTTCTTATGAAAGTGAGGAATAAGTAAGACCACTTAAGGTGAACTAGTTCTGTTTTTCATGTTTTTATGTTTGTAAAAATCAGGTACCGCACGTTTAAAGGGGGTCTGAAAAGTGCCAACCGTCAAAATCACTGTAAATTAGTTGCACAGGATTTGTTTTTAGTTTGTTTGTCAGAGTGTAATATGTACGATGTTCAGCCATGTCTTTTGTGTCAAGGGTTACATTCCAATCTATTTGAGTATTTCCATGTTCGCCACTCGGGCTGGACCCTGGAGCCTGGAGTTTTTTGGAATGCAATCCTGTGTGTTGTAGCGCTTCACTCACTAGCTGTTTCCCTCCTCAGCAACAAAGTACACAGTGAATGTCACAACGCCACAGACCCCTTTCTCCTCTGGTATTTATTCAGTTGTTTCTTCATTTCTCACTCCCTTTGTTGACCTACTTTCCTTCTGGTTAAGACACTTTCGTTTTTCTTGTACATATGTTCTGACCTTTTGGTATTCTTTTCCCTGGCTTTCTTTAGCTTTTGTTATGATTTGTGTTGGCTTATTTTTATTTGAACTAAACTCTGTTTTTCTGTTGCTGCACCTGGCCGTATGGCTGTTGCTTTTACCGTGGTGGACCTGATGATTGTACAAAGATTAGACAAACAAGATGATTGAATTGAATTGGGGGAAAGGGGGCGCAAAATGATAAAATACTTAACTTTTCTGGTGAGGGGTACGACACTTGCGTATGTCCATGGCGATGTTATTGTATTGCATGAAATGTTTCATAGTACCGTATTTTCCGCACTATAGGGCGCGCTCTTAAGCCTCCAACCCCATCAAAAAATGACTGCGTGCCCCGCAAACCAGAGCGCCCTATACACGAATCCACTCAGGTGTCCCAGCACAACTTCAGTAAACGCAAACACGCACGGAGCAGACAGCGACCACGGGGCGAAAAACACCCGCAGCCACACTCATCACTCAGCACCCTCCCTACACACCACAACTGAACAAAGCCGAGAATCACCATGAACGCGCCAATCAAAGTCTGACTGACCCATCGAACTGTTGTGTTTCGTTTAATGTGCCTTATAATTCAGTGTTGTTTATATGTGTAAAAAGTTTGAAAATCGAAATTCAGATAATTTCCATAAACTATAAGCGCTGAAAAACAAAACAAACAAAAAAAACAGCTTGCTTCTTGTGCGCTGAAGCGGTCAGCTCATAGAACAATAATAAAATAAAGTTTTTATTATAGATCCATGGGTCAGCTTCTGTCAGACTAACTCCACGATGTTCCTGACTAGGGTAGCCGTAATACTTCAACAATCCATCAAGCGGTGCGTCTTTGTAGTTTACCAAAGTCGTACTGAAACACTTTGACAGATTTTTCAGCGCCGTGTACCACATAAAATCGGTTCAAGGTCAGTACAAACAACCAGAATTAATACATAAGGTGTCAGTTTTTCAGAAAATTAAAGGATTTTAAGTGTTCCTTATAGTCCAAAAAATACGGTAATTTGGTTCCATGGTGACAAGCAGCAGGTGATGATTTCAGCAATATAAACACCTTAAATTTGATACAGGAAAAATAACGTTTAAGGCCATGTGGAACATTCCAAGCAAAGCAATAACATCTCCATGGACACAAGCAGGTGCGCGACCAGAAAAGTTACATAGTGTGGCTTTAATCTACTTTCAATACTTCATCTATGTTATGTTTTTCTATTCTATTCCATGTTTTCACTCTGCAGTTTTGGCCTTCACCAATCAGGAATAACATAGGTTCATTGTAGCACATGATTAATCTCTTGTATCATATTGTAGGACTCATGTATTGGTCAGAACTTTGCAGATGTAACCCATAACACATCTGGACACATAACACCTGGTTGGAAAGCTTAGACTTGATTGATACATAAAAATCCATCATTTGTCAGGCCCTTAAAGAGACAGTCTGGAATTTTGGACATAGAACTTCATTTCCTAGTGAGCCAGAGTGTTGGAGACGTGTGGAGACACTTTTTTAAATGTTCCTTCCAGTCCTCCAATGTCTGTGTTGATAGAATAATATTTGAAATAAAACTAACCTTGCATCGCATGAATCGTCGCATGTTCAGGGACTATTTTCTCATATATCAGTCCGCCGCTGCCAGGCTTTCTATCAGAAGTACAACTCGCTGCTGCTGCTCAGACATAAATCCTTCAAATGCAAAGTTTGTTTTACTTCTAAAATTATTCTATCAACACAGACATTTACATCGACAGTCTGGCATAATAATAAATTTGCTTTTGGTGTTTTGTGGAGTGGGTAAGACTGTTTTTAGTGACAGGATAACTATGGCCATTGACATGCACTAGCCTAGCCCCAGCGACCTCTGCAAATACAAGGACTGGATGGGATATTTAAAAAAGTGTCTCCACACGTCTCTAACACTCTGGCTCACTAGGAAATAAGGTCCTATGCCCAAAATTCCAGACTGCCCCTTTAACCTTAGCTGTTTATTCAGTCACATGGCAGTTTATGGGCACCATTTTGAGGACTATTTACTTTTTAAAACATAGGATATTTTGTTTTATCTAAAATAAATACTGATTACATTTATTAAAGTAAAATAGAGTAGTTTTATTACACCATACTTAGCACTTAGCCACATAGTAGTCATTTCTCAAACAAGTCATCCGGGATTCACAGAACCACAGTTACATTCATAACTTTCATTTAGTCATTACACTTAAACATTTTAGTGTGTGTGTTTACATGGGGCAAACTTACACAGTGGATCCTACTGTTATACCTGAGCGGTGCATATGACTCTAGAACATAGATTTGCCTCTGGCTTCTCTCCATTCTACCATCCTGCATGGTTTTCCAAAGCTCAACTTGGCTCAAGTTAAACTTTGGCGAGCCATGTACCCAACCAGCATTACCTGGTTGAGTAGGTACAGCCGGAAATGTGTGTGCTCCAACGTGTGTGTCCCAGCTGTTTTGTGTACCTATGTTTTCACTGTTTGTTCTTCACATAGAGGTGTAAGGATACGTATGTGATGCTTTGGAGATGTCATGGTTTTTCCTGTATAAATGTTTTATAAAATGTGATTCAGTACACAACCTACTTTTGAATGGTGTCTTGAATCTTAATGATGATAATATAAATCAGGCTGCGTTTGTGATCATATTTTGGAAGATTATACAAATTAATTATAGTTGCAGTAGCAGTTTCCAGCTTTAAAAAATAGCTTTTAGTGCTATCAAAACAGTTTATGCATTCATTCCCCGCTCTACTACACAAGGAAGTATGCCTCACATTCTAGCCAGTGAAGTGTCTTGCTCAAGGATCAAACCACCAACCTTTAGATTTGTGGATGAACACTATCTATAAATTTCACCACACATTATCTTTCACTTTGAAGATCACATTTTATAGAAAACTCAAACTCAAAATATGACATCTCAAAAAAATTGCATACATATTATTCCAATAAGGTTCACACATAAAAACCTTTTCATTACCCTTAATAATTCTTTGTTTTTCCGTGTCGCCTGTCTCTACAGCAAAGAGCAGCAGAAGAACCACCTCGGCAAAGGTTGCAGTAAGTCCGTGTGGGAGCAGCGCACCAAGGAGCTGAGGAAGCAGACTCTGGCGTCCAGTCGAGAGGCCCTGTACAACGAGATCGACCATGAGGACCGCTGGAAGGCAAGAGCAGGGAGGGAGGAGCACAACAATGTAAAGACCAGGCAAACCCAACGGCCCTAGGCTTGTGCTACCAGTGTACACAAGATATGGCAATGCTGAAATATCATAGGCTCAGTTTATGTGGAATGAATAAAATAGTGGTTTCCAATACTGGTGAGAGAGTGGAGCAGGCAAGTTATAAAGTTGAGCCATTCTCATCAGGAGTGCATTACCAAAAAAAACTCATAAATTTAAGTGTAAATCTAGAGTAAATTTACACAGGTTTGAGTACCTTATTTTTTGTAATTTTCGCAAAAATTAACAGTGCGCTTTATAATCTGGTGCATTTTATATATTAAATCTGGATGTGCTTACTGACCTAGAACCGATTTTATGTGGTACACGCAGCTTAAAAATCTGTCAAAATGTTTAAGTACGACTTTGGTAAGTTACGAAGCCGCACCTCTTGATGGATTGTTGGAACATTAAGGCTACCGTAGTCAGGAGCCTTGTAGAGTTGTGTCGTTTAGTCCGACAGATCAGCTCACAAGGACCGAGCTGTTTTTTCAGCGCTTATAGTTTATGCAAGTTTTGTTTATGTAAAACGTAAACAAATGTGTGCAAAGCTGCATTAAAAACATTATTACTCAATATATATTTGACACCTCCTCTTAGGAAATAAAAAAAAACAAAAAAAAACTTAAATTGTAATCTTATAATCCGGTGCACTTTATAGTCTGAAAAATACGGTAATCTAGTTTGCAAGGTTCTTTGCCTCTTAGTCTCAGAAAACATTTGGTTTGAATTTTCCCAGAATTGTCACATCATAGGTATGAAACCCTGTACTGTTTCTGTCCATAAAGCATCTCCAGACTTGCTCTAAGCATTTCTGCTGTCAAATCACATTTATTACAGCTTAAGATTTCTGGGCATGTATCTTATTACCTAGTTTATTTTGTTCTTATGGTAATTCCCTCTCCTGCCAGTAGGTGTGCCAACTCTAGATCCCAGAATGGGGAGTGCTGCTGCTGGAAAAGAATGTGTGGTGCTAAACATAGCCATTATCATAATTTCTAACACATGAGATGCCAAAGCAAAGGTACTCCAGCGTGTTTAAAGGCCAATACCAAAAGAAATAATGCATAATATGTATTTTAAATGTTCTCTCCATAAAGCTTGCAATAATTCTAAATACCCCGTCAATAGGGTCTTTTTATGTATAAAACGTTTACAGTTCTGTGATGATATATGCAAAATTTGTTGCAAAAGCAGAACTTCACAGAACTTTTTTATTTTTTTTTCAGAATTGTGTAGTCTTATTACCCTGTATCCCTTTTAGTACTGATAACCCTTTTCTCTGCACAAACTCTTAACCCAGTATTTGGAACCACTATGATAGAGTAACTAAACAGCTATTCTTATTTGTATACAGTTTTTGCTTTTCATATTTATACCACTGCACTTCCCGTAGGTAAATTTCGCAAAACACGTGCGCCCGGACATGAAGACTCACCTGGACCGCCCCCTAGTGGTGGACCCGAGGGAAAACCGCAACAACAACACCAACAAAACCACCCCTTACAACGCCGACTGCTACAGCCAGCCTCCCCCCGCCAGCGAGCTCCAGAGGGTCCAGGAACAGCCCGGAGAGGGAGGCGTTGGAGGGGGCGCTAACCC
Source organism: Boleophthalmus pectinirostris (assembly GCF_026225935.1). NCBI lineage: Eukaryota > Metazoa > Chordata > Actinopteri > Gobiiformes > Gobiidae > Boleophthalmus > Boleophthalmus pectinirostris. The sequence continues at coordinate 28,821,397 of NW_026571115.1, read as the reverse complement.
AGCCAGACCCCCTCTGGAGCGGGGAGAGTCTGCAGAGAGCCGGCGCAGTCGAAAATCAGATCTCCACCATCACGGTTCGCACTCTCGACTGGACTCTACGGTGGTCCCGGGGTCTGAGGAGCGGCCCTCCAGAAGGCACCACCACACCCGCAGCGGCAGCAGCAGAGGGGGGCAGTCCGAGCACAGGAAGTCCAGGTGGGTGCAAGTTTGGTGTATTTTTTGGTAGTCTTATAAAAGATAATAGATAGATAGATAAATAGATATGTTGTTGTGAGTATGATAAAAAAAAATTTTAAAAATCTCACAAAAATAATATACTTACAATGTACTGACTTGTAAGATCTTATGTCAGAGTTCTTTGTTTAGTTGCAGTTTCCAGCAGCAAGAGGACAGAACTACACAGACCATGATCCTTTGCTTGCCTTATATAATCTTATACAATTTGCCACCCCACAATGTAAGAGAACCTTTGTCCTAGAATGTGGAAATTTTACCACACAGAACAGAACAGGAACTGCAGTAGAATAAAAGGTATCAAAATCTATATATACGCTGTCAAAATAATCAATAAGTGGTAAGTAAATAAAATTATGTGAATATTGTGACAATAGGATACAAGAATTCGATTTCATGTAAAACTACACATAGGGCTGGGTGATATGACCAAAAAAAGAAATGCATATTTTTCTATTTGCCTTTATTTTGTCTTATTAAAAACATTTTTGATCAATCCAGGGGTGTCAAACTCAAATTCACAGAGGGCCAAAATTAAAAACTGGGACTAAGTTGTGGGCCAAACTAAATATTTTTTAGTTTAGTTTTTAATAGTTTTCTCTTCTTTCAAGATACGCAATGTTAAACCTTTTCTTATTAAAATAAATGTTTAATAATAGTTTTGCTTAAACATTGAATCCAGAACAAGCATAATATAAAATAATAACACAATTTTAAATAAATAATGTCTCTATAGCCTATCTGTATCCGGCGGGCAGCTCTAATACATATTTGATATGATCTCAGGCCTGAGTTTGACATATCTGATCTAAACTACTTTTACTGGCAGAGGATTGGCTGTAAATCACTCCATTAAAAAGACACAAGTTCATCACTGACCATTAGAAATTACATTATTTTTTTATTATGTTTATTGAAACTAAAAGGAATTACTAGATTACTAAAACTGAATCGCTTTTCAGTCCAAATAAAAACTAAGAATTTTCTTTTCAAATCCACTACTGGCCCAGGTCCCATCGTAAGAGCACCGAAGACGAGGACGGTAACGGCAATGGCGGCGCCGGTAAATCTGGGAGACACCGGAGGAGAGTGGAAGGAGGGAACGGAGAGGGAGAGCAGGAGGAAGGAGAGAGGAAGCCACGCAGGAGTCGCCACGGCAACCAGGACGGAGAGGGCAAGAGGATGTGCCAACACAGGAGGAAGTATGTCCATTCAGCTGTTCAGTTTTGTGCAAGGACAGGCAATGTTTTTTCATGTACAGTTTTGAAAATCTGTTTATGCAAGGACTCCAGCTATCACTCAAACTGTATTTAAAATGGAGGATTGCTGCGCTGTCTAATCACCAGCATATTCAGCTCAAATCTAGAAGACTGACTGAGAGAATTTCAAGCAATTCAGGAATTCAAATAGGACCCTGCAGGCGATGAGTGTAATTGCCGCTGACATGGGATGATCATATTTGAAATTTGTAACCAGGAGGAAAGAAAAATTGGAAGGGTGCATTTTGTAGCGCTGCTAGGTTCGGTTTGGCATTCACTCTGTAACAACTGTTTTTATTGCACCAAAATATCTTGAAACACATACATTCTTACTATGAATGGGCTCGCCTCTCCACAGATCTGACCTGTAACATGGTCTGCTGGCATCAAGTCCTTGTCTCCATAGAGATAAGTTAGGATATTTTAAAAGTCACAAACCTTCGCAACCTAAGTCAATAGACATTAATCGTAAATCACAAAATAAAATAAACAATTAGTATTACTCAAGTTTTCAATGAAGCATCAATAAAAGGATCCATAAGTCGCCTATTTGGACATTAAATGTAGCCCATTTCTTTTTCTTTTCAACATTCAATTGAACCAACAATATTGGAACAAAATAGTCAATAAAATAATCACAAAAAGATTAGAAATTATGCAAAACATGTAAACATTTCTGATGAGATAGGTGGGCCTGTCTGTGTTTTTGTAGCGTGTTACAGTCTGGGTGCAGGAGAAGAGCGCAACAGCAAATCAGGCGCAGCATTCAGTCTGTTTCTGTGCTTTGTCTTAATTTTTGTCAGCGCAGAAAATCCCAATTCACACATACTGTATATGTAGTAGTGAAAGGAATAAGCATAAAAATATTGCCCCTACTGAGGACAAGGATATTCTGACAAAATGCTTATCCAGAATGACATTAAGGTCATAGCATCTTTGCAGAGTGTGATCTCTCATGTGTCAGAACTGTATATTGCAGACCTACATGTAGATTGTGACAAGGCGACTCAAAAAAAACTCTCTTGCAACCCACCTGAGGGAAACAATGACATAACAAAGCATTAATGTACATTTTCCTGCCTGACAAATCCATGCAATGTGATCTGGAATCAAGCATTAGATGTGTGACATAATGCCATACTATGGAACATTCCAGTGAAAGCAAAACATCTCCATGTAGACATGCAGGTGATGGATCCCCCAACAGAACACTCACCAGGTTGTGCTTACTGACCTCAAACTGATTTTATGTAGTACACGGCGCTCAAAAATCTCAAAAAAGTGAGCAGTTTTTTTCAGAGCTTATAGTTTATGCAAATTAGTCATGTGTTTTTTTAAGTTTCATTTCTTTAAAACGTAAACAAATGTACGCAAAGCTGCATTAAACACATTATTACTCATTGTATATTTGAGTCGTCCTCGTAGGAAATAAAAAAAACAAACTTAAATGATCCACCTGCATTCACATTCATAATACACATTCACCAAGACAGGGAGGCAACGTCGGGCAAGTTACGCCATGATCTGCCAATGGATCGTGGACGCCTGGGCTAAGGGATCAGTCTCAAGTGTCGTCCGTTTGTTTCACTTAATGCGCCTTATAATCCAGTGCACCTTAAAGTCCTAAAACTATGGTAGTTGGCAGGCCCTCTAACAGAAAAGTTACATAATGCACCTTACGTTTTAAAATCTACCTCCACTTGCATCTTCTAACTTCATTTCACCGTTCTTCTCCCCAGGGACTGCAGCCTCCCGAACCTCTCCACCACGCGCCCCATCCAGAAGATCTCCAGGCAGGACAGCACCTACAGCGAGGACCTGGACAACCTCATGAACACCAAGCTCATCTCCGGCTCCAGCCCCCCCAGCGACCCCCACGCCAACCTGGTCGCCAACCTGGAGAGGGCCCCCAGCTACGGCTCCGCCCTGCACCTCACCAGCAGCGGGACCCGGGGCAGCCTGGTGGCCATCGACAGCTACGGCAACATCGGGCATCACCGCGCCAACAGCATCCTCAGGCTCTACCACCCGGACTACACCGCCATAGACATGCCCATTTTCCCATCCAAGAATGCCATACTTCAAGGTAAAGTTGAGTTTGTGCCAAGAGAGAAACAATAATCATACATAATTCTCAAAAAGGAATGGGAAGAAGAAAAAACTTATATTAACCAACTCCTGTTCATTACATAGTTTCAAAAATTCAAAAATAATGTGGTTGTTTGGATAACTAAACAAGTATGCAAGTATTCAAATATTTACATATAGCAAAATAAATTACTTACTATGCATACTAAATATAATTTCTTTATTTATTTTTGTATTGTACTGTATTATGATCATACAAACTATTATTAATGAAAATTTATTTATTAATTTATTTATTGCTCAAGCTATTATTATGTTAGCATCAGCTTTACGAGAAGAAGAACAACAACAACAAATCTGAAATTTAACATAAATACTTACATTTCTATGATTATTTGCCTTGTTTTTGCTGCAAGAACTAAAGAGTCAAGAAGAAGATAAATCTTATAAACCCTGCTCCCTTCACAGATCAAAAAATTAAACATTTATAAAGAAAGCACAGGAGTTTATCGTTTATGATTGTATCAAAATAAGCAAAATGAGAATGGAGAAAGTAAGGATTTTTTTTTTTCATTTATGGTTGTGCAAACTAATAATAATGATAAAGAAGGCACAAAATTTTACATTTATAATTGTATCAAAATAAAAGTTAGTGTTAAAGAAAAGCATGCGTTTAGTTAATAGTCGCAGTATCTAGTCTTGTAGGTATTTCTGTCAAACTAGATTTTTTTAGAGTGTTTTTGAGAGTGCAGAACATTTATTTAAAGGGCCCAAATTACTCTTATTACGCTATATTATATATAGTATATCTAATGAACAATATTTATTTTTCAGTCAATAAAAATGCCAACACGGAGCCTCTGCCGGCCAAAAAGGACGACGATGATGACGACGACGGAGGAGGAGAAGGAGGACCCAGACCCATGGTGCCTTTCACCTCCATGTTCATCCTGACCACCACCAACCCGTAAGACACACAGTTTATATGTGACTTTGATTGTATATCCTGCCTTTGAACTTTTATTTTTTACTTTTCACTTATCTAAAACAGGACAGAAATATTTTTATCAGTCAGCAATCATGTATGCCTTGTAAATGTCATGTTGTACTATGTTCTTTTTCTCCCACCTTTTCTTTTTCCAGTGGAGTGTAGACATTTTACGTTCTCAAAGTATGAGTGTGATTTTTGTGACTACTTACAAACTAAACCTGGTACTGAAGTATGAACTGGTCACATTGTTGAATAGTCAAATCCCCATCATCTAGACTGGACCAGTAAAAAAAAAACAAGTCTAGACCTGTCCAAACAAGGTCTGCACAACTCTGGACCAATCAGAATTAGTACGAACCTCTTGACTTGTCAGAACCAGTCCAAACCTAATCTAAACCATCCATTTTCTTCCATTTATCCGGGGCCGGGGGAAGACCCAGGACATGCTGGAGGGACTACGTCTCTGGGCTGGCCTCGGAACGCCTCTGGGTCCCCCTGGAGGAGCTGGAGGAAGTGTCTGGAGTTTTACTCAAACTTCATATTTTTCGCCAGAAAAAACAACTTGTCCACATTGTCTGTAGTAAGTGCAGATCTGCGAGGGCCGTGCCGACAAAAAGGCGAAAGTGAGGCCCATGACGAGACAATTCACGTGGTTGAGAGGGAAATACTCAAGGCAGGGGGGCAATTATTGTCAAGGTGGCTACCCTAACTATAAAGCACTGCAGAAAACACTGACTCCCAAATCATGGACGAGTTCCCTTGTATTAAAGAGCCGAGCCTTCTGTGTAGCGGCAAATGTAGTGGCAGAATGTAAACACACACACAGCTGCTCATTGTCATTGAACTGAATGTCCCACACCAAAACAGTTTAGCTCGAATACATGTACTGTTACTCTCCTAATATTTTGTATTCAGATGATGAGTAATAAGTCCTCTGTAGGCCTTGTGTTGCTGATTATTTCATGTTCCTCTGTTGTTTGTGTAGTTTCCGACGGGCGTGTCACTACATCTGTACTCTTCGCTACTTTGAGATGTGTATTCTGCTGGTGATCGCCATGAGCAGCATCGCCCTGGCCGCAGAGGACCCGGTGTGGCCCGATTCTCCACGCAACAATGTGAGACCGCCACATTTATAACAAAATACAGTTATTCCATATACTGAGGATTTTGATTACATAAGCTACTGTTTCTGTGTGCAGGTGCTTCGCTATTTTGACTACGCCTTTACAGTGGTTTTCACTTTTGAAATGCTGACCAAGGTAAGACGCTGGGAAAGTAACTATGGTCCTGGAGTCCTTGAAAAAATTGCCTTGACTCTGTATTTTGTGCATGTTTACTTGTTTCTCCTCAGATGGTGGACTTGGGCCTGGTCATGCACCCGGGCTCATATTTCCGGGACCTTTGGAACATCCTTGACTTTATAGTGGTTAGTGGTGCTCTGGTGGCCTTCGCCTTCACGTAAGTCTCCCCGCTACCTCTCCTCACCTGTCTCCACCTGTCCTCACCTGTCCTGTCCTGTCAGTCTTCTGTTCTCCTCCATGATACGTCTTCTACGGACGCCATGTTTGTAGTTTTTTTTTTTTTCCCCCACCCGTTTCGTTATTTAACTATACTTTTTGTGTTTCATTTTTGTTGTGTACCTTTCTTCTTCCATTATCACATAACTTATCCGGACAGAGAAGTTGCAAATATTAGTAATAGTTTGAATTTTTAAATACACTTGATTTATTTTTTCTCTTTCTTTAATTTCAGCAAGTTTGTATAGCTTAAGTTGCCTAGTTTTTCTGATATTTTCTGTAAAAATCAGTATTAGATTTTAGTTCAATTACCTAGCTTTTCTAGAATTAGTTTTCTTTTTTTATGTTTTATATTGTTCTATGTCAGTGGAGGATATTTTTTAGCAGAAAGTGTATCTTCATTTAGGGAACTATCTTAAAACCAGGTATTAAGAACTGAATGAAAAAGATAAAACTACTACAAACTTAAAATCCACCTGCATTTGATCAGTTATCTAGCGTAAATAAGACAGGATAGACACATAGATTCTCCCACTCTCATTCTTGCCCCAGCATCTCCCCTGATACCTCCAGGCCGACCCCCCTAGCACAGCCCCTGCTCCCCCCTCCCCCTGCCCGCCCGCCCTGTGAGAGGTGGGGACCACTCTTTGCACCTGTAACCCTTTAGTGCCCAAGGTGTTCTAGAGTTCTCACCAGTGACCCAGGCAAAGCAGGTACTGTCTTACTTCATCTGCATGGCTCTTAGCTGGATAAGGAGGAGGAGGAGGTGGAGTAGTTGCTTTAAATCAGTGCTTCTCAACAATTTCCTAAGAAGAAGAAAACATTTCGCGCTCCCATTCCACAGAACCACTACCAAACGTGGACAAATCGCACCATCGCCTTCAGTCGCCTACATACGAGAGCAAACGTTTTAGTCGCGTCTCCAAAGCGACTCTGGGGACAGACGCAGCATGTGTCCGTCCGTATTCTGCGCTGTGCTCACCTGCGTCCTTGTCTTTAACGGTGATGTCCGTGTTGTAGTTCGGCAGTATCAGCTCCTCTGCTATTTGTTACGCCGCCTTATATGACGCTAACCGAGCTCGCTGGTTTACCGAAGCAGCATTCACAAAGCGGGATGATTGTTGACAATATTCGGCACGTTTATGCTGAAAAAACTCAAGAAACGCATGATTGGCAGAGGTGGGGACTTGCAGGTTGTGACTTGGACTTGAGTCAGACTTGAGTCACTATTTTTAGGACTTGAGACTTGACTTGATAAAATGGACTAAGTCTTGAGACTTGAAGGTCAATGACTTTGGACTTGACTTGGACTTGAGACCTGTGAAACCTGTAAATAATTTCTACAACTCTTATTTACTCTATAAATACTCAAATATAAATATACTAAGATTTTTTAAGTACCGTTTATCTTAAAAGTCACATAAATTGCAAAAATCTAAGCTATATTTGGTACTTTGGTTTAAAGCAGACAACTTGGACTTGACTTGGACTTACTGGCCAGTGACTCGAAACTCGACTTGGACTTGCCTATATTTGAATTGGGACTTGGCTTGGACTTACTTGAGACTTGCAAAACAAAGACTTGGTTTAACCTCTGGTGACTGGGGTGTAATCTCTTTAAGCGATGCGGTAATTTATTTGGCTTCCTGCTGTCGCTGCCAACATTTTTAGACACAGTAAAGACGGCGGTCTTTCCTCATTTTCCACAGTGAAGCTGAACGCTACACACATGTACGCTTTACATACAATTTGTTCTCTGCACTTCATATCTCGGTGCAAAAAACCCGACACTATAGCGCTAATACTCCCTGTGCACACTCTGACAATGAGAGCGTCACTGCCAACTAGTGTAGTGGATGTGCAATTACACTTTTTTCTAGTACGGCAAAAAAAGCATGTTCCCCGAGGTCACACGCACCCAGTATTTGAGAAGGACTGCTTTAAATGCTGGTAGAACTATAAGTTATAAGTCTATGCATGGCTTATATTGTCTTAAGTATATTTAGTATGCATAGTAACCCAGAAAAAAAAGTAAATCAACTGTATTCTGAATTAACGGGTCAATTGCCACTATTGAAAAGCATGTATAAAGGCAAGGGTTTCCTGGTGTCCATATATGGGCAAAGGGGGCATCCATAAGTAGAAGGAAATGAAATATTAACAACAAAAGTTTACACTGGACTATCTTGAAGAAGCCCATATATGGCTATTTTTTGTTTACAGTTTCCACACGTTTATCAGTTAAACAGTATAAAGTGAACTTATGTGGTACGGAGAGGTAAAGTTTGACCCTGAAAGAGAATTTCCAATGTTATTTTCTAAGCTATAATACATTTTTTTATATGTATGGTTCTAGGTTGTGAAAATTTCAACAAAAGTGCAGTTTTCATTTTATTTTTCTGAATTTGTTTGTTTACTTTGTCCCATTTTGATCGACATCCTCTTTGTGTGTGACGCCGCTTCCTGTTTGTCTTGTCCCAGTCTTTATTATTATTTTAATGGGTTGGTGATTATATAAGACCTTACTATAATAATATAAAACTATAAAACCACTGGAAAAAATACTACAATTAAAGGAGGAGTAAAATATAGTCTTCCATTAACACTGGCAGCCTTGGGTCTATAATGTTACCAACTTTTTGACCCTTTTAAAAATAATTCAAGTGAAAATAATAACAAATTTTACTGTGGAACATCATTCAGAGGTGATTTTTAGAATGAAATTTGATGAAATGATGATGAAAATTGGAAATTATTTGAATTTCTGATAACGTTTAGTAAAATAAAACAAAAAATATAATGTACCCACAAAAAATTCAAAATGATTACAGCATTTATTTTACAATTTCACTCATAACAATGAATGGTTATGGTTTTATGGTTTACTTTTGTTTTTGTTTATTGAATTGTAAAAGATCCACATTTTTAAACAACAAAACTACTGTCTTTAGCACTCGTCAAGGTTGCCCGTGTGAATGGAAGCCACTGTATTATTTATCAGTTTTTTTCCTCGCAAATGAAAACAACAGAGACACAAATAAAGTGACACAAAGCGGTCAGAAGATGCTCAAACACTCGCAGATAAATGACTTAATTCGATTGGCTCGGATGAAGCAGCCCTCCAGAACAGGCCCGCTCTCCGGCTCAGTCCTATTGGAGATGGTTATCGGCCCTTTAACCCAATTAGTCTGCTGTTAGGGCGGCCGGTGTGAGACTGCCCCCGCCCTCGCTCTCACTGGGGAAAGAAGGATTATGTAGGAATTTTTATATTAGTTTTGTGTTTTTGTTTTGTTTTTTCTTTATTGAAGTTCAATTTGTGTACCATAAGGCTGAACAATTGTGCAGGAAATGTGAAAATATAAGAGAGGAATGGTTGGCAGGTCTAAGCAGGGTAAGATTGGATATTGAATTAAGGCTGCAATATGATTATTATTATAAATAAATAAATACATAAATTCATACATTTTAAATTGGAAGGGAAAAAATGTTGGGAAATAAAAAAGAGAAAAAAATTGTTGTGGGGAAAAAAAAGTTGGATGTTTTTTATAATGTATTTTTCTTCCTCAGTATAAATTATACATTATGTACCGTATTTTTCGGACTATAAGTCGCTCCAGAGTATAAGTCGCACCAGCCAAAAAATGAGTAAAGAAGAAGAAAAAAACACATAGTCGCACTCTTTGGGGGAAAATTATTTTATAAAATCAGAGTCCAGGAACCAGCATTTCATCTTAAAAGGTAAATTATAGTAAAAACAATAGAACAGAGAACAACAGGCTGTTAACGTCACATATGAACAGTTCTTCAGATAATTATAACATAAACAACAGAACAGAACAAGTTTACCAAACTCTTCTAAATCCATTGAATTCTTCATCCTCGGTGTCACAAATGGAGCACCACTTCCTCTTCTGTGTAGGTGTCATCAGACTCAGCATCAGTTCTAGTTAGAATTATTCCGGCCTTTCTGAATCCCGACAGGATGGTTTCGGTGTCACTGAAGTCCAAGGCTTTGTCGATCCATCCAGTGACTTCCAGGAAAGTTGCATGGTGCATCCTCCCGGTTAACGTAAAGCTGTGTTCTCCATCCTCGCTTTCCACCAGTCCCTTAAGTTTCTCACTCACTCCAAACTTTCTTTCTGCTGCTCGATTACCGTTTTCAGCTGCATATTTCACTACTTGCAGCAGGACAACGACTCTTTCTGCAGGAGACATGCGCAGGGCGAAGTGACAGTGGTACAGGAGTAATAAGAGCAGCAGATACTGACACACGAGCCTAGAGCGCCCTCTGTCGGCTGTCAGTGTGAAATTTTTAATATATAAGTCGCACCAGAGTATAAGTCACAGGACCACTCAAACCATGAAAAAAGTGCAGCTTATAGTCCAAAAAATACGGTACATGCTTTCTTTCATCAGTATATGAAAATGATTAGACCTCCTTCAATTACTGACTTTTAAATGCACTCGATTGTTCAGCCCTATACGGTTTAGTCGTCTCCTCAAAAGCAGGATTTTTGTTCTGTGTGTCTCATATGAATGTCTTCCCTCGATACCTCTTCCTCTCCTCCATCTCTGTTCCTCCCCTCTCTCTCTCTCTCTCCCTCTATCTTTCTCTCTTTTGTCCGTGTGTCTTCCTCCCCTCGGTTTCTCTGTTTCTCACCTCTCCTCCTCCATCCCTCCGTTCTCGGACCTCCTACAGCGGCGGTGGCGGGTAAAGTTGACTTACTTGTGTTCCAGGAGCTGCCCCATGTCCTCTCATGACATTATACTCTCCATCCTACCTCCACCCATAGCCGTTGTCTTCTCTATGTGTCTCTACTCTTTTTTATGGTCCGCTGCTTTGACAACTAAAACATCAGGCTTCAAGAGTCTGATGGCTTTTAGGTTCAATTAAAACGCTCTAGTATGTATTATTTAAAGCCCTACTGTGGAACATTTGCCCCAATAAATAGACAAAAAGAAATACATTTATTTTATTTATGTATGTAATTAAACATAAAAACTACCTGTGAAAACTTTTTCTACTGTTCATTAGGGATGTCCTGATTCAGTACTGGTGTCAGTATTGGCTGCCGTATCAGCTTGGATCTGATTTGGTGAAAAGATCCGCAGATAAAGTTTGCAGGCAGATGTCAGCTGTTAAGACATATTAATTTTAGAATATTATGAGATTACATGATAAGGCTATTTTTAAGTATAGGCCTTTTTTTTTTATCTGTTAGTCATTTTATTTAACTGGAGCTAAATCATCATGCAATACTTTTTTTTTTTTTTATAGAGCCACAGCCTACATTATGTCAATAAAATCATAAAAAATGAGAACATTGTTACCATGATGACATTGGATCAGATTGGTGTGTAGAGAATTACCCAAGCTGGTGCCACCTAGTGCCTCCGCTCAATTTCATTTCTCTCAAGTGACTAGGTCAGGAATCAGAATACACGAGACGGTTTGCAAGAACCCCGGAGGTTGTAGACCGCTCACCAATGATGTCAGCTTAAGGGTCTGGGTCCCTTTTTGTGGTACAGCACAACAGTAAACAAAGTGGTCTAGATGGATGTAGACAAAGCCGTACATTCTGTGTTGGCAATGATTCCCGAGATCGAAGATTTAGAGAATGTTTGGTGAATTTTATCAAGGATCAAGACATTATTGCCCTTCTTCCTACGGGATTTGGCACATTACATACGCCATGACCAAATAGCAGCGACTGGTTAAATAATAAATAAGCGACTAGTTATAAAATAATTTAAAAAGTACCCATCTACCGTACAAATCTTAATGCTGCGAGGTCAGACGGTTTCCACGAAGTGAAACCGGCTGATGAATCAGGCTAGTAAGGAATAGCAAATATTTTAAAATCTGATTTGAAGCCCAAAAAAACTGGATCAGGACATTTCTCCTATACATATATTTTTAATGCTAAAAAATATCTTGAAAAACAAGGGTCCTTCCTGTGAGCCTCTCTACATTTCTGACTCGTAACTTATTTATGAAAATACATGTTTGTGTCTATCCGATTTAGATAAAAAGTGCAGCTCTGGACCGAGTTTGGTATTGCTGCTTTGGTTTCTCTTGTAAAGTAAAGGCACATAACCTGAAATGTTCCACAATATGGCTTTAAGTGGAGAGGACAAAATTGAAATGGCTATTGATATCCAGTATGTGAAGAACTGGAGAGTTGCACTTAGCATATGGCAAAAGGTACAAAGCTTTTATCGCTTTTTCTAATGCGGTGCTCTGAGAAAGGAACTCATTATCTCTAGTGTAGATGGGAGGTTAGTAGTTGTATGAATAAAATAAAAAAAACACAATATAAGATTAATTAAAGGGCCCATATTAGGCTATTTTCTAATCTATGTTATACTATTTCCTCATCACAAACATACTCGGAGTTGTGTTTTGTTTCATTCGCGCATGTTTAACACACAAACCCTGCATATTTAGGCTGAGTTCTTCTCTCAGACTCAAAAAACTCTGTCCCACCATAGAATTATTTGAATAATTAAATTCCTAGAACTGCTCATCTCTACTGAAATAAAGGTAAAAGGATAGTTATTACTTTGAAAACGACCAGGTGGGACAGAGAATTTTGAGCTTTGGAGATGTTGACAGACTAATAAAGCAGGATTATTCAAAGATGTGTGAATGAAAAAAACAAAAACAAAACACAACTCCAGGTTTGTTTTTGAGGAGGTAACAACATTATAACACGGCCTAAAGCTCACAAGAGTCAATTTTGTGTAATAAAGGACATTTAACTGAATTATTGTGTACTACTACATGCAATAACACATACAATCTCCACATTTACCCCAGCGTCCGCCCTGTGCCATCTGTCAGAACAGCTGGAAAACTCACATCTGCCTTACACCGCTGGGAATACAATCAGTGACCTTTCAACTCTTAATATGTTATGTCTGAAATTTATCACTCAAAGAGGGCAGATTTTAACACTGAGAAAGAAAAGTTCTATCACTAACAATACAACCCATGGCAAAGGGGTTGTCATTGGCACGTCAAAGTACTAATAAGAAAGAGGCTCGGCATTTCCTGTCTCGAAATGCTCTCGAGAATATCTTTGTCTTCTCTAAAGGCAAAAATGAATGCAGTTTGACTAGTGAAAAATCATTTGCTAATCGATACTGGAGCTTATTGACATGGACTAGTTGTATCAAGAGAGAGTTTTGCTGTTCATCTGAAATATTATAAGAAAGGAGCAAGATTTTAGAAAGAAAGTCAAGAGAAATAGGCTCTGTGCACAATAGCGCCTGGTAACGTCACTGTTGGCGTCACTACTTGCTGTCCAGTTTTCTCTCTATGAGGTTTGTGCAGATTTGCATTAAAACTGAATAAATATTTAAAGATGAGACAGTGAACAATGTTAAAAAGTACACAAATCAAATGAGTTCAGCAGCGGAGGACATTTCTGTGTTTAGAAAGAGAGATGTTTGTGTAGGGTGACCATATTTCCTTTTGTCAAAACCAGGACACCGTACGTGGGGTTGGGGGTGGGGCCTCGTCGTCGACATTGAGCTACTCTCACCTGGCAAAGTTTTTTAATGTTTTTCGGTGTCCTGGTGAGATTTGAGGTCCCTGGCACCGCCACTGGACATCGAAACATATGTGCCTGCTTTGTACACTGTGCATATGGCCTCCCACTTGTCCCGACCAGGACGGAAAGCGAGGAATTTCTTGTACAAGTCATCATTAAATACGCATTTGTGCTTCGACATGTTGCAGGCTGACCGACTGTTTGTGTCTGCTCGCTCCTTCTGAGTGTAGAGAGCTACGAGAGATGCACAATTTAATGACCCAACAAAAGATCATGAAAACCCGGACATTTGTATCACTATAAAAAAAATAATAATAATTCTAGACGGCCAGGACAGGACATGAAAAACGGACATGTCCGGGGAAAATGGATGTTTGGTCACCCTATGTTTGTGTCTCAATGCTAATGCTAATGCTAATTTTGCTAATGCTAACTAGTCTACATGTAAAAATATTTGAGTTGTTTTTATTCTTATTAATTTTAATTTTAATAGGCTGTTTAATAGGCTGTTAATGGTATGTTTTATGATTTTAATGAAGGTAGCTTTGAGACACAATATGCTTTGCACGGTTACATGCCGCTATTTAAACATAGACGTTTAACTGCCGGAGTAGCAGCATAAATATTATTTTTCAAGCGTATTTTTCACTACTTTGACTTTTTTTTTTTTTTCATTGTCGGAGTAGCGAAATTTTACTATTTTTCAAATTGTGCTTTTCCAACATGAAAAATATTAACGTGATAGCTTATTATACTTAGTGCTCCGTATATCATAAGATGCTCGGGCACTTGTCCAGAGAATACTTCGGTCACGTAGGATATCAGACAGTGGGAAAATGTCCAAACTGATCGCCATGGGAAACAGTCATGCATTTAAAAAAAAAAAGAGCATAGGCCAGCCTTCGGGAAAATATCTAATCTAAAACCGAGACTGCATGGGCCCTTTGTGCTTTATTCATTCCGTCATGTAGGCTATAATGTGTCGGAATAGCGATATTAAAAAGTGTCGGAAAACCTGCACATGTAAATAGAGACATGTCGTAATGAAGAGATGTCGGAATAGGCGTTGGACCCCGCTGTGCACAGAGCCTATTGGTGAATAAATCATTTTTTTAGCGTAAAGTAGGAAGCATTGCGAGTATCTTCCAAAGCACTATGCAAACGGAAGGTAATATTATTTAAAGGGACAATATGTAAGATACAACTTTTACTGATAACAAGTCTAATGCTGACTTATTCTTCAAAATAAATCACAAAAATATTAGACACAGTGGCCAAGTTGTTCATGTTATTTGGTGTTTTGGTTCTTAAGACGATTAACCAGAAAGCAGAATGAGCCTCACGTGAGTCTCTCATTTGGGTTGCCAACTTCAGTTCTAAAATCCAGTTGGTTTAGGGTCTAAAATGACACTGATCTGAATGGTCACTACCTAAACCCCAGCATCTGCAGACGATCATGAATAAGTGAGGGAATTCTGGAGGTTCTGAGCTTTCACATAAGGCTTCGTCTGTCCAGAAATTGACAACGAGACAAACTTTGATGCTTCCTTTATCTGCAGGTGAAGGTCCAGTCGTGATTGTAATACATTTTCTAAACAGTAAGAGTGCAGGCTACATACTGTCCCTTTAACATTATTGTATTTTAAACAGCAGCACCACAGGTATAGTATTATGATCAGCACTAAACTCTCTCTCTCTAATGTAGCTCTTTGCTTCCTAACCAAAAGCATGACAAGCAAGGTTTCAATGCAGCATGTCTACAGAACCTAACCTTCAACCGGGCATGTGCACCCAAGTCTTTAAGCTAACAGCATTGAAATACATTGCGAAACACAGTACACTGCAGTTTGAAGCCACTAGCGACTAGATAGCATTCAGAATTCAGGAATGATATCAACCGCTTCCAAGGCATGTACTTTTACCTGTATAAGTCTAGCATGTAGCGACAAAGGCTAACATGACATGAAGAGCTGAAGCTAAGTCGACAACAATAGCAATACCGCATGTGTTGCTATATTTCCAACGCACACGCAGTTACTCGCTCTGAGCTAACTCGGCCTCTAATTCCATCAAAGAATGGCCGCTCACTGCCATTTTGGAATCAGTAGGACTAAGCTCATCATTCCCAAGCAGTGCTGACTCTGTTCAAGGCCGTTTGTGTACTTGTGATTTGAAGTATTTGTTGTGTACTTGTACAGGGGGAGTAGTAAAGGGAAGGACATCAGTACGATCAAGTCCCTGAGGGTGCTGAGAGTGCTGAGGCCGCTGAAGACCATCAAACGTCTACCCAAACTCAAGGTGGGTCTGTTGATCTGACGTGGACAAGTGACTCATGGGACTTTTTTCGGGACTCAATTTGGGACTTGCCTTATAATTAACTCGAGACTCAACTTGGAACCCAACTTTAACTTGACTTTGGACCCGACTTGGACCTCAACACAAAATTTACTTGGAACTCAACTTGGATCCCAACTTGGGACTCATTTTGTGACTCAACAAGGGACTCAACATGTGACGTAACTTGGAACTTGACTTGGGACTTGACTTGGACCTCAACTTGTGTCTCGACTTGGATCTCAACTCAAGATTTACTTGCAACTCAACTCGTATCTTGACTTGGGATTTATTTTGTGACTCAACTAGGGACTCGATGTGTGACTTAAACTGGGACTTAACTTTGGACTCCACTTTGAACTAAATTTTTGAACAGTCTTGACTTTGGACTTGACTTGGACCTCAATTTGTGTCTGAACTTGGATCTCAACTCAAGATTTACTTGGAACTCAACTTGGACAACCCGACTTAGGACTTATTTTGTGACTCAACTAGTGACTCGACTTAAATTGGGTTTTGACTTTGAACTCCACTTGAAACTACATTTCTGAACAGTCTTTTAAACTTGACTTGGGACCCTGACTTAGGCCTCAGTTTGGGACTGAACTTGGGACTTGCCTTGAATCTCCACTCAAGACTCAGCATTTGACTTGAACTGGGACTTGATTTCAGACTCAACTTCAGAGCTGACCACGGCCTCGACCTGGGGCTCCATTTGGGAATTGACTTGGTAATTAATTTGGGACTGGTCTCCACTTTGGACTCATCTTCAGACTTGACATGAGAGTCAGTTTGTGATACAACTTGACTTGACCTGGGCTTCTGTTTGTGACTTGATTTTGGACTCTACTAGAAATAGACCGATATATTGGTTTGCCAATATTTGCACTTTTTTTGTGTATCGGCTATTGGCCTTACCACTCCTGTCTGGGCTGATACCTGTTTTGGGCTCACCGATAGCTGCATAAAACTTTATTTTAACACTTTAGAGCGATGATGGCATCCACAAAATGAGATTACATTCCTCCATTATGGCCTAGTAGTAAAAACAGGGATGTGGATGTCAAAAAATTATTACTTATTATTAGTAAAATTATGCAGAGCAGTAAAAAGTACAGACAATATTTATGTTAGTATTAATTTCGAGTCATATATTTTGGAGGAAAATGATCAAAATTGGACCGAAAATATTGGCAGGTGCATATCGGTATGACATCAACTGCTCTGAAGTCTAAACAAGAAGCCATGAAAAACCCCTGTTGGTCAATCTTTAGACTCAACCTGTGACCTGACTTAGAACTTGTCTTCCAAATTAACTTGGGACTTGTGACTTAGTTTGTGACTCAACTTGGCACTCGACATGTAACTCGATTTGGGACTTAACTTTATTCTTACTGCCATGACTTGACTTGGGACCTGATTTATGATTCTGGGACCTAACTTGGGGAATATGGGGGCACAGTGACTTGTAATTCGACGTCATAACTTGATCATAGTTTTTCTTCTCAAGTCTGCTGCAGAGCTAACCCCCTGTATATGATTAATAAATTAACCTTTGAAGATGGAATTTTGCACACTGGAAACTTGGACTTTGTATAGCCTACACTCGGACTTGCAGTAATTCATGACTCAACTCGCACTTGACTTAGACAAACTCAAAATTACTGGTAACTCGGACAAGGATTTTTGTAGTCATTTCAATTGAATATTCCATCTGTTTAAAATGTGCACATTTTTATGTTTTGTTTTTTCCAGGCGGTGTTTGACTGCGTGGTGAACTCTCTGAAGAACGTTCTGAACATCCTGATCGTCTACTTGCTCTTCATGTTCATCTTCGCTGTCGTGGCGGTGCAGCTGTTCAAGGGACGCTTCTTTTACTGCACCGACGAGTCCAAGGAGTTTGAGCGTGATTGCAGGTCAGGAAAGAACATTACATCTTACATTATGTAATATTATTCAGTTGTTGCAAAGTAAAATTCTGGGGTTGCAGTTATGGTGAGAAGACATATAAATATGTATAAAGATGAACCTTTGGGATTGTATTTGCTGCGCTTTTTCTGTAGCCGTAGCCTCCTAGGACCTGGCATGTGTGTCCAACACATTTTTGGGTTGTTCAGGCACTTAATAAATAGTTTTTTCAAATCATTGTTCAACTGTGACTTTATTGTGTTTTGTGTATTGTGTGAATATTTTATAAATCATATGTTGACGTAATATTTCTCAGAAAATACATCATGCAAAAATATAATTTGTTTTTGCACTCATCAGGTCCCAATCAGCCCAAATAACAAAGAGAACTTGATAAAGCGTGCCATGTAAGAGCTTGGGTCCTAGGAGGTTTCAAAGCACCAATATAGTCTAGTTTTTTTTGTTTGTTTGTTTGTTTTGTTTTGTTTTGTTTTGCTGGCCAACAACCTGAATAGAAAATGCATGATGGTTTGTGTAAACACTTCATTACAGCAAAAACTTCAGAAAGGAGTGTTGAACTAAATGTGCTTTCACAGCTTCTTACATCAAACGCTAAATCAACTTTTTTGCTACAGAACTGTGTGTATTTGGGTTTATTTTTTTAAGCATAGCAATATCATTGTCTACTTTTTCTAGTCATTTTGAGCAATGTTAGTGTAATCTGGATACATTGGCAGCTTTGTGGTCAAAAAAGTCTAAAACTGAGTGTGTCACAGTGGTCACTCCGGTTTTAGCAGCTCTGTTTATGGTTGTGGGCGGAGTTTAGGTGTTTAGTCCCACTTCAAACCCATTGATGAAGATATTATTTTTATTTTTATGTACACTGATTCTAAACCATTGGCTCCACTGGGTTCTACATAACATTTAAACCAATGCATTGTGTTTTTCAGAGGCGAATACTTGGTCTATGAACGAGATAATGAAGTGAGGGCACAGAAGCGGGAATGGAAGAAGTACGATTTCCACTACGACAATGTGGCTTGGGCCCTACTCACCCTCTTCACGGTTTCCACTGGAGAGGGGTGGCCGCAGTGAGTACACATGAGTTTATGCAGAGCAGAGGTGGGCAGGAAGAGCTTAAAAGTACACAGTTACTATGGCTTGAGTAATTTTTTGTGTTTTATGTACAATACTTAAATACTTAATACATAAATTTGCTTAATATTTGCATAAATGTTTTTGTTGTTTATTTATTTATAATTTTTTAGATTTGTGTACTATAGTTATTGTAAAATTATTATTACTTTATGTTTTGGCCTATCCAGTTACATTTTTATGACTACAATTGTGTAAAAAAACAACAACATTTTAGTAATTTTAACTGATATATAGTAATTATTAAAGTTTCAGTACTGTTACTTTAGTATACTTTTTGTTTATCTACCCACCTCTGGTCATTGCCACTTCACCCCCTCACAGTGACCTTTTTAACCCTCTGCGTCTGTGTGCAGGGTGCTGAAGCATTCAGTCGATGCGACCTACGAGAACCAGGGCCCCAGCCCAGGATACCGGATGGAGATGTCCATCTTTTACGTGGTGTACTTCGTGGTCTTCCCCTTCTTCTTTGTCAACATTTTTGTGGCTCTGATCATCATCACTTTCCAAGAACAAGGGGATAAGATGATGGAAGAATATAGCTTAGAAAAGAATGAGGTACGTTTTTGAAGCTGCACACGATTTTTACAGTGTCTAAAACTGACTAGTTTTGTCTGTAAAGGTTTGAAATGTTAGCAGAGATCTCACTTTTCTAATGCATTCCTTAACTCTGGATTTATCATGTTGACAAGTATGTAAGCAAACTAGACTGGTAGGGAGCACTACTTTAATAAAAACAGACTTTATAATTAGATTCAGACAAAGCACAGCAGTGATTTAACCCCAAGAGTTGCTTTTATAATTTATCTGTACTGACATAAATTGAGATAGAGCGCCATTAAACTTGATTCTTCTCCTTTTTGTTTAGATTATTTCCAACTTCAAGATATTAATTTATTGTTTTGCCCGAAAAAAGCTTCAAATGAAACCAAAATATTTCAGTAAGAAATCTAGACCTAGTAAGTCAAAAGTAGGCAGCAAAAAAAATTATTTAACTTATTTAATATATTCTGAATAGGGATGCACCGATACCATTACTGATATTGAATATTGGTGTGATCCAGGAAAATTTGCAGTATCAGGTGTTGGTTTTGTCATATTGGTCCAGTCGATATCCTGGTTGGAAATCTGATGATGTTTGAACTTCAATTCATACAAAGCTCTTCTGCAGTTACTTACAGAATACGAACAATTACATAACACAGTTGGATCAATTTTGTAATAAGTTAATTGTGGTTTGAGAGAAACAAATGCCATTTTCAATCCCTACACTGGTATTGGTTAATACTGGATGTTGCCAGATACTTAAAGACATAGTATCGACATTTGTATAGGAACTGAAAAACCTGGATCTTCTTTGTAGTGTAATATCAATATAATCAACACTACACATTCAAAATAGCTGAATATTATTGTTTGTTTCCACAGCGAGCCTGCATAGACTTTGCCATAAACGCCCGGCCTCTGACTCGCCACATGCCTCAGAACAAACTGAGCTTCCAGTACAAGATGTGGGAGTTTGTGGTGTCTCCTCCGTTTGAATACACCATAATGGCCATGATCGCGCTCAACACCATCGTCCTCATGATGAAGGTACAACTACAGCAAGGTTTTTTAATCTGTTAACCATGTTTCCTCATCAAAAACATACCTGGAGTTGTATTTAGTTTTTTTCACGCTTCAGAGCCTCAGAAATCACTTTGTTAAAATTCTTCTAGAATTGTTGCGTCATAGGTAGAAAGTTAAACCCTGTACTGTTTTATAGACAAATAGAAAATAGATTTTAACCAGCTGTTGTCTGGCTAAGTTGTTTAACAGAGGTGATTTAAACAGTTGTATGATATGGTATGAGTTTGGAGAAAATGTTTGGATTTGATAACATTGTTAAAAGCTAAAAAAGTCCTCCTAGTATAATTTTATTTAGCTTACCTGTGTGTTTTGTGTTATAGTATGATGGAGCATCTGACACATATGAAGCTGTTTTAGCCAACCTCAACATCGTGTTTACATCGCTCTTCTCCATGGAGTGTGTGCTTAAGATCATCGCCTTTGGAGCCCTGGTAAGTTTAGAACTTGTAATTTTGTTCAGAAAAAAAAAAAAAAAGGATGGATGGACCACTGCTCTAACCACTGAGCCACTAACTCCCATAATTGTCAATACATGTTTGTTTATGATTCACTATACAGCAAGACTTTCCTGGAACTGCTGTACTGACAGAAATAGACCACGAGTTGGTGTGTGAATGACAGAATGGGAGGGGATTTGTTCATTAAGTATAGATAGTGTGTGATAGAAACAGGCGGAACAAGCTGCTTTATTTTACCAGCAGCCTCCTCTGTGTCCAATATAACCCACGCTCCTAATGAAGAAGATTAGCCTTACTGTAAAAACATGACTCACACCATTTTCTCTGTGCTCTTAACAGAATTATTTCAAAGATGCCTGGAACATTTTTGACTGTGTAACGGTTTTGGGCAGCATCACTGACATTCTGGTCACAGAGCTTGGGGTAAGTGACACAAGTTCTTAAATGTACTCAAATCTTATGGTATCTTAGGTGTAGGATATAAGAGTTTAGAACAGACTGTAAGGACGGCTCCTAAGTGTGGCCCGGTTCGTTCATGCATGAACATGTGACAAGTTTTACATAAGTGTCCCACATGCAGCTGTGAGGGAGAGTCCACCACACCAGGCTGTCACAGAGCAGACTCTGAACATGCACACTGAACACACACACTGAACACTACACATGTCTTTAGACCTGTACTACAGACTGAGGCCATTGTAGAATCAACTAATACAAGTCAGGTTTGGACCCTTTTGTAAAACATCCACCACATTCCACTGCGGTACAGTATATCAGATGAATATTTCTTTTGTAACTCTTAAGCACAAAATCTTTATTCACCTCTTTTTGGATGAAGACTACTGAATTCCTTTTTATTGCTAATATTTTGAGTAAGTTGACTGCGTTCACTTTTATGACTCTCCAAGCCGCGCCTTGGTCCCTGCCTTGTTTTGGCTCCTGTGCGCTGCTGAACTGTGTGTATTGACTGTTGATTTCTATCTTCTTGTTTTTATCTTTTTACATGCTTTCTTTAAATCGTCCTCAAACTTATTGATGATCCCCTGTGATCTTGTTTACCCCTTGGCCTACTACTGCTATTCCAATCAAAATGCACTATGACTCTGTGTCCATGACAACCGGCTTGGTCAACCTCTCTGGTTGTTCTTCGAACCAAAAATCCAAAAATTTGCTGCTATAAACCATAAATCTGCAACATCCACATGTAGATGGTTTGTAATTTTTTGGAGATCTTATTTTCCTGCATTTGTCCTGCATCCCAGCCATTGTTATGGCTGTGAACTGTGCATGCTCTGCTTGGCCTCAAACCCACTTTGATACCAGAAACTGTATTGCAAATTTCATATTTTCTAAGGACTGTTAAGTCACTGATGCTGTGTGTATATTCTTCAGAAATATCCTATCTGAAAGTTACAATATTCAAACAGTGACATATAATGTTAAAGCAAAGTGCATGCTGCATGTGTCTGCTAGAGCTTTTACTTTGACAAATCCCACACAAGTTCTGCCACTGGCTCATTTATGAACAGGAAACATTATTACACGTATGGTCAGCTGGTTGAAGAAGATTCTACTTTTTGAATAAGAAACAGCATTGACTTCACATAGTTCTTCAACCACTTAGCATTAGCTCCATTTCATCTGGACGCGCCCTTGTTTTGCTGCTCC
Source organism: Boleophthalmus pectinirostris (assembly GCF_026225935.1). Lineage (NCBI taxonomy): Eukaryota > Metazoa > Chordata > Actinopteri > Gobiiformes > Gobiidae > Boleophthalmus > Boleophthalmus pectinirostris. Next base: position 28,798,600 of record NW_026571115.1, on the reverse strand, counting down.
CATGATGCTCTCTGTCCCATGTGCATGCTGGGCCTGACTCCTCGATGGTGTGCGTGCCTGACAAACCTAGTGCATTTGGTTGTCACTGAGAAAAGCCCCTGCACTGTAACGCCCCGCAGCTCTCCTCTTCTCCTCTCACCACATAACATGATTGGATTAACCCGACCAACTGGATGACTGCCTTCTCCTTGTGTTGTTTGACTCTAAGACCCTGGATGAGGCTTGTTCAAACTTCATTTTGGTTATGTTTGTGTTCATTGGGACCTTAACTCATTGGTTTTGTTCTCGGGGGGTGGTGGCACACATTTTTCTGTTCCTCCACGATCCCTCTCACTCTCTGTGTCTTGTACCCTTCCCTCTCCTCTGGCCTTGTGTGTTGCTGCTGTAGAATAACTTCATAAACCTGAGTTTCCTGAGGCTGTTCAGGGCGGCGCGTCTCATCAAACTGCTGAGGCAAGGAGAGACCATCCGCATCCTGCTCTGGACCTTTGTACAGTCCTTTAAGGTACATACATGCACTAAATATATAGAAATACACTTGTGCAGGGCAGGTTTTTATACTTTTCTATTTTTTGGTGAGTTTTATATCAGTTTTATATCAGTTTTTTTTTTTTTTGTTTTATATCAGCGAAGTTTCAGTTTGTGAAGAAAAGTTGGGGGAAAGTAAAAAATTACAGGTAATGCTCTAAAAAGGAACAAAAATGCCACAGAGCTATTCAGTTTAGGTTGCAAGAAATTGAGTATTTACAGCGTAAGAACCACGGCATGCCTTAGATGTGGTACAATTAGATGCCTATAAAACATAAACTATTATTAGGGATGCACTGATTGAATATTGGCACTGATACGGGAAAATGAGCTGGATCAGATATCGGTTTCCTTGATATATTCATTGGATGTAATAAGGCTACAGGCTGATTTGACCCAGAACGTGTAATTGGATTTATTTTGCAATAAGTTAATTGTATTTTAAGGAAATAAGTGCCATTTTCCGTTCCATACTTTAGGTCAAAGTATTGTAATCAGAACTGAAAAAGCTGGATCGGTCCATCCCTTATTATTATCCATTTATTAGTGCAGTTAGGCTTCAAAATGATACATTAACATTGGTAATCAATTAAACTTGAGTTATTCACCACATCGTATAAATCAGAAATTCCTTGGCAAGCTAGTTGTAAGGGACTGGAAAGCTATTGGGAGTTAAGCCCTGCACACTCGACGCAAAACAGGGACACATTCTGAAAGCTCATTGCGGGCGCGGGCCACAAACTAAATATGAGTAAAGTAAAATATACAAATGATTAAAGTTTGCCTATCATACATCATTTGTGCTGGATATTTTATTTGGCATTTTAAGCAGCCTAAACTTACGGACGTGGTCTAATCTCGCGCACATTTTAGACAATTCCTTTCTGCTTCTCCGTGTTTGATAGAGCTTAAGTAACCCAAACGTCCCCAATTTGCAGGATTTACGGGCGGGCGCTGGACAAAATATTGCAGATGTGGGCGGGAGCGGGAGTGAAAATTACAATTCTTTGCGGGTAGGAGCGGGACTGAAAATTCTGTCCCGCGCAGACCTCTAATTGGGAGCTCCCAAGCTACATGTTGGATACCCCTTTACAATTTACATGCAAGTTTTCATATATTTTATATGCCATACAGTATATAATAACTATTGTAACTATTGTGTGAATTAGGGAAGCTTTGGCCGTTGTAAGCTTTTTATTATTCTGTCATCGAAATGCATATCAAGTCTTTTTCTTTCTATCAAGTTTACCTTTATATCAAGTAAATGACTCTAGGTTAAGAGTTTTGAGTGTCTAAAAATGTTCTGTTAATCCAGTGCATTCTTCCCATTATTCAAAGTGTTTAAACATGTGATGTGCTCCTCCTCAGGCCCTGCCCTACGTCTGCCTGCTGATTGCCATGCTCTTCTTTATCTACGCCATTATTGGGATGCAGGTGAGAGACTTATTGACCAATCACTGTTTCACTGTTTGATTTTCTAACTATTTCTGTTGCTAAAATCAACCATTTTGTTCAGAATTGAGAAGCAATATCTCTTGTGGATTGATATCTATAAAAATACAAGATTGATGATATTTTTAGGCAGCATATTTCTCTATATAAAACAAACTTTAATTGTCTTGACAGCTGTTTGGGAATATCGCCATAGAAGAAGATGGAGAGAGCGCAATCAACCAGCACAACAACTTCAGGACCTTCATCCAAGCTCTCATGCTCCTCTTCAGGTACTTCACATTTCATAACTGTAGGGCTGTGGTCAACTAAAGAATTTCTCGGTTAATTAAAGACGTAAGCTGACAATCGATTAGTCGACTTAAGAGGAGGCGTGGCAAAAGCTCTCAAAGCTATTACATATCTCCATGTATTTAACCCAAATCGCACTCATAAGAAACACCAGCACGAGCAGATATATGCAGAAGAAAGTACTACGAAACAATGTATTTATGTAAAGACAGAATACATTTGTGAGTTTAATCTGTCTTTTTACATATAAATACCACATTTTTTAAAAAGCATATATAAATCCCAGTTAAAATGATTAGTTGAAATTTGGGCTGACAAAGACTCTTTTGACGGAATGACTAAAACTCTACATCCCTACATAATTGAAACAGATATTATATAGTACATATGAGCAGATATTATATAGTGTATGTGTATAGTATAGAATATATGAGCATTTAATAGACTAATGTTTGCATTGCAGGAGTGCCACAGGGGAGGCGTGGCATGATATCATGTTGGCGTGTCTGGGGAACAAAGAGTGTGACGCTATGTCCGGGAACGATGGGCCTGTGTGTGGCAGCCAGGTGGCGTACCTCTACTTCGTCTCCTTCATCTTCTTCTGTTCTTTCCTGGTGAGTACTGGCCTAACACACTTAGCAGGCTGCTTTGTGTGTAAATCAAAAGCCAGATGTAAGTCAGATGGACCTGTAATTGGGAAAAGCAGAGCAATCTCCACCACTCATTTTTAGGGAGGCATCGATTCAGCTTTTACAGTTCCGATTTTGATACCACAGCTTTAAGTATCTGCTGATACCCGATATCAACTGATAACAGCAGAGACTAGGGGTGTGCAAAAATGTTGAAATATCGATATATCGTATTGTTTAATGCGATGATACAGTATCGATATTGTGGGCTGCTATATCAATATATCGTCAAGAGTATTTTTTGGTAGATTTTACTGAATTATTTTGTTACAGCTACAGTTTTGTTGCTTGTTTAGAGGAAGGAAACTCGTTTATGCAACACGTTGGACATTTTCTCTGTTTTGATTGTTAAAATGGGTGGGTTTCATATGAACTTTGCACAAGAAGTGGTTTAACAAAGACTTTTAGTTATTAGTTAGTTATTTTTTATTGAACCGCATTGAATCGATTTGAAATATATCATATTGAATCGTAAGCTCACTGTATTGAGACATGTATCGCATCGTGGCTTATGTATCCAGGTAAGTACGTGGGGTAAGGGTAAGTGGTAGGGCTACATACCCCTCCAAACAAAGATTTTTCAGAGGTACACTCGAAATTGGGGAGTATGAGCAATTTCCCAGAATGCCTTGTGAATCACCGGCAAGATGACTGCTACCCTGACCAAAGAAGTTCACAAATTGTAGACGGCATTTCAGATTTCTGGCAAAAGCTCGTCGTTTTGCATTGACTCTTTCCCTTCACACGTGCAGATGCTGAACCTGTTCGTGGCCGTCATCATGGACAACTTCGAGTACCTGACCAGAGACTCGTCCATCCTGGGACCGCACCACTTGGATGAGTATGTGAGGATATGGGCCGAGTATGACCCTGCAGCCTGGTGAGTCTATACAAATCTATACGAGCCTATAAAATCCAACGGGAGCTCATCAATATAATAATACTAATATGTACTGATACTAAACTTTTCAGTGCATTTTAACACGGCACAAACTCAAAACATTAATCCACATACTGTTACTGATAATATTTGTCACCATATTTGATAGTAAACTAGTCTTAGCATGTAACAGCACATAATTACATAACCTATATTAATCAACCTTTTATACTAAATACATTTTTAATATTATTATTTTATATATTTGAATTACCATGGTGATGAAAAGTTTTGCCTGAACCTGTATTTAAGAAAGCTTTGACATAACAAATGCATGTTCGCGAAAGAAAAATAGTTAGTTTGAATGGCAAATATACTAAAAATCCACAGAGGATGATCATTGTCAGTGTTTTGGGTAAGATTTTAATACTTTTCTCGTGAATAGTATTATCTGAAATTGCTAGTATCAGCTTTATTTTAACACTAATTTAACAAGAAAATTAAAACATACAAGAAAAACTGATGTATAAATTGTAGTATTAACTTAAACCTCTAAAATATTAAGGTCTGTACTCGTGATTTTTGTATTACAATATATTTCGTCTCATAATCCTTACTGATTTTTCTAGCAGTATTGTCCTGATCCCTCTAGATTGTTGGTTGTGTCCCTGCAGCTGTACAGCCTGGACGATAACCTGTCATGAGGCTATCACGTATCCACTGTACAAATATGTATCCCACCTAAACATGTAAACCTGTCCCTCTTTCCCTAAATATAAATATGATATGCTCCACCCTGCTTTTTTCAGTAACGTGTCCAACTCCTACACAGATCTGGTATCTGAAACTCAACGTTCAGTCTATGTGATTCTGTGCAATAAGTGCTGTAAAAAGAATTAATAATAATAATAATAGTAATACATAAAATTATACATAGCAAAAAAAAATAAGAAAATGAAAAAACAACATTTTCTTCATTATATGTCTCCAAAATCCTAATGAAAAAACAGATAATGATTTGTTTTTTTCAGTTTTCGATTTTGTGTTTAAATGAATAATGGAAAAAATGGATAACGACCGTTTCCCTTTTCAGTGACTTAAACTGCAATGCCGGGATTTTGCGCCACATACAGACTGAACCAGGACTGAACCAGGTCTAAATCAGGACTAAACTGGTCTCAGTCCTAGTCTGGTCCCAGTCTCAGTCCCGGTCTAGTCAAGGTCTGGTTCCGGTCTCAGTCCCGTTCTCAATCACGATCTGGTCCCAGTCTGGTCCCGGTCTCAGTCCCGGCCTGGTCCTAGTCTCAGTCCTGATCACCCGACAGTGTACATGGGCGCACCTCTGGGCCCGGCCCGACACTCAGTCCTGGTTTAGACCTGGTTCAGTCCTGGGATCAGTCCTGTTTTAGTCATGCAAAAGTCTGGCATCGCAGTTTAAGTCACAGAAACAGGAAACGTTATACTTTTTGTCCATTATTCATTTAAACACAAAATCAAAAACTGAAAAAACTAATCATCCGTTTTTTCATTTTGGTTTTGGAGACAAATAATGAAAAAAAATTGTTATTTTTTCATTCTCAAATTTTTGGTTTTATTTTGAAAAACAAATGAACAAATGATACACAGGTCTAGTATTTAGGTCTAATGTCTTACAACTTGATACAAAATGATGTGGTGAAACTTTTAATATTGCCAAATTTGTTACATCGTAAGTCGTATTTCCCACAGTCTCAGTTTGGTGTGCAGGGACAGAAGAGGAGACACAGACTCACAGCTGGGAAACAAAGGGGGATGAGTAGCTTGCCACAAGTAGCTATTAAGCTCTTAGCGGTTCAGTGTAATTAATGACAGTGTTAAACCATCAAGTTAGGGTTGGACATGGAGTGTAAACAAACAAAACACTGAACAAAAATCATGTGAATGCTGTAGAATGCTTTTAATCCAAATTAGGGAAAAATATCTAAATCTAAATGAGTAGTTCTGAATAGCTTGGATTTGGTTATTGGTATGAGAATATTTCATTTTATTATTACTTTTTTTTTTTATATTTCAATCCATCCACTTTATTTAATAGCACATTTCACAGTTTCCAAAGTACAGCACAAATACACACTAACAACAACAGTAATAATATAATGATAAAATAAATGCTCAGATTTAATTATACTAGTCCTAAAACAATAACACCAGTAAAATAAAATAATAAAAAATAAATAAATAAATGTAAATAATAAATAAATAAATAAAAATAATACTAATACAAGTATGTTATTTATTACAATTACATTATTTATTACATTTTAAATAAAAAAGTATAAGAAATCTTGGACCACCAGCAGATGATTTTTGGGGGAAAAAAACAAAAACTTAATAGATGTAAACTTGTCAAAACTACTTGAAACAATTATTTTTATTAAGACTGAAGTCCTTTTTAACTAACTTGGATGTAAGTTTTTACAGTGAAGTTTCCCAGATACTTTGATCTTGTAAACTTGTGCTCTTCCTCCACTTGTTGTCTCCTCTTTCTGGATGTGAGTCTTCTCTGTCCGTGTGTGTATGTTTCTTACCTCCCCTGTATTCTTCTTGCAGCGGGCGCATTCATTATAAGGACATGTACAGTTTATTACGAGTTATCGACCCGCCTCTCGGCTTAGGCAAGAAATGCCCTCATAGGGTGGCCTGCAAGGTTTGGCTTCTATTCTAACGAAACTTTCCAAACACACCTGCTAGCCACAGCATCCAGGAATGGAGTGAATGCTGCTTATTTTTTTATCATTTATATTTTACAACGTTTTTCCACCATTATATTATTATTGACTTGCATTCTGAACTGCTTAGAGAATGTGCGGGACAATGCAGACACCTAGAGACGCATGCGACAAAAGTGAATTGAGAAATGAAATCTGAGGATGTTTTGTCATATCGTAAACTCAAACTTTTTTTGTAAACGTTTTCTTTTGCTTGGTGTGGAGCCATGGCTATGATAGAGCAAGCTACGGTTGCCCACTGTAGTGTTGCATTGTTCTTGGTTTTTTGGGGGTTGGGGGAAAGAAACTGCATTGACACCCCTACCTCTTCCTCCCCTCTCACCTCGCCTCAATATGAGCTTGTACATGCCACCAAGCTATGCCCACTCCGCTATTGAAACGCATGCATCTGCTGAATGCACAGGGTACTACAAAATGTCTAAAATATTACATAGTATATTAGTATTGTACTCAGAATAGTCCGAACTGGCCCGGTAACTATCTCTTTCTGTTCTTTGTGTTAAGACTCCACTGTAAAAAGTCAAAATTTACACGATTTAAAATGACTTAAATGAATATTTATCTTTTTGAGTTGACTAGTTTAGAAGTATTTACTGAATGGACCTATTTCATTCAACCTGTTAAGGTTTGTTTATATTGTTTGCTTAGTAGCAATCTGGTAAGCTTCATTTGAAGAGTGTGGAGCAGACCGCTTATGCTATTAGCTTCCAAATCTGTCTAAGCCCAGTCTAGCCCTCTTTACCTGAAGTTCTGCTTAAGCTAAAGAGGAGCTAGATGATTGGACAATAGAAAACACAAAACCAGGCAAAAACAAGATGACAAAAAGCAGATATAAGTAGAAAATAATAATTTCTCATCAAACGCAGACTTGATCTTGTGATAAACCACCATATTTCTAGTGATGTCAACATGGTTCGCATCCAAACTAGTACATTCGTATCAAGATTGACGTTATATTTCCAGTGCATAAGGTGTCTAACATTAGCTGAACCCAAGCATTACTTAAAGAGACATTAAAACATGGCATAAAGGCTCAGACAAGTGAAATAAATGCAGAAAAAGCTGCCAGTAAACTGGAAGCATCCCAAACTCACAGCACCACAAACTTGGACTTACAAGACATCTTTTTCCGAATTCTGAGATTGACCTTATGATTATAAAGTATAATTCAGTTGTAATTTAGTTTTTATTTATTTAAGAAATGTTTGGTTATGTTAAATTTGGGTGACATCAGTTGCTGCGGTTCTCTGACCATGGAAAAGCAGGCTGCTGTTGACCCTATCCGTGCCCATGTAAGATAAGGATACATTTTGAAACAAATAAAATAATATAGGTCCAAAAATTAAAGCCATTTACAAGCCAACTCAGATCAAGATGAATACACAGAATAAGAATCATTTTAACTTGTGTAGATATTCGCATTTTACAGTGCAGTTCGCTGTCTCTCTTTCTCCCCTGTTCTCTTCCTTCCTTGGTGATATGCTATTTGAACTCACTCCTAATCAAGCGCTTTTCCCTTTCTCTCTCAATCTCTCTCCCTTATCTCGGTTGGGGGCTTGGTGGCACTGGCCGGTGGTGGCAGTGGCAGGATCAGTTGCAGGGATATGTATGACATGCTCAGGCACATGTGTCCTCCACTAGGCCTGGGGAAGAGGTGTCCTGCACGGGTAGCCTACAAGGTCAGAACGGGACCCCCCAACGGCGCCCTCCGAGCCACGGGTGCAGGGGGTCCGGACGGGAGGGTGGGGCCAGGGACTTGAGCGCTGAACGTGGTGTAACCTTTTTAATGTGGCAGTCTCTTCTTTATTTCCGTTTTCTTCTTTTCCTGTATTCTTTTGAAAGTAGGGACGGCTGGTTGATGTTGTGGCCTTTGTGTCATGGTGTGGGACCGGTTGGGCAGCGAGTTGTTAGCAGGACGGGGTTAGCCGAGTATCCACAGGAGGGGACGGAAAGAGGGACCTTCTCAGCTAGTGTGCGCATGTTACACACACTACTTTGTACACTTACAGATAGGCTTATACATTCTGTTTTACTGTAGGGCTGAAGGATTTGTTGAAATCAAAACAAGCTTTTGATTCTGAATGAGCAAAAAACCAAGAGTCAATTTTTGTCAACACGTATGTCCAAACTCTGGAACTTCATTATGTATAAATCCTGTTCTGTAGTTTCTAGACCTCAACTAACATATTTTGAAATATATTTGACCTCTGTATTAGCTTGTGTTAATGCATAAAATGTGTGAACCAAAACAGATCTTCAAATTTTAAAGTACTGTACATCAAGGTTTCAAAGGAAGTCATCTGAACAAGGTCCAGAGACCTTTCGACGAATCATTCAAAAGTTATTATCAACCTCATAATGTCACAACATTTTGGCTAAACATTCAGTGTTTACCAAAATGTTCAATTCAGAAACCAATATCAAGTTTCAATTCAGAACTTATTATTGTTAACACTTATGAGAGTGATAATAACATCAGAACGGTTTACCAAAATGCCTCAATTCCAAGAAAACTTTGTCCAGATCACTGAAACCTTTTCTATCATGGATCGCTCCAAAACAAATGAAGGATTGCTTCATCAAATCATATCTGAAATCAATTGCAATTAGATATTTTCTCACAAAATCATTCAGCCCTACCCTTACAATACCCATAGCAACACAGAAAAAAGTCTTGTTAGGTAACTTCCACAGGCTAGACTATGTGCTGCATGGCTTAGAAGGTCCACTAGACTTGCGTCCTCTGTCCGGTCCCGTTCTGTGGATAGACATAGCACACTCCCACACCCTCCACCCGACCCCACCCGCTCAGGGACCCACTCTGTGTCATGGTAGAGAGAGCAGAAGGGCCTGTGTCAGCACTGTGCTTTTCTCCGAGAGCCCTTGGTTGCCCATACACCTTCCATAGCAGCTCCTAGCCTCCTCCCCAGCAGTTTTATTCCAATCCGCAAGTCTTCTCTCGTCAATGCAGTTCTATTCTGTTTCCAGCCCCCCCTCTGCCATTTCTATATATCGCCCCCTACCTCCCCCTCACCTGCATGGCGTCCCAGCTCACCCATGTCCTTCCATAGTCCATTGCATAGTTCATTTCAGACCAGTTCCAATTCTGTATTTATAACAGTAGACTATAAGAAAACGCCAGATGAGCATATGTTCAGTGGTGGGCTATCTCCAGGGACTGAGTCTCAAAGGGAGTCCCCCAGCTTTAGTTTCCAGAGGCTGTTGACACATTTAGTCCATATAAATATCTGTAAGCTTCTGTTTTAGAATGCACAACAGACTGAGCTAAAGCATGTTTCCTCCAAACGAGATATTTCATCATAAAATCTAGTGCGGCGTTCTTTAGCGTGGCACAGCAAAAGTTCACAAGCGTCATGTGTTTCCATTGGGGACACTATTAAGCGACTCTCTAGAATCTGGAGTTTTTGGAGTTTAGCAACTTAGCAACACTTCTTTATTAGTCTATCAGTTTGTGAGTGTAGCAATGATGTTTCTGATCTTAAACGCTGCCTCCCTAAACCAAACTGAATATGGTTTTAGCGTACCAGTGCACCCCTAATACTAAGCCAATACTTGCATCCCAAATTTTGGACTTCCGATCATCGCGCAGTGCATACTGAGAAGGATCCTTCGAAGACAAGCAGGCACTTTCTTGTTTGACTGACTTTACACTAACATCAAGTCTTGGTCCCTTTGCAGTGGAAGGTGTTTCTTGGCGAACAGCTGGTGCCTTTTGCTTTGGCGTTGACTTTTTAAATTCGTAACCAAGGTTGAGCGAGGGATCGGGATTTTACTTTGATGGCGCTCCACATACAAAATGTTCGCTGCAAACTCAGGATGATTTCTTAGGCAGACAAAGGTTTCCTTTTTCGTCCTTCCTGCGTATCAATTCTGCCCATCGCCTTCACCTTTCACTATTTTTCAATTCCATTGGGAAGCAAAACAGTTTGAACGGAGATTTGCAGTCACACAGATCTGATCCCCTTTTGCAGTTATGGAGTTCGTAAACTTCCGAAGCCCATTTCTCGAGCCGTTTTCTGTTGTTAGGACATCCAACAACCACACAATTACGATGCCTGAATCCCATCACTAAAATATGACAATATCAGAACCAGAAACAAAAGCGATATGGTTCAAAAGAAAGATCTGGTTTGACAATAGATGCATCTCACTAGGAAATCAAACATGGCGATTTGATGCTCATTTTTTCAGAGGATCCTTCCCAGTTTACATTGCGCGATGACCGGAAGTCCAAAATTCGGGATGCATGTATTCTTCTTTCACATAATGACACGTATGTTGGTTTAGTAATTACTGTGGCAGGTCTACAATAGCATAACTGTATTCATGCATGGTATGGGCTTAGACACCTTACTTTTTCCTTATTAAAGTGATGACATCCTTAAAGATGTCATTGATTGCCTTATGGTCCTATCCCTCAGTATTTATATGTGCTCCTATTGGACAGCCCAGAGAACAATGGCCGTACTGGCTCCACCGACTGATGTCCCGGCACTATCTTCAGCTGGGATCTCTGTAGCTCCACTCTCTCGAGATATTTTTTCTCTCTTTTTTAGCTTGCTTAACATATTTTATTTAGTATTCAGTTTCCCTCAGTATCAAAGCTTGGTTGCTTTTCCTTTCTGTCATACACAAACGCCATTTCTATCTCACCTATAGCGTTTCTTTCCTGTGGCTTTTTATCTTAATTTCCTCTTATTTGTGTATTCACAGAATGCTGCTCTCTCACCTATTAACACTGGATGAACAGTCTCTGCCCATTTTCACATTGTAGATACCACTGTAGACAGCTTCATAGAGCATTATACTCTATTTATCTACTTATCATTCCAGTGTAGCTCCATAACATACTAATTTTCCCTTCTAGATGTATTGTCAGAGTACAAACATTGTGTGGCTGCTAGCTGCTTGTTCCGTACTAGCATACTGTGTGCTGCATGCTGCATGGGGCTGCAGAGCAAGAAGGAATGGGGTCGTGTTGTTTATGCTTGGATTGCCGACACCGCACTGGGAGCATGACGGAGTATGCTGCATGCCTGTACTGTTCTCGAAATAAATGTCACAATAATAGCTAGTGACTTTTTTTTAACAATCCTACTTTGACTCTAAAACGAATCAATAAATAAAACACGATTTATTGCTGTTTTATTCGTTTTATTTATTGATTTATCCTGTATATATGACCAAATATCAGGAATCTCCAAACCTCAAAGGGGAGCTAAATGTTTCCCTTGCAAATGCCAATGCTGATTGTCCGTCCAAAACTCTCCCAAAGCTCTAGCGCTTGTTTCGGAAAGCGCTCCAACCCCCGTAAAACTTCTCCCGGTCCGTCTCCCCTTTGTAACTCGGAGATCCTGCCGACGACGCCAAACGCAGCGCCTCACTTCTTGTCTCTCGGTTGCCGCTTTGTCACACAGAGGTTGCTGCGAATGGACCTGCCCGTGGCCGACGACAACACGGTGCATTTCAACTCCACCCTGATGGCGCTCATACGCACGGCCCTGGATATCAAGATCGCCAAGGGTACGGAAGGTTTGGAAACTACCTTTGCTTTTTTCACCCCTTGCTTTTCACATGCTGTCTTCTGCTTGTTTCCTTGTAGAGCAGCCAATACTGGTATTATTGTGCTGCGAACCCACAACCCTCTTGGGCACTTCGTCATTGGTGTGGTGTAGCTTAATGGTGGTACATCGTGTGTGTTTTGATATTGCCGGAGTAGTTTATTAAAGGTCCTGCATTATGCAAACTGGCTTTTTTGAGCTTTTAATCATGTTGTAGTGTTGTCATCCAAACATAACTTTTGTATATATTTTTTTTCCACACACAAGTCCATACAACTTCACATGGACGGTTCTTCCTTCACTACGAAGCATAACTATCTGCTAGCATCTGTTGCTAAGATCGTTGCTTCTTTTTTTGTCTTACCAGCAGAGGGCGCCAGTCTTATCCGAAGATGGGCAGCACTGCACTTGTTCAAAGAGGGTTTTTCATTACGTATTTAGTAATGAAATGTAAAAGTTTACAAAAAGCCAGAGAAAGGTGGCATAATATCGGACCTTTAACCGCTAACAATTTTATCATTATTCATTATTATTATTGTAAAGTCAATAGAGTTGTTAAGTGTGACGTCACATCCAGGCCCATCAGCTGACTGAAAACAATGAGCATGTTCACTATTTTCTCGTTTTTAGTGACAGTTCATCTCACGTTAAAAAGAGATTGCAGTTGTTTAAAACTAAAAAGACTATAAGCATTGATGTGTGGTTGTAACTTTGACAGAATCATCCATATCGCTAAGGAAATGGCTGTACAGTGAGATATTGTTTATTGTTTACGTGTTCTATGAATTTAATAGTAGAATGTGTTTATTTTTATTCCCTTTCAGAGGTGCCACTGCCGTTTTGTGTATGTTTGGTGTACCGTTATATTAGTGATAATGCTGTAATAACGCCCGTTGGTTCTGTTTCTGAAATTAGTACGGGGGAAAGGGAAAGAGAAAGAGAAATTAAGAACCCCTAAATTTGAAGTACTGTGTGCTCTATTACCCTGGCTTCATATATTACACTGATAATCCTATGTTATGATCGATTATTACTATATCATTCACATATTTGATGCAATTTGTGGTTAATCTTACACTCTTGAAAGGTAATTGTCTCTTTTAATGAATAAGAAAGAAAAACATAACTAGAAATCAGCTGTTTACGTCTCTGCGTGGACCCGGAAGTGCCATCATCACTCAACAACTCTATTGCTACTTAAGTATTTAACAAATGTTTTGACGATTTTAACGATGATTTAACAAATTACTAACTAATTATGTCTTTTGTCTCTTTTCATATGTGTCTCTCTCTCTCTGTTTTTCAACGGTTTTATTTTCACTTTCTTTGCATGCCGCTTGGTGTGGTATGCATGCTGTCCGTCCGTGGGTGCGTTTGCGTTTGCATGGGTGTTATTTACAGGCGGCATAGACAAGCACCAGATGGACGCCGAGCTGAGGAAGGAGATGATTGCGATCTGGCCCAACCTGTCGCAGAAGACCTTGGATTTATTGGTTACTCCCCATAAGGGTGAGTTACGGAGGGTGGTAAATGTTCAAACCACGAGTTCCTGTCCACGCCACTAGAGGACGCTTCCACCAACCAGCCAGTCCTTTTCCTGGGTCTCTGCTGCACCCTCTGATGCAGGCAGTACATGACACGAAATTAGCACACATAAGCAGCGGTGGGGGATATTGACAGAAATTACCATCTGGTTATATACAGAATTAGACTAGTAATAATAATAATGCCTCCGTACGTCAACATTGCCGCTTGAATGGTCACGGTTACAGGGTTCCCACGGTCATAGAAATCCTGGAAAAGTCATGTAAACTGAAAATGTCATTTTCCCAGCCCAGAAAAGTCACGGCATTTTGTAAATTCAATGAAAGTTTTGGAAAAATCATGGAATTTTAGTGTTTCTTTCACGCGACTCCAGCATTCTGTTAAGTTATCATTAGGATATTATGATTATTTCCGAGCGTCTGCGCATTTTGTTTAACTCTTTCCCCCATGAAGACGACATTTGACGAACCCCCTTGTATCCTTAATGACGTGTTTTGACACCTCCGCTATATCACTAAAGACGTGATATGACCACGAGTTGAATAAGCTAAATGAGTTGAATGAGTTAAATTTAAAAAATGAATTAGGTCCACACAGGTGTACAACAGGTAAAAACAGGTTTACACTTGGCTATACTGTATCTGGTGATTTGAAATCTGTTTAAATACTTTGACAAATATATTTAATTTATTTTTTTTTATTAATATAGGACTCAGAACATGCATATATCAGATGCTGAATGTAGTTTTTTGTTTTCGACTTTGCACCTGACCAGGTAAACTCTCATTTTCAGTGAGCTGTTATACACCTATAAATGAGTTGAATCACATTTAAACATCCATAAATGAAGAGTTCAGAGTCTAAGGTTTCCAGAGATACCAAATATGTCTGTTCATGAGTGTGAGAATCATTTATAATCACTCATGGAAGTCCGTTTTCTTTTATGCAGTTATGCTCTATGGGTAGCCCTAGTAATATATGTGTGGATTGTTCCTAGTAGGTGTCCAAGGGGGAAAGAGTTAAAAGAGGTGACAATAAATGCATTGACAGTATTTTGAATGTTAAAAAACTATAATACCAAACCATAAGGTGAGTGGAAAGGGTTACTTTTCATATTTAGCCCTGAAAGTATACCGTATTTTTCGGGCTATTAGACGTGACTTCAGTAAATGACAAAGCCACACCACCCGCAGCGCACGGAGACAGCGACCACGTAGCCCCACACTCATCACTCCACGCAAACGAGGAATGGAACGGAGGAATGAACCGAAAAAGCGAGTGCAATGTGCCACTTCTAGACACAACTGAACAACTGAGTCATTGCGAACATGCCGACAATCCAGCAGTCACAGACAGCACCCTCCCTACACGCCACAACTGAACAAAGCCCAGAGTCACCGTGAACGCAACAAACAAAGTCCAACTGACCCAACTAACTGTTGCGTTTCGTTTAAAGTTCAGTGCGGTTTATTTGTGAAAAAGTTTGAAAATAAACCATTTAATGACAGTGCGCCTTATAATCCAGAGCACCTACTAGCCCGTAAAATACAGTAATCATTTCCACATGTAGGTGCCGTAAAGTCATGGAAAATTCACTTTAGGTCATGGAAAAGTCATGAAAAAGTTTTGAAATTTCATCAGTGAAAAAGAGTGGGAACCCTGCAGTTAGAAAATTGCAAATAGTTCTTTAGTTTAACGTTTGCTAACATAAAATTTCAGGGGCACATTGTGTAGCAAAACCTGCTAACCCCATAGCATAGATCGCTACAAGCATGTTCTAAATAGCATGGGATTCTTCTCTTAGTTTAGTTGTTAAGTTTATCATGTACCTCGTGAAATGACTGTAGATTTTAGTTCTATAGTTTTGCGGAAAAAATAAAAAAAGGTTTTCAAAAGTTGTAAAAATGCGTGCCTGCTCCGCCTAGCATGCGACGCCATACGCTAAAGGCGCTGTCCCTGTTTTTTTCTATCTTAAAATCATGAAAAACAGAACTAGATCATTTTAACCTTGTTATACACTTTTCTTATGTATTCCTAATGAGTTTATAAGAGCTTTTCACAACTTTCAGAGTCCAAAGATGAGTTTTGCCATCACTGCAATGCTAACAACAATTAGCATGCTAACAGTGCTCCCTGTAATTAGACACAGACAACACGCAGCAGACTTATTTTGACGTTAAGAGCTGCTTTTACATTATATTTGTTCTGAGGTAAAACAAATGTAACCTTTATTAAGTTAAAAAAAAAAACAGTACAGCACCTTTAACCTATTGCTCAACAAAGAATTGAGATTAGACTTCCAAAATGCATAAAAAAAACATTTCTGTCTTTCTTTGTAGCTTATATCTCCCACCTCTATGCACGCAGCATCCACACAAGAAAAATGCATGACACCAGCACAATGCTACTGACACACTGCTGCCCCAAACATGTGCCTGGGATCAGAGGGTGCCCCACTATAGACAAACTCTCTATAGATGTCTTTTCACTACAGATAGAGCTACAGATAAACAAAATACACTATAATAATAATAATAGAGTAGTTTTATTTTTTTAGATATCTTTTTTACTTACGGGCAGTGTTGGGAGTAAAGTGTTATAAAAGTAACAAATTACTGTAATGCATTGTTATTTGCTGTAACACAGTAATGTAAGGCATTACAGGGAAAAAAAGTAATATTTTACTCGGCAGCTGATGCCCGATTGCGCCTTGCAGACATCCTGTTCCATGGACTCGGGGTTCTTTCAGAGAAAGTCCTAGATTCCAAGTTCTAGTCCAAGACTAGTCCCGGCTTAGACCTGGTTTAGTCCTAGTTCAGTTCTGGTTTAGACCTGGTTCAGCTCTGGTTTAGTCCTAGTTTAGTCCTGGTTTAGTCCTCGGTTCAGACCTGGTTTAGTCCTCGGTTTAGTCCTCGGTTCAGTCCTGGTTTAGTCCACGGTTCAGTCCTGGTTTAGTCCTGGTTCAGCTCTGGTTCCTGTTTTGGTTTAGTCCTGGTTTAGTCCTTGTTTAGACCTGGTTCAGCTCTGGTTTAGTCCTAGTTTAGTCCTGGTTTAGACCTAGTTTAGAACTGAGTCAGTTCTGGTTTAGACCTGGTTCAGTCCTAGTTCAGTTCTGGTTTAGACCTGGTTCAGCTCTGGTTTAGTCCTAGTTTAGTCCTGGTTTAGCCCTAGTTTAGACCTAGTTTAGTCCTGGTTTAGTCCTCGGTTCAGTCCTGGTTTAGACGTGGTTCAGTCCTGGTTCAGTTCTGGTTTAGTTCTGGTTTAGTCCTGGTTTAGTCCTCGGTTCAGTCCTGGTTTAGACGTGGTTCAGTCCTGGTTCAGTTCTGGTTTAGTTCTGGTTTAGTCCTGGTTCAGTTCTGGTTTAGTCCTGGTTCAATCCGGGTTCAGCTGTGGTTCAGTTTTGGTTTAGTCCTGGTTTAGTCCATACGGCGCAAAAGTTCAGCATCTTCACAGTTACTTTGATGAGACTAACTTAAAGTGCTGCAATAGTCATGTAATGCCTTACATTTTAAATAGAGTAAGATTGTAATTAACAAATTACTTTGAAATGTCAGTAATGAGTCATAAATAACGCATTGCAGTTTTAAAGTAACTTGCCCAACAGTGCTAACGGGACAGGTCGGCTTGCCTCTACATGCATTAGGACATTTCAAAAATGCTTACTGAGACTACTTAAAGCCACAGTATGTAACTTTGCAGCCAAAAAAATAGACGAAAATAAAAGCATGCCTTTTCATTTTGGTTGTTTTTATTGCAGTGAAATCGTAGATGCATCTTCACAAACCTGACCCTTACTTGGCCTGGAGAAGGATCTCCTGCTGCTTGTTTCCATGGAAATGTTGTTCCTTTGGCTATAAAATTCCACATTATGCACAAAATGTATCTGCTTCCATGGAGAATGTTCCAGAGTATGGGTTTAACTTTCTATTTCCATGGAATCATGCAGGTGATGTTCCTTCTCCAGAAAGTTACATACTGTACCTTTAAATATTAAGAGGATTTTTTTTACTTGATTATCTTTTGATTCTGATTTCTGACTAAAATCATCATGGAACTTAACCAGTCAAAAAAGTCATGAAAGGTTTATTAATATAAGTCTTATCAAGAATTTTAAAAAAAGGTCAAAATTGCTCAAATTTAGATTGTAATTCTAAATGTTTCTTTAATCTTGCAGTGCAGGATTAATAGAAGGTTTAGAAGTTTTTAGAAGCTTCACTTCTAAAAAAGAAAAAAAAAGAAAAACACTTGCACAATGTATGGCCAGTTTAGTTGCAACAAATGAATGTACACAATTGCATTTTATATTTATGCCTTATATGCCTCTGTTTACCTTGCAATGAGTATGAATGATAGTGCATGTTACACTTATTTTTTGGTTTTCACACCAAAAAATAATAATAATAAAAAAGAAAATCTCTAAATTATTTCAATCTGATCTGACTGTGAAAAGACCTTTGCCGTTGTCGATGTGCATGTATTCCATTCCTTGCTCAGGGTCCATACCAAAGGGTCTAATCTTGCAGGGTAACTTGTCATTCTCTCAGCAGCCACAGACCTGACAGTGGGCAAAATCTACGCAGCCATGATGATTATGGAGTACTACAGGCAGAGCAAGATCAAGCGCTCCCAGGCCCTCCGCGACGAGCAGGTAGGGGGCGCACACTGCATCCTGCCTGAAGCCTTAAGGCAGACTGACGTATTATGCCAACAGGACTGGTTCTTCACAAACATGGGCTGTGAGACACTCTGACCACAGTAGAAAACGTGCTCTGTCGGTATATCTGTAACCAATGGAGTTCAACTGCAAAAACAGAGAAGTCTTTAACCATATCTGCCATGTGCGTTAGTTATAGGTTTTGAAAAATGGTTTATTTAGAATGACTTAAAATACCAACATCCCAGGCAATTTACAGTCTTCATACTGGGTGTGGATTAATCACTGGTGATGGGCAATTGTTTTTGAGATTTACTACTACTACTACTACTACTTCATACCAAGAACTATTATGGCTTACATGTGCAGTACTAATATGTTTTGTAATAAAATGCAATGAAACTTCTCTACAATTAATATGAATATATATGTGCAGATACATTTAAACATAAACCAGGGGTGTTCAAACGTTTGTTTGTTGTTGTTGTTGTTGTTGTTGTTGTTTTGTTAATGACATGTCAAAACACAGATGAAAAGAAGAGCTGGTGGTCAGTACAGAGAATAATTTTAAAATGTGCATTTAAACCAGGTTGGAATGAGTCATCAGACATTTATTTGTGCTTAGATATTCAAAAGGACACACTAAATATTTGATATCTGCTTCATCAAGGTAGATTTTCAAACACGTGTAGTAAAATGTACTGTTAAGGTTATATGGACCAATCCACCTAGAAGCCCAAGGGCCAAGAAAAATTGGTCTGAGGACTGAATTTGGTCCAGGGCCATAGTTTGGACATCCCAGATATAGACAATGTTTTATTTTATTAAGTTTTTTTTTTATTAATATAAAGGAATCTTTTAAAAAAACAAAACAAAACAAAAATGTTTTTTCCCTGAGAATCAATACTTTTTACTTTATTTGTTAGTGTCAGTATATTGATATTTTGGTATTGATCTGCCCATCACTATCAATGACTCAATCACACTCCCATGAAATGAAGTATAATGAAAAAGATGCGATCCTGGATACAGTGTAACTAGCATCATTTTACTTGTGTGATTTCCACCCTATCGTCGTGCTTTTACTCTACTGTAAAGTGTTAAATCGTGTTTGGCTTAATTTTTACTAAGAATGACGTAACACGGTTTTTACTTCACTTTTCAGGTTTTGCAGTTGAACTCTTCACAAATAAAAATCCAGTGTCAGAGGATTCAGTCTGTGATTGTTCAAGTCATAATTTCAATTCATTTTATGACCCACTCTTTATATATAGCATTGCTGCCATCTGCTGGACAAGGTTTGCTTGAACCGTATGCCTTTGCACTACAATGCAATACTAAATAAGTTCTTTTTTATTTAATTTGAAGGTTAAAATCTGCAATGATGTGTAATGGATGTTAATCTGCTTGTTAAGATGCTGCATGCATTCACTTAAAAACAACGCCAAGTTTTGTTCAGATTGTTTTCTCCTCACTATTAGAAGTATATTGCTATGTGCATTTACATTTATGGAGTAGATTAATTTATTACATTACATTCTCTTTATGAAAAATAGATTTTTTATTTTTTTTATATATATATATTTTGCCTCATATATGATTTTTGTATTTGGAGTTCCATATGCTTTTCCTCACAGGAATGTTGCAGTGTAAATACAGTGATTTACCAACCAGGGCCTGTGGTAGTCCATTCTACTACTAGTTATTTTTACTACCACTGTGCTGTTATAGTTTCTATAGTTATGCTTACTCAATTTATTTTTCATTTATTTTTCATTTATTTTTTATTTTTCTTATGTTATAATTACAATTAATGTGCCGGTCCCTCCCGTTGCCATGGCGCTTCCTTTAGTTTCCCATGTGCCTGGGTTGTGCTCCCTCTTCCTGCATCCCCCTGTCAGTCTGCCTGATAGCCGCCTGTGGCCGTGTTGTATGTGTATCTCACACAGAACCGAACGCCATTACTATTTCAGCGCGTGGAGCCTCCGTCGCCGGCCCAGGACGGAGGGGTGGGCCTCAATGCCCTACCCCCAGCAGAGAACACTGACCTGGGCAACACCCTGTGAGTCCACCTCATATCCTTATTTACCAGTATGTTCATGGTTCATTCAAGTATGGAGTCTTGTGTCAGAACTTTCTTTAAATGGGAACAGTCATTGCTCTGATGCACATTTTAGTACTGAAGGAAATGTTTGTAAGATTTTGATTTTAAATTTCATGAATTGACCTATTCCCAGATATGAGGTAAACATGTTTTTGTTTATTTGTTTACTGCATTGACCGAAAACAATGGTAATGCTGTACTTTATTCTTAATTACAAAAACATTAGACGTGATGTCCCATTTATTTATTATTTTCAATCAGAAAGCAGCCTCACATGAGTCTCTCATTTGAGTTGCCAGTTTCA
Source organism: Boleophthalmus pectinirostris (assembly GCF_026225935.1). Classification (NCBI taxonomy): domain Eukaryota; kingdom Metazoa; phylum Chordata; class Actinopteri; order Gobiiformes; family Gobiidae; genus Boleophthalmus; species Boleophthalmus pectinirostris. The sequence continues at coordinate 28,777,803 of NW_026571115.1, read as the reverse complement.
GTGCTGAAATTTTTGTTGGGTTAAACTAAAATGCCTCTCTCTGGCTGCAAGTGCTTGGGTTTACGTAGTGACTATTCATATCAATCATGAATCAGTGCTAGTGCAGCCTCTGCAGCACAGTGAGTGAATTCTGGAGGTTCTGATCTTTCACATGAGGTCTGGTCTGTCCATATACTGAGAATGAGACAAACTTGTATGTGTCTCTATCTGCCATCTGCTCTATCTGTTAAGACTCTGGCAACACAGTTCAGTTGTGACTGTAGTACCTTTTTTAGAACCAACATTACTCTACTTTATAATAACAAGTTTACTCAGAATGTGTCCAGTTTAGCTTTCAAGTGGTTAGACAATTACAGATACATAAGTATAAACCAGGTAAAAATATTTGTATTAGACAGTCAATCATATAACTGCTTTATCTTAATATAAACTACCCTATAGAATATTGAGACATCCCATGAAGTGTAAGCTGTGTGCTTGTGTGTTCCAGGTCTGAGGGAGGAGGCATCCCGGAGAGCCAGTCATGGGTGACCGCTCGGGCCCAGGAGATGTCCCAGAAGGTGGGCAGCTGGAGCCCCGAGGGACACCCTGACGGCCTGGGCATGAGCAACTCACAGGTACAAGGAATCTGTCAGTATTTATAGGAAAAGAAGATGCTAAAAATGATTATATGTATTAATAATATTTAGTCCTGGATATTTCTAACCTTATGATTACCAATTATCTAAGTTCTAGCAGTGGTCTTTTATAATGCTGAAAATGTACCTAGTATTAGTAGTTTTGTTTCATTCACACGTTTAAGTCTTTCTCTTTGGTCTTCCTTGAGTTTTGCCATTCATTCAAGATTAAAGGCCCTATACCTGGTCTTAAAAACTTCATGTTACGCCACAATAACAAATTTTGAAGTGCAATAATTTGAAACGCTAGTTAATTTGGGTCGACACTGTAAGTAATAGCAGTAATTATTCAACCCTCTATACCTCAAATTTTATCAGAGTACAGAAAAATAACAACAAGGTCCCATCCAGTACAAACAAAACTACAGTATTGTTCAATTTTTCATATACATTTTTCATCAATTATTATGACGGGCCTATATATTTGAATATTTTTTAGGTAGATGAAATGCAAAAATATCCAATTATCAAAGTATTTCAAAAGTCGAGTTTCCTGAACATGATGTGTGAATGAAAGAAACCACATCTCCGGGTATGTTTTGATAAGAAACCCTGTAAATAGTTGTTGAAGTTGTATTTATTCGCTTGTTACTGTACTTGTTACTTCTACTTCTCATCCCTCATTGAATCTGCAGCTTTGTGGATATATCACGTAGTACTGACATGGCCCTCTCCCCGACTCCCGCCATGTCATACCAACCCATGCAAGAGTCTCGACCCACAGCATTCCACTGTCTTCTACGTATTTCAGATCATTCTGTGAACCCACTCTGCTTCAAGAACATGTCATTTTGTGATAGACACGAGGTTAGGTGGAAGAGGGCAGTGTGCAGGATCATATGCAGTTAGTATAATATAAGAAAACAAACCACAATACGCAAAAATAACACAGAGTACAGTTAAAGATACATCAAAACTATCAGGCATAACATTACTAGTATTTTTTTTCTGTTGTTTGTAATTGAAATTGTTGCTGGCATTTACCATGTTAACTTCACAGAGAAATGTTGATCTCTGTTCTTTTAATATACATTACTTTATAGTGTCAGGATTGTACACTTGATACAATAAAAATATTTATTGGAACCATGACCTTAAGAATTTTAGACAGAACCATATCTGATTTAAAACAGACTCCAAAAACAAACAACACTAACTAGCTTCATGTAAATAGTGTTCAGTTCACAAAGCAAAAATAATACAGATTTTTAAAGGAACTAACTAAGATTTTTATTTTAAATTTAATAAACTTGACCTATCCATGTCTCCAGATATAAGGTAAATTTGTTCAAATCAAATCAAACATCACTTTTGCTGATTATAACTGATTTATTCTTCATTACAAAAACATTGGCCATGATGTCCCGTATATTTATATTATAACTTGGTGTTATGGTTCTCAAGATTATCATCTAATCAAAAAGCAGAAAGAGACTCAAATGGGTCTTGAAATCCAGTTGGTTTAAATCTAAAATGTCTCTCTGATCTGAATCAAAACCTGTGTGTATGTGTCCTCTATCTGCAGGTTAAGGCTCTGACAACCCAGGTTTAGTTGTGGATGTACAGTACTTCTACATTTTAAAACTTTAAGAGTGCAGGCTACAAACAGTTCCTTTAAAAGTCAGGCTTCACACGGTCATGGAAAGCCTGGAAAGTCATGGAAATTGAAAATGTCATTTTTCATGCCTAGAAAACTTATGGAATTTTGTAAATTCAATCAAAGTTTTGGAAAAGTCATGTAATTTTAGTATCTCTTTCACACAACTACAGCGTTCTGTTAAGTTATCATTAGGTTATTATGATTATTTCCAAATATATGCACCTTTTGTTTAAAAGAGCTGATAATAAATGTACTGACAGTATTTTGAATGTTAAAAAACTATAATACCAAACCATAAGGTGAGTGGAAAGGGTTAACATTTCATATTTAGTCCTAAAAGTCTGATCAATTCTACACATGTATGGTGCTGTAAAGTCATGGAAAATTCACTTTAGGTCATGAAAAGTTTTGAAATTTTGTCAGTGAAAAAGAGTGAGAACCCTGAAAAGTGCACTATTAATGCACTAACAAGACAAGCACATGGAAAAGTTACACAATGCAGCCTTAATAATGCCATGTTGATGTTAAATTAGTGCAAATTAAATCTAATTGCACTAATTCTCTTCCCTCTATGTTTTTCTTTAGTTTAGTAGTGAATAAATGATTTAATTTGTCGACTTTTAAAACTTAAAATATGCTGCCACTCCCAAAATATACTGAATGGGATTGTAGCCTGCACAGTAATGACATGGTCGTAATGTTATGCCTGATTTATGATTTAGTTTTATGGTTAGTTTAGTACTGAGCTCAAAAGTACTCATCTAGCTGAAGTAGTAATATTTGTACCCGTCTCGCATACTATTTACAATGTACACATGTTTAGAGACAAAGGCCAGCGGGCACTTTAGCCAGGACCAGGAACCTCAGCTTGGCCATCATGTACAACAACCAAATAGTGAAGCAGCTGCACTTCTGGGCCATTTGGTTTCACTCCAGCGCCTCCTTGTGTGTGCAGCCGGTCACTGCATCTCCTGCTCTGTTTCAGACGGTAGAGATGAGAGAGATGGGGCAGGAGGCTTACTCGGACACAGAGCACTTTGCACCAATGGAAGGTCATGGCAGGGCCGCTTCCATGCCGCGGCTCCCTGGCGACAACCAAGTGAGCAGCATTCTCACCTCTCTCTCCATGCTTCCTCCAGCGCCCCCTACCATCGCATCTGTGCCACTGCGTTCATTCTCACTGACTTCTTGCTTACTTATGATTTCACGTATTATTAAGCAGTGGTGGAAGAAGTGCTCGATTTGGTCACTTAAGTAAAAGTACAAATACCACAGCAAAGAAATACTCAAGTGAAAGTATTAAAAGCAGTAAAGTACCTGTTTAAAAATGTACTTAAAGACTAAAAAGTAAAGTCCAAGCTGTTTTTATTTTTGTATTCTGTTTGCTCAAACTACAAATATGTTAAAAATAAAGCCCTCAGCCTTTTCCGCAGGTTTCACACAATCATTAAAAATACTTTTACTTTTCAGTCCTGTTCAAAAATGTAGTGAAGTAAAAAGTACAGATACCTGCTCTCAAATGTAGTGTAGTAAAAGTAAAACGTATCCACTTTAAAATGTACTTAAGTAAAGTACAGATACCTACATTTTTACTCAAGAACAGTACTTTACTACTTTTATTTCGTTACATTCCACCACTGTTAATAAGTGATTCATTTTTAGGGTTTATAAAATGAAACTGAACAGGCTCTGTGTACAACGGTGTGCTGGCTAGCTTGCTGTGGCGCAAAGCTAATGCTAACTTCTTTAAAAACGCAAAATACAACATAACATTTATTAGATTTATTTAGTTACATTTATTAACATTTACATTTATTAACATTTATTAAAACGTAAAATTCAAGATTTTACATGTAACGTATTAGAGTTTGTTGCAATATTGTTGTAGTAGCTTAGCTTCAAAATTAGCATTAGCATTGGCGTTAGCATAGAGATACAAACACTTTACATTCCTTCAAGTCTTTAATTAACTGAAAGTATATAAAGCAAAAATTCAGTTCTATCTATTGGACAAAAGTTTTTACTACAAAAGTATTTATTAATTTCAGCGCGACTCAGCAAAACTCCATAGAGATATAATTGGATAGCAAGTAGCGATGCTAACTGTGAGCTAACTGGGCGCTATTGTGCACAGACCTTATATGAATAGATGAATAGGCGAGAAGCAAATGTAATATGGACCAAAACACACTAAACCTGTAGTTTAGGTTCAAATTATCATACTTATATATGTGTTTTTCAGTATATATGTAAAGCCAGTTTTCTATTAAATACGCATTTGTCACACAATTCGAGAAAAAACAAACCAAAATTTGCCAGAATAACAAATTAAAAATGATGTGCCAATGACTAGCTTCAACATTATATCTGTATTAATGTTGAAATTGGAATACAATCGAAGCACTGTAAGTCAGAATTGTTTTTGTTGAGATCGTCGTCTGGATGTCTGTGAATATAATTTTCTTTTTCCATTGTTATTCGTTGCGTTTGTTTGTTTATTTACACTTTTCCTTCACGCACGCTTTCCCATCTCCCCATCTTTGCTCTGTTTCATTCCGTGGTGAGCACTCTGGTTGTCACACACAACAAATACCTATTTATTGATTTATTTTTTTCTTTTTTTTTTGGTTTTGTATTTTTTAATTCTTATTCTTGAATTTTAAATTCATTTGGGGGGGCTCTTTCAAACCAAGACCGCGCAACAAAAAGGAAAACTAGTTTATAAAATCAAACTGAACGTGATGATTTGAATACATTTTGATGTTGTTACTTGTTAGCTTGTCTCCAGGTATTTATGATTAGTTTCTGTACTTTTTTTTCTTTTCTTGTTTATTATATTTTATTATTGAATGACTTAATGGATAATTACAGATTAAAACATGAGACTTAAAGGTGCATTGTGTAACTTTTCCGGTGGAGGGTCAGTGAAATGCTTTTCTTCATGGAGATGTTTTCGCTTTGACTGGAATGTTCCACGGTATGGCATTAAACGTTTCTTTCATCATGGAGTCCAAACCAGACCAAGTTACAGGTCAAATCTGTGGAGAGGCAACCCAGTGAGAATGGCTGTTTTTCTATGCATTATAAATATAAATGTAAGGTAGAGCTGTTTAAAGTCATACTGTGGAACATTCCAGGCAGAGCAATGACGTATCCATGGAAAGAAGCAGGCGACGGACCCCCAACCAAAAAGTTACACAGTGCAACTTTAAAGTGCCTATGACAGGTTGGACTACTCGTTTTACAAAGAAATCTACAAATTTTTTTTTCCTAGTCTGGCCATTTTTTTAGGTTTCCTGGTTGGAAATCGTGACATCAATCTAGGGAATTCTATAGCTGTTACCTAGCAACCATGTGCTTCCTTGGGCTAAAAGTCCTTTACTGTACCCAGAAATTATTATTTGACTAATCAGATTATAAGAAAACACCTTTATGTCATTGGAATAATGTGTAAAGAATCAGAAAAAAAAAAGTTTTGTAAGTGTAAATTGTGATAGAATTCTCCTTAGTGAATGTCATCAGTATGGAACTCTCCAAAATAAAACTACTTCCTGTAATTATCAACAAATTTTTCTACTCTTCTTTGCAAATTACGTCTTGGTTGATTAAAACTATCATTTACAACAGGTATTATCCAACCAAATTAAATCAAAATTAGAGAATCGTCAAAACCTGTCATACGCACTATAAATACATTTTCAGATTTCTATGGAAAATCATGTTTTATTAATCAGGATAAAAACATAAAAACAGCTCATAAACACATTAGAAATACTTGAATAGTGCACCTTAGTTAAAAATAATAATATAAAAAAAGACTAAATCTCTAGTTACAAACTATGTGGAAATGAATCAGAAATGCCTTGAAACAAAGATCGCAACAAGTAACTGTACTTTCATCAAAACTATTCAAATCCCGGATCTGAAATGATTTATTTGGGGCATTCTTTTGAACCAGGCCTGCCAGTACCTCCCTGCTACTCATGTGTGTTTGTACCAGTAGTAGCTGTGTCATGGGTGTGTCCATTCAATACTGTATAACGTGTATATGAAGTTGTGCGTGTGTGTGTCTGTATGTGGCCGGTTGTGATGTGGTTGTGATGTGTTGGTGAAACGTTGCTGAAACTTGTTGCCGGGGTGTTTGTGGTAAGTGTCTCACCATGGCTGCTTCACTGGGATTTGCTTACAGGGCTCTCCGCTATTATCGGCACCCACAACAAATACAAAAAGTAAAGAAGGGAGATCAGATAAAACGTCGCTTTCTGTCTCAACCAGCTCAAATACTCGACTGGAATGCTCAAATCGTGTCCTACCTGGCAACACATGAGTAAGATTTGAATCGGTGAATGTCCTGTTTCGCCGTACTACTATAGGCCCAGCTCTGAACAGCTCAAATTTTATCATCAGATCATATTATACATATCATTGAACATTTTTACATTTTGTTCATTAGGAACTGCTATAATTATCTAAAACAACTTTATAATAGAAGCAGCTCCATTGATTTCCTGATCAAAACTGGTCTGGGAATTGAATGGTTCCTCACAGTTTGATACCTTAAATCCAATGGTGGAGCGTCAGGGCCTGCAAGTCCTTCTCTGCTGACCTAAAAACATCTGAATCACAGCCTGATGTTAATTATATTATTATTAAATGATTCCAAATGGTCTGTCCGCTTCCTTTCAGAGCTTTTCCGATGGTTGTACTGCTTCTGCACTTGTTTCTAGGCAGAATCAAAGTCAAAGAATTGTGCCTGAGGCCTTCACAATCCGTTCTGAAAGCCCTTGAACACAAAATAAATGTCCATGAAACTGTTGCTTCAACCAATCAGATTTTGCTTCGGTGTCACCAGGTCCTTCTAGCAGGCGTACGGCAGTGTCACCGGATTCAGACCCGTTGATTGGACAGTCAGAGAGTGAACCAGCCAAAGCAGCAAACTGCATATGTAGCAGAACCAGGACTAAACCAGGTCTAAACCAGGTCTAAACCAGGACTAATCATGGACTTGAGAGAGAGCGAGAGAGAGAAACCCCGAAACAACAGAGGAGGCGATCGGGCGACAGCTGCACTGAGCCCCGTGTGACACTGAGCCCCGTTAGCATCGCGAGCTTCATTTGAGTGGCGCTATGGGTGACGTCACACTCGTTTAGTCCACTTTTTTATACAGTCTATGATCAAGACATAGAAACTCCATTTTAAATCAAATTAGTGCTAAGAAACTATGGATGTACCAATAAGGGCTGGGTATCGTTAAGAAGTTGCCGACACGTTACATCCCTCGATACAAAGGCCACGAAACAATACACATCTCAATACAGTGCACTTTCGATTCGATACGATATAGTTCAAATCGATTCGATATGGTTCAATAAAAAATAAGTGTTAGATCGTGGCTGTGACACTAAAAGTCTTTGTTAAACCACTTCTTGTGCAAAGTTAATATGAAACACAAACATTTAACTCATCAAAACAGTGAAAATGTCAAATTTATTGCATAAACAAGTTTCTTTCCTCTAAACAAACAACAAAACTGTAGCTCTGTAACAAAATTATTTAGTAAAATACACCAAAAAATACTCTTGGAGATATATCAATACAGCAGCCCACGATATCAATACTGTATCATCATATTAAACGATACGATATTTTGATATTTTTGCACACCCCTTGTACCAATCCAGCTTTTTCAGTCCTGATACCAGTTTCTCTACTTTTAAGTATCTGCTGATTCCCGATGTCAACCGATACCAGCACAGAGACTGAAAACAGCATTTATTTTCTTTTTTCAAATAACTAAAACTAAACGGATCATAAAAATCACCTTCATAAACAAAACTGATCTAAACTTGTTATGAAGGTTTTAATTATATGTCAACTAACTATAAAACACCTTCGTATGAATATAAAAATTTAAAACATTATGAGACTTTCTGGAGCAATTACGACCTGTCTTATTACATCAATATATTTGCCAAACTGGGATATTAACTGAACCACGAAGAAATTCTCCCCAACGACACAACTACACAAAGAGTTCTGATGAGAGCGGAGAGCCTTGCCGTGTACCTGTTGTACTTGTATTTGACGCAGTGTCCCATGTGTCTCTGTCCTCTGTCCTCCGGTCTCACGTGGGTCACCGTGTGCTCTGTCTTGTGGCTTTTGTGTGTCCTCTCTGTGCGTTAAACAGCAGCGGAGGAGAGGAAAGCAACAGCGTACCAGTACCCTCAGTGTATGTACCAGTGTCCCTCCTCCCCTGTCTCGTCTACCCCTCCTCTACCTGTCTGTGTGTCTAATCTCTCTATCTTTTTTATATTTTGTGTTTTCATAATGATCTAATACCTGCATTTATGTGTTGTGTCTTCGTGTCCTGACATTTTTCTGGGCAAGAGCTTTTGGAGTGATTATAAAGTGGTTTTGGCATGTGATAAGAATACGGAAGTAGACTTGGTTTTGTGCAGTTAAGGAGGCTGCCAGAGGTGGGTAGTCATGTGTTTATATTTACACGAGGAGCAATTATTAACAATTATTCTACCAAGTTTTAATAAATATATGTACTCTTCTATTTTGGAAACATTATTTTGAAGTAGCGAGTCTTTATGTGTAATGTTTTGATCACAATCGCCACTATAATGATTTCTTTTTTATTTTTGATTAAGTATGTAATTTTTTTTTAAGTACCGTATTTTCTGGACTATAAGCCGCACCAGCCAAAAAATGCGCAATGAAGAAGAAAAAAAACATACAGAAGTCGCACCGTACTATAAGTCTCACTTCTTGGGGAAATCTATTTTATAAAATCAGAGACCAGGAACTGACATTTCATCTTAAAGGCAAGTTCTAGTAATAACAATAGAACAGAGAACAACAGACTGAATAGGCGTTAATATGTTAACGTAACATTTACTCGTACGTAACAGTTATTCAGATAACTATAGCATAAACAACAGAAACTCACGATCTCACTCCAAATCACTAAATCCATTGAATTCTTCTCGGTGTCAATTCTGCGCGACCTCCAGAGGTAAACCATAGATCCATAAACAGAGCACCACTTCCTCTTCTGCGTCGCTGTCGTCAGACTCGGCATCAGTTCCAGTTAGAATTATTCTGGCCTTTCTGAATCCTGACAGGATGGTTTCGGTTGTCATTGAAGTCCAGGCTTTGTCGATTCATTCAGTGACTTCCAGGAAAGTTACATGATGCACCCTTCCGGTTGCCGTGAAGCTGTGTTCTCCATCCCCGCTTTCCACCAGTCCCTCACAAGTTTCTCTCTCACTCCAAACTTTCTTTCTGCTGCTTGATTACTGTTTTCAGCTGCATATTTCACTACTTGCAGTAGAACAACGGCTTTGTCTACAGGAGACATGCGCAGTAGAGCGAAGTGACAGTGGTACAGGAGTAATAGATACTGACGCACACAAGACTAGACCGCCCTCTTTTAATATATAAGTCGCACCGGAGTAGAAGTCGCAGGAAACACCCAAACCATGAAAAAAGTGCCACTTATAGTCCGAAAAATACAGTATTTTAATATTAAAATTACAAAATGTGTACACTATTTTATATTATGTAAATTACTAAAACATACATCAACAGTTACTTGATTTTCCCCTATTTCTTTTTACACAAAAACTCTTCAGTATGGGAAATTATTACAAAATAGATTTAAGAAAAGATCCTAATAACAAAAAATGAATTGTAATTAAAGTCTAATTCATGAAAAATTAGGGGGCAAACTTAGATATGTATTAAACAAAATAAATTATACTTTTGTTGTGCATACAATAAAATAAACAGGCTGTATCTATTTTTTTTATTTTTTTACCTGTACTTAAAAACATTATTTGATATAACAGTAAATATTCAGACTACCCACCTCTGCATGCTGGACGCTGCCCGCTCCTCCCCCCTCCCTCTTCATACATGTGGTCCCTGACTCTCCTGTGGCCCCTGGCTCCTCTGTGGCCCTGGCTCCTCTGTGGCCCCTGGCTCTCCTCTGCCTCTGCTGCTCTGTAGGCTGTGGCCCCATGCTCTGCTCTGGGCTCTTTACATGTCCTCCATCAGACTCCGCATCAGTCCCCGTCCGTCACCACCTGCATGACACATTAGCACTGAATGTGTGGAGGTTATCTTCATCTTATTATCTCCGGCTTTGGAAGAGGCTGAATTTAGTTGTATTTTTGAAGGGAAAAAACATCTTGCAGAATTATTTTTATATCAATGATACTGTATACTGTTCTGTAACATAAATCCCATAATTCATCCAGGACAAATCAAGTCGTTTTTAGAACTTGAATAGAATTGGAAATGGAAAAATCGAATGGAATTAATTTGCCTTCATTCAGCCTCTGTGAATTTTGTTGGTGTTTTTTCAATAAATATAACCTCCATAAAGATGTGACACATTCTTATTAAAAACGTATAGGATGGTGAGGTGGTGCTGCCCTCTACAGGCCACAATATGTAACCCTGAATGACGTATGAAACCCCCCGACTGCTGTGTGAATGTGTTTATTCATAATGAGAGAATTACTTTTAATGTCTTATTCCAAATGTAGCCCAAGAAGCATGGAAGGCATGGACATTTATGATTTACTTTTTTATTTAATAGTGTTTTCTAAGGCATCTGTGGGGCTCAGCAGCTACAATACATTTGTTTTGAATTTCCCATCTTAATTGGGTTTTATCTTAATCTCTTAAAAACCTGAAACCCTGTATGCATGTTTTGAAATGCACGTGATTCTTGTATGAGTTAGGAGTTTATTTTTTCATCCTCTTCCCAATGGTAATGCTAGACATGTTTACATTTAAGAAAAGTATACCATTTGATTTTTTTGGGAAGAATATGATTTGGCATTTTTCTTAAGACTTCTGTTGACCCACTGACACATTTTGTAGAGCCCTTACTTTGGTTCATTTACTAATCTTAAGCAGCATGGTTCCACAAACTTGAAGAAAATCCTTAAAACTCCAATCCCCGTCATATTAAATTCTTTTACGACATCCCAGCCCATCTGCAGTAACTATTTCTTTTTACCTCTCTGTTTTTGTGTCCTGCTGGTTTATCTGTTTCAGACCATAAATGACAACAGTCCCATGAAGCGGTCAGCCTCCTCCCTGGGCCACAGCCGCTCGGGCAGAGGGCACAGGGACAGAGGCGGGCAGGACGACTACATGGACCAAGTACCAGAGGAGGGCAGGACTCGGCACGGCCACAGGCGAAAGGAGCGACGCCACGGGGCATCGGAGAGGTCTCTGCACCGCTACGCTGACCACGATACAGGTGGGGCATCGCTGTGGACTATTGCAGTTAAAGCCCCTAAGGCAGATGTACCAAAAAAAATGTTTGTGGGATGTAGAAGATCATTTTGAATTCTAGATTATTTCCAGAGTCTTTGATTTTGCCCTATACGTCAGTGGCATTGGCAGGTCTGACTACACTTAATGTCTATTTAACATTGTGCTCATTACAAGAACACTGTATGATTCCTTCTGTAGGTGTGGAGCTGTCCCAGTCTGCAGAGATCCTGTCAAAGGACCGAGACCGAGACCGCGGCCGCTCCAAAGACCGCAAGCACCACCACCATCATCACCACCACCACGGCTCTGTGGACAAGGAGCGCTACGTCCCAGAGCGGGAGAGGCCCGAACGGGGGGACTACCCCCACAGGCACTCCCGCGACAGGGACCGGGAGCGCCGCTGGTCCCGCTCGCCCAGTGAGGGCCGCGAGTGCCTCACTCACAGACAGGTGGGCTCATGTGCACCAGTTACACACAACTTTAGCTTCTAATGATAACACTTTGTTAGATAGAGTTCATCAGACTTATCTGATCTAATTCTTACTGCGTTTAGTTTCCCTGTACAGCCTGTTTGAAATGGCAGCAGAAGTCACCCCTCTCCTTCTTTTCTCCTTGTTGTGTCACGTGCCTCGTGCTTCTCTGTGTACACTGTTTGGGACTCATCTTTGTTTCTGTTCTTTCTGTTCCTCTGCTCATTCCGCCTGCATTACACCGGTGCCTAACCTGCTCCCTCTGTGGGCTCTGTCGTGTCTGCTGTCTGTTACTTGTGCTGTGGGTGGATTGTGGTTGGTTCTTTTTATTTGCTGTATTTCATTTGGGTGTAGGGCAGTAGTTCGGTGAGCGGCAGTCCGGTCCCGTCCACGTCGGGGACCAGCACACCGCGGAGAGGCCGGAGACAGCTCCCTCAGACCCCTGCCACCCCGCGGCCTCATGTCACCTACTCTCCTGTGGTTCGCAAAGGGGCATCTGTACCTGCACCCGGGCCCCAAGGTCGGCCCCCGGCTCCACGCCGATTCTCTCCTGAGCCTGCGCCTCTACAGGCTCCACCCCCTGGGCCCCGCCCACACCACCCCCCTCCTCGCTGGGGGGAGGGCAGTGGCTCTGTGGAGGCAGACTTCTACAGTCAGGACTATGAAGCTCATCATGAACCTCCAGCGTATGAGCAGGGCCCTATGCAGGGCAGTAACCCCCACCCTCTGAGCACCCACCCACTGCCGCCTCCCCCCATGCAGCCTCACAATCCCATGCCCCCCAGGGGCCCCTCCCCACGTACAGTGCACCCAGGGGCCCCTCCCACCACTGCGCTGACAGGACCAGTGCCCACCCAGGTGCAGCCCGCCCCTCAGCGCCGACTACCAAACGGCTACCGCTCCTCGTCCCCCTCCACGCACCTCCATGGACCCATGCACACGGGCCCCCACAAGGTGCCCCCTCCGGCCGGGCACCCGCGGGGCCCTCGCAAGGGCCTGCATGAACCCTACAATGAAGTGGAGGCCGATGACTGGTGCTAGCCTCTGGGGAGCGAGGAGTGAGTGGAGAACCCTGAGCTCTGACAGAGCCCTGACTGCCAAGGCAAACACACAGTTGTTTCTGCTGGCCGTACATGCGGCCTGCTGGGAGGCCAGGTCATATTGTGTGTGCATTCTTCTTCTGTTGATCCTTTGATGCCAAATGACACCAGACTGAGGCGCTGCCAGAGCAGAGACCAGGGCAGTGCTACAGCCACCTACAAGATGTCAAGAGTTCCGACTCGACAAAAGACACATCACTTTAGTTCCTCACTTAGGTCAGCTGCAAACACGTGACACCACAGCCAACCCTCCCAGCCACCAGGAGAGAGTGGATGAGTTTTATCATCTGTTTAAGTAGACCCAGTGACAGTGCCTCAGGGCTGTGCTGAGGCTGAGGTGGAGGGGAGCGTTGGTCGGTGCAGGGCTGTGGGTGGAGCAGACTGACTGCAGCTTTCCTCCTCTGTCCTTCTCTTGTACAAAACATTGAAGCTTGAATCTTCAGTTGCACCCACAGCTTGGTTCTAGGCTTGTGGCGCTGTACACCTTGTGGAAACCTGCATGAATGATACAAAAACAATAGGAACAATGAAAATCTCTTGTGCGCGGGCCAGTTCCTCTGTCCATCCTGTCCTCATCTGAAACATTTTACGTTAATTCTCACATTCTGAACACCTCCCTGCTCTCCTCGCTGTCTGCCGCTGTACTACATTCCTCTTTTGTGACTTTATTTCTTCTACAATCAAAATCCAGTATTTCAAAGTTCCAATTTCACAGCTCAGTTCAAAAGAGCGTTACTTTTTGCTTGCTTGTTTGTACGTTCCGTGCCAAATGCTGCCACAGAAACAGTTGATATTGCACACGTTTTTCTTATGGGAACTTTTTGTAACAATGGCAGTAATGCTACAGGAAAGCAGGGTATGCGAAGAGCTCCAGTCGGCGTGGTGAGAAATACAAATCTAGAGAAATTATTCAGATAAAAAATAAAAAGTTGGCAGACCATATCTTGCGAATGTCTTCCAGGGTTCGGGGTTCCACAGATGTCAAACAGACGAATAAGCAGAGAGGTGTTCAAAATGAAAGAAAAAAAAATAGAATTGTGGATTTTGTTAACAAAATATTCACAGTATTCATGGTGTGTTTTGAAACTTGCACAGCCAATGTGTTACTGTGTCTGACCACAAGGGGGAGTCATATCCCATGGGTGTGCATTGTGGGGAAATTAGCTTGAAGTCAGAGCAATGGTTCTCAAACTTTTTATAGAAAATATTTGCCTTTTTACAAATTCCACATGGGTTAAACACAGGGCTAAACCTTGATTACCATACTAGATAGTAAATGAAATATTTAGATATGAGATTAGGATTACATAGTAGGTCTAACAATGGCTAAAACTAATAATAATGAAATAGTCTTTATAGTAATTTTCTAAGTACTTAGTGGGCTTAGTGGGCTACTAACCGTTTGGTCATTATCATTCACTCCTAAATTACAGGCTACAGCTGCCGTGGGGCTGACTGACAGAAAAGTGACTGCTGCTCTGCGCCAGTGGCCTTTTAGACCTCCACAGGCTGCAGTTATTTCATTTTTGTTTACTTATTTACAACAAAATATCTAATTTTTCAACCTGGTAAGACTGTCATTTAGATAACAAAATATGATAACACTTAATAATAGCTACACTTTGAATCGCCTTAAAGGAACTGTATGTATTTGTTTTATAAAAGAAAGTACTTCAGTCACTGAACCTGGGTTGCCAGTGCCTTAACCTGCAGACAGAGACACGTCCAAGTTTGTCTCATTCTCAGTATATGAACAGGCCTCATGTGAAAGCTCAAAACCTCCAGAATTCCCTCACTGAGCTGCAGAGGCTGCACTAGCACTGAGTCATGACTGGCTGCAGACGCTGGGGTTTAGGTAGTGACGTTCAGATCAGAGAGAGACATTTTAGGTTTAAAACATTTGGATGTAGTATTGAAACTGGCAACTCAAATGAGAGATATAAAACAGAAATAGTCTTGTAGTCCAAAATGTTGTGCTACTAAATTTCACGTTGGGAGCGTTGAAACAGTGTGCAGACCTTTATTATTTCAGTTTTATCTAATCTTGTTGGTCCTGCACCTGCACTCAGCTGATGTGCATGCATTCTTTCTTCTTTTGAGCTCAAATGAGAAACTCGTGCTTTCTGGTCGGATAATCATGTTGGGAAAGAAAACACCAAATTATGATGTAAAGAACTTTGACATCAAGTCCAATGTTTTTGGATTTAAGAATAAATGTTGAGGTAAAAGCTATATTTGATTTGAACATGTTTTATCATATTTGGAGGCACAGATGGGTCGAGTTTATTAAGTTTGAAATACAAATCTTACATACAGTTCCTTTTGATTAAGGTCACTAACTACCCAGTGAATATCTTAACCCCAACTCCTGACTCTAATCACTATATGAGTTAATTTTTAAGCCAGAATCATTCTTAATAAAGGATCATTATGAAAGTCTTGAGGCTTTATTAAGGATAATTAAGGTGTAGTTATTATAAAGTGGTAAACAAACATTTGATTTCAAAATATAGATCAAAATATCTCCTTTATTTTTTTTCCCAAACCATAGATTTTTATACATATAACAGTTTGAGAACCACTGCTGTAAGGTGTACTAACTCAAATGAATTTACTTCCGTTTGACGTGAGCCGGACTACCACCTCTGACCTGGTGAGGGCGCTGTGCAACAAGAATGGTCGTCCTCTCTCCTGTTTCTCTCCTCCTTGTTTTTTTTTCCCAGCCTTGTCAGAATGACCAAGAATCATTCCAGACCTCCCTCTCTAGTGGACCACGAGACTCACGTTTGGGATGTGAACTGTGAATCGTGTGTGTGACCTTCACGTGGGTTTGGAGAAAAAAGATGTCCGGCTGTGTCACGGCCTTCATGTCGACTTTTAGATTTTTACATTTGGATTTTTGGCGTGTTTCTCTGTGTGCCTCAAACTAACACTTTTATCACTAATGCACACCACTGTCCGCTCACAGTTTATTTTATTTTAGATTTATTGATTTGACCTGTTTTTGACCTGGAGGCCTATCACACATTGACCAGAGAATGCACCGAAAAAATATGAAAAAATAATGGAAAAAAAAAAAACTCACAAGAAAAGACTAACTGCCTAAATGTGTCTTTCCAACCTCAGTGGAATGTCACGGTATTTTCTCATGTCACTCTAACTAATCAGAAAGCACAGGTATGTAGCTCCTGGTTTGCTCGTTTTGAATGCGTTTTAATGGACGAATGAATGGGTGAATTTATGATCCAAGAATTGTGCTTGCTTTGGTTTTTGATTTTGTCTCCAGAATTGTTTTTTAAAATCACATTTTTTGAAAATGTGTGTGATTTTTGTAATGGGCGAGTGTGCACCTGATGTCAACAATGTCCCACATCCATGTGTTTGTGTGTATGCTGCAGTGACTCCACTAACACGCTGATTAACCACAAAACGTCTTTAAAAAGCAATGTAAAGCCGCTACTGAGAAAAAAAAAAAAAAACTTTTTTAAATACAAAAGATTTAAAAGGAAAAAATATATAGTTCCAGAAATGCATGTGCTATGTGCATGCCACACCGTGGGTTAACAGTCATCTTCAGGACATAAAAGAAAATGAATTCAAAGGAATAAAAGATATATAAATAGATAGACGTTTTTAAAGTTCTTTGCTTTTTTCTTCTATTTTTGAAAACAAAAAATGTGAAAAACAAACAAAAAAATCTCTAAAGAATAAAAAAGTAGACCCCACGAGGGTCTGTTTTTCGTCTGTTACATGGAGGTGGAGGCACAACACGACCATGTTCAGGACACCACAAAAAAGAGCTGTTTTTAAACGACAAACCTAGAGAAGTAGTTCCGGTGGAAGACGGTGTATGTATCTGTGGTGTCCGCGCAGGGGTCAGGGGTCAGCGCACGCCCCTGCCCCTCGCACGCCTGCCCAACCACACTCTCTCACTCTCGACCTGTCACAGCGATTTCTACCAGTGCATTTTGTAAACCGAACAGAACTCTTCCTAAAGAATAAAACCAGAGAGAATGCACTCCTCCACGGCTACGTGTGCTTCTTTATCATGTCCTCATCTTATGTCCTTCACTGATTCATCGTAAATGAACTGAGATTTGAATCGTCACTATTAATGAGAATTAGCACAGAAAATTGTCAATACAAGTAAGATTTGTGATTTTCCTTCAGCCTTACATGGACCGACATCACTGGGATATTTATAGTAAAAAGGGTCAGTGGGTCAGGTGGTAGATCTATAATTAGTCTTAGTAGTAGAGGTGGTGGAAGTACTAGTAGCAGTAGTAGTAGTAGTAGTAGTGATAGTAGTGATAGATAGTAGGAGGAGGAGGAAGAGGAGAAATTGGAGACTAGTAGTAGTAGTATCAATCAGTCAATCCAACTTTACTTATAGAGCGCGTTTCATAAAAAAATGCAACACAAAGCGTTTCAAGTAGTTAATAGTAATAGTAGTAATAGTAGTAGTAGTAGTAGTAGTAATAGTAGTAGTAGTAGTAGTAGTAGTAGTAGTAGTAGTAGTAGTAGTAGTAGGGTAAGATAAGATATTGCTGTTGTGTACTTGTTGCAGTAGTAGCATGAAGTAGCTGGTATTTGTAATAGTACACAGACTTACCTCATGCAACATAAAACCACTATAACGTAATTCATGCAGTGAAATTGCATAATATTACTCTCAGTTTATGTAGTACAGTTTTATGTGTTCATTTTTAGTGTCTTACTCATCATTATGTCCATTTCAGGTCTCAAAACATTCACTTTTTAGGCCAAGAATATTCAAAATACTAAATAAAGTATGGTAAAGTCCCCACGGAATGATTTCATGGAAAGACGCCGTACAGAGAGGAACATATGGCAGTGACTAAATCCTCTGTGCGTCCTCACTAACCTCCACACTCATGTCTCAGGAATGCACCGCTCCACACGCGCTCTCACATACCACCATTTGTGCAGTGATTTGGATTTTTTTTAGAAGAAATATTCACTTAATTTTATTTGTATCTATTTTTATTATTATTATTATTATATGTATTTTTATTTGTGTATGTATTTTATTTATTTTTATTTAGGTATGTATTTATTTAATTTATTTATTATTTTTTTGGTAAATTGTCACATTTTTATGAAGCGCTTTTCCACCTTCAAAGCCCTTTACTATTACTATTACTACTACTACTACTACTACTACTACTACTACTACTACTACTACTTCAATTCATAAATATTCTATTACTAATTAATACTACAAAATTCAAATACTACTATACCGCACACATTTTCTCCACTACCACCATTATTACTAGTACTACTACTACTACTACTACTACTACTACAGCTACTGATAATTCTACTACTACAACTACTACTATATGTGTGTATTTTCCCAACTACTCCGTTCATCCTTCACTCAAAACTACTACTACTACTACAATACTACTACAATTCATAATTATTCTACTACTAATTAATACTACAAAACGTATTGCAAATACAACTACACTGCACACATCTACTACTACTACTACTACAGCTGCTTATAATTCTACTATTACAACTTCTACTATATGTTTCTATTTTCCCAGGTCCTCCGTTCATCCTTCACTCAAAACTACAACTAATATTGCTACTACTTCTACTACTACAGTTCATATTTATTCTACTACTAATTAATACTACAAAATGTACTACTATTGCAAATAATACTATACCGCACACATTTTCTCCACTACTACTACTACAACTTTTACTATATGTGTGTATTTTTCCAACTGCTCCTTTCATACCTCACTCACCACTACTACTACTACTACTACTACTACTGCTACAGTTCAGAATTATTCTACTACTAATTAATACTACAAAATGTACTACTACTATAAATACTACTATATCGCACACATTTTCTCCACTACCACCACTACTACTACTACTACTACTACTGTATGTGTGTATTTTCCCAACTGCTCTGTTCATCCTTCACTCAAAACTACTACTACTACCACTACTACTTACTGTTCTGTAATTACTGTCCCTGCAATAACTACTATTTGCTACTGTAATGTTCCTCATATATATTTATTACTTCTGCTTCTACTGCAACTTTACTGCTACTTTTGCTACTACAACTTACAGTTACTTGCTTACTAAGTTGTGATCATGTACTATTACTACTTCTGTTACTACTGTAGTACCATCTGTATGTGTCAATTTTTACACTATTTTCACGTCAGTCTCAGTACTACAACTACAACTATAACTACTATAGCTACCATAACTACTACGGCAACTATTAGTGGTATCTATTACTACTACTTCTATTACTACTACATTCTATAGCGCTTTTCCACCTTCAAGGCACTCAAAGCGCTTTACAACAAGGAACCACTCACCCATTCACACACCAGTGTACACAGACACTGTGGGCAAGGTGGGTTAAGTGTCTTGCCCAAGGACACAACGACAGCATTCATCTGTGGGAGCTGGAATCACACCAACCAACCTGTGGGTCAGTGGATCTGACCGCTCAACCTGAGATGTTTATGTCGAGAGCTGGATTCAAACCACCAACCTTCAGATCAGTGGGCGAATGCTCTACCAACTGAGCTACTGCCACTAGATGTACATGTTTTTCTCCCACACTGCCACTACTATTACTCATTACTACAGTTGCCAGCACCTGTTTCCTGTCCCTCCCGATACTATTAATACTGCAACAACTACTAATGTATTTTCCTAGACACACCCAGACATGTCCGCTCATGTTTTGTTTTTTTTGAGTACTACTATTGCAAATACTTCAATGACACACACATTTTCTCCACCACCATCTACTATTACAAATATTACCCACAAACAGTTTCTTATTTGCTTCTGTGTTCCACTGTGATTACTAACACAATGACTACTTCAGCCAGGCTACTGTTAATAATTCTACTACTACTACTACCACATAAAGTAACACTACAAGAAGTACTACTATTGGAAATACAACAATATCGCACATATTTTTGTTTACTACAGTGATCCACCACCACCACTACTACTACTACTACTACTACTACTACTGCTACAATTAATAATTGAATAATTTGTCTACTGCTACTACTAGTACTACATAAATTAACACTAAAGCAAGTACTACTATTGCAAATACTACAATACCACATTTTTTTGTTAACTTCAGTGCTCTACCGTCACTACTGCTGCTACTACTACTACTACTACTACTGCTACTGCTACTACTACTGCTACTACTACTACTACTACTACAATTAATAAATCTTCATATTTACTACATAAATTTCTAAATTTCATTATATAGTATTGTATAATGACAACAAAGGCTTTCTATTCTATTCTATAAATTAATACTACAGCTACTACTACTGCTACTACTACAATTAATACTTCTTCTGTTACCACCACCTCATAAATTAACACTACAACAAGTACTATTGTTGTAGTGTAGTTGTACTATTGCAAATACTACAATACCACACACATTTTTTGTTTACTTCTGTGATCCATCATTACCACAACTACCACTACTACTATTACTACAATTACAATTAGTAATTCTTCAACTACTACTACATAAATTAACAGAACAAGTACTACTATTGCAAATACTGTACCACAATTAATAATTCTATTACTAGTACTCCTACTACTACATAAATTATCACTACAGCAAGTACTACTATTGGAAATACTACTACACCGCATAGATGTTTTGTTTACTTCTGTGATCCACCATTACTACTACTACTACTACTACTACTACTACATAAATTAACATTGCAGCGAGTACTACTATTACAAATATACCGCATACATGTTTTGTTTACGTCTGAGAGCCACCATTACCACCACTACCACTGCTACTACTACTAATACTAATACTACTTGTACTACTACAATTAATAATTATTCTACTACTACTACATAAATGAACACTACAGCAAATACTACAATACCACACACATTTTTTTTTACTTCACCATCACCTCTACTACTACACTACTACTACTACTACTGCTACTACTACTACTACTACTACTACTACTACGACTACTACTACTGCTGCTGCTGCTGCTGCTGCTACTGCAATTAATAATTATTTTAGTACTACTGCATAAATGAACACTGCACCAAGTACTACTATTCCAAATACTCACAATACTGCACATTTTTTTGTTAACTTCAGTGCTCCATCGTCACTACTACTACTACAGCCACAGTTAATAATTGTACCACTACTACTACTACTACTGCTACTACTACTACTACTACTACTACTACTACTACTACAACTACTACTACTGCTGCTGCTGCTGCTGCTGCTACTGCAATTAATAATTATTTTAGTACTACTGCATAAATGAACACTGCACCAAGTACTACTATTCCAAATACTCACAATACTGCACATTTTTTTGTTAACTTCAGTGCTCCATCGTCACTACTACTACTACAGCCACAGTTAATAATTGTACTGCTACTACTACTACCACCACCACTACTACTATACTCCACGTGTGTATTTTCTCAGACATGCCCCGACTGCTCCGCTCATCCGTCGGCTCCCACCCATCCCCCATCCGGCGCGCTCCCATTCACATTCCTGTCTCTTTTTACACTGGGCCCCTCCCCCACCTACACACAAACACATCCTGGAGAGAGTGGGGGTGCGATTCCTATGACGACCAGGCAGGACACCCAAACACAGCGGCTTGTTTACAATCCCGAGTAAATAAAGGCAGTTTGTTTGTTAAAATTGTAGTTTTCAAACGCTTAAAGGGACCGTACTATGTGATTTTCTGGTCTGTGTTATAATGTTGTTGTCATGGGGAACTACAGGAAGTGCTCCGCTGTGTTTTTAATCTCTAAACACCTTCACTAGAATCATTTGGTTGCATTTTTCAGCTCTAGAATTGCCAATCTCTACTGAACAAAAGGTAAAAAAGGTAGATGTTAACTTGAAAACTACCGCTTTGTGACATCACAAGGTGGAACAGAGCGTTTTCCAGTTACTCAAACACGTGTGAATGAAACAAAACACAATTCCTGATATGTTTTTGAAGAATTAACAGCATTAAAACATGACTTAAAGCTCATAAGAGTCCATTTTGTGCAATATAAGACTTTTAAATGTGTTGTTTTTATGTCATATTTAAAATCCACAAATGTTGGACTTAACAATTTCTACTTTAAAGTATAAATCCATGATCTTAATCTAATTTTAAGCATGTTATCTGTACGCAGTTCTCTTAAAATGTCAATGTAATGATTTACTTTGAGATATTAAATGACCTAATTTGAGGCCGCGATTTATTTTTTTCATGCATGTCCTTAAGTGGGCTCCGTACCTATCAACAGCAAGTATACTGTTACTATAATATAAGTTATATTATATTATAACTTAACTTTTGAGGTAACAAAATACTACTACTACTACTTGAAATGGTTTAGTTCAAGTTGTTAAATGAGCTATGAACAAAAATTATTTGGTTGCTATAGCAATTAAGTATAATGTTATTTAACGGACAGCATATAACTTCACGTTTGAGGGATGACAAAAGATTACTACTACTACTACAACAACAGACCAACGAAGTACAGTTGATTTGAAATTGTTTAGTTCATGATACTACTACTACTACTACTACTACTACTATTACTACTACTGCTGCTGCTACTGAACATTGGAGTACAGTGTGTAAAATATAAATAAAATCACTTTGTTTGTGATATGAAATTATGAAAACTTTTGAGGAACCAATACTACTACTACTACTACTACATTATATTACTTAATAGACAGCATATAACTTAAATTTTGAGACTAAACGGAAACACCACTATTACTATTACTACTACTACTACTGAACAATGGAGTACGGTACGGTGTGTAAAATATAAATAAAATTACTTTGTTTATGATATGAAATTATGAAAACATTTGAGGTACCAATACTACTACTATTACTACTACTACTACTACTATTACTACTACTACTACACTACTGAACAATGGAGTACGGAGTGTAAAATATAAATAAAATTACTTTGTTTTTGTGAAATTATGATAACTTTTGAGGTACCGATACTACTACTACTACTACTTTAGTTCATGTTGTTAAATGAGCTATCAATGGCAAGTATTTGGTTACTATAGCAATTAAGTATTATATTATTTAAAGGATGCCATATAACTCGGAGTACAATTTCATAAGTAAAGTAGTACGTAGGAAGGAAACATAACTAGAGGAATTAAAGCGGCTTAAAACAATTCTAGCGTATAGTAAACATGCCCAACACTACTATTATTCTGCGTTTAATGACCCTTTTTTAAACTATATACCAATAATTGCTGATTAATTAATTAAATGACATCTAAAATTACATCGCTACATCGTTTCCCAAAATAGAAAAGGCAAAACATCGCCATTGTTGTCCCAGACCAGTCAATAGCTTTACGTCCCTCTTCCCCCCCCCCATTCTTTTTTGAGAGCTGACCCTATTGTATCCAAAGCTTTTGTATTGCAAATGTAGTTGGGGGTTGCCAGATATTTTGAGGGAAGGGGGGGCTGGTAGTTTTCGTGCACAATTTTTCCCACCAAAATCCATCTATACCACCAAAACAAAACCGAAAAAACCAAGCCAAAATCCCAAATCTGGTACAAAAGATTTTTAATAATAAATATACTGAGGTAGCTCCACTTGACATAGAATTCATCAGCATATTTCCAAATAATTCTTCAGAAATTTCACACATATAAAAATCTACAGAGAGTTCATTCCTTGTTAAGGCAGTGTATCTGAAACCAGCATAACGTGTTGCCGTCATAGTCTTCTTACGTGACCCGGAAAAGTAGGCCAAAAGTTACTAAGGGCATTATACAGGCACCAGCTGGCGTGCCGTCCCATTTACCAGCGATCTGATCTGTCCCCGGCTCGTTTCAAAGAAAAACGTAGCCGTATCCGACGCGTAAAAGGACGTATTTTATCACAAACACGTAAACACCAGTCTTGTTTTACGTCCCAGAACGATTAACCGAATGCCCTGGTTTTTTTTAGCGTATTTCTCTCAGCACGCCGCTATAGCCATGGGAACCGGAATGGGGGATGGGGCGGCCCCGAGGTCACTACACGTCACGTAGTCCACCAAAACTACGAGCTGCGTCGGGCAATCCAGTTTGGCCTTTTTGAGCGGTAAAAAGTCCGGTACCGCGGATATTTTGCCCCTCCGCTTCCTCGAGTGTTGCGTTGGGCCGTGCGTAAAAGTCTGTTGTGAAGTCTGTTGTGTTTGTTCCATGGGTTCCGGCTGCGTAACGGCGTCGCTGACCTCCTCGGACGCGAAGTGCTCGGGTTCGACAGTCTGTGCGGTTGTGTTTGGGTCCGGGGTGAGGTCTGTTTGTGCCGGATCGCAGCTTGGCGCGACCCCGCTGTACTCCTCTTCCTCCTGGGCCGCCGCGTGGTACATGTCCCGCGCGCTCTTCATGACCAGGGTGAGCAGGAGACTCCGGTGCAAGCGTAGACCTCCTCTTTGTGAGCGGGAGCTGTAAAGTTTCCCCAAAGCCACGACCATTATCCTCTTGGCCTCGGCGCCGACCTCCATGTTTGAAAAATGTTTGTGCGTAATTGGGTCCAGGGCAGTGAGCGCTCGAGTGCGGACCACGACCCCCTGACGACTGGCGCAGACACAATACAGACCGGAGGCACGCGCGGGCACTACTTATCACCTCGGTGACGTCACATGCCACGACTATCGAAAGCCCCGCCCACCTCGAACTATCCCCGCTTTGATATGCGAGTCCTGCGAGTTTGTTTTGTAAATAAATCGGAAGAAAGTCGATTCTGCGCGAGTCATTTGCATGCACGTGGCTTAATATGGAGACACGCGCTTCAGGTTTAAAGGTGCGGTATGTCGCGTTTCCGGACGGAGGCTTGTCTCTCCGTGGAGATGTTATTGTTTTGCCTGGAAAGCTGCGCGGTATTGCATTAAATGTAATCTCCCTGGAGACAAACAGGAGGTGAAGTCAGGTTAAATTAGGGGTCATATCTGTGGAGAGGCGACCCCACTCACAGTAAGATTGCATGGGTTTCATGGTAACCTATTCTTAGACATAAAAACACTTTTGAACACAGTTGAATAAATGTGTGTAAAATCCCTCAGTCGTCCAGGTAAAATCTAGCCTGATTCAGTAGCCGGTTTTATTTCACAGAAACCGTCTGACCTCACAACATTAGGATTCGTACGCTCGACGGTAGGCAGGTACTTTTTAAATTTAACCACATGCTGCTATTTGATCGTGACGTATGTAATGCGTAGCTAACGGGGCTAACTTTTAAGTAAGTTTCCCAGATCCCGTTAGAAGAAGGGCAATAACGTCTTTCCCTTTAATAAAATTCACCGAACATTCTCTTTTTTTCTGGCTTTAAATCCTCGATCTCGGGAATTGTTGACAACAAAAAATATATGGCTCTTCGTTGATTGGCTGGTGCCTGAACTTACACTTCCGAGGTTTTTGCGAACCGTCTCGTGTATTCTGATTCCTGACCTAGTTGCTGGAGAGAAATTAATTACAAATAAAATATTATATAATAATATAAAAATTAATATTCAACCAAATAAACTTTTGTCCAGTTAACATATTGAATTTCTCCTTTTGCCACAGTTGAATAAATAAACGATCAATTTAATACAGTGTGAAATCGCCTATTTGAGGAAAAGCAGTAATATCTCCATGGCGACAAGCAGCCCCTCCACCAGAAAAGTTACATGGTG
The DNA here is from genome assembly GCF_026225935.1 of Boleophthalmus pectinirostris. Lineage (NCBI taxonomy): Eukaryota > Metazoa > Chordata > Actinopteri > Gobiiformes > Gobiidae > Boleophthalmus > Boleophthalmus pectinirostris. The sequence continues at coordinate 28,751,869 of NW_026571115.1, read as the reverse complement.
CACCTTGATGGACGTATATCAAATAAAATGCTCTAAAATAAAATGCCTACACACATATTACTACTACTATTAGAGTTGTCAAAAGTATCGAAAATCAGACACTAATCGATGCTAAAACTAGTATCGAAAATAGATACTAAAAAAGTCACATTCACAGGACAGAAATGAACCTTTTCTGAAGTTTTAGAACGATCGTGAGCTGTAGCAAACAAGTATAAGAGCACAAAGACTTATTTACGCTACCTGGACCACTGAGGGTTTACACAAATATAAGACCACATGGAAAAAGAAAAGAAAGTACTATGATTCAAAGTTGAAAATCACATTCTGTTGTCTAAATAAAGCGTGTTTTTAATTATCATCGGGGCATCGGAATCAGTATTGAATATGGAGTCTATTCCTTAATATCGAAATTGAGTTTGAAATTTTAGCATCGTGACAACACTAACTACTATTACTACTACTTCTTACTACTACTACTACTACTACTACTACTACTACTAAACTAACATTACTGACCTTACTACTAACTCAGGTTGGTGTATATTGTGTAAACACAGTCCCACAGCACCCAAACAGTGCGTCAAAAAGCAAACAGCTGAGCTCATTTATTTACCGTTTGTCGAAGTCATAAAACAGAGCACTGTACTGTACCAGATCAAAGTACATCGTATCATAAAGCCAGAAATGTACACAAACACAGAGGAGGTATATTGTGTACACTATTGCTGCAATGTCATAGCCGGAGGTGGGTATTTTAATAACTTATTTACTCAATTCCATGTACTTTTACTTTATTTTATACTACGCTTAGATATACTGCACTAAAGTATTATTATATTGATGTAACTTTCATATTATTTGTGTTGATTACTACTATACTAGCTGTACAACAACTCACCTGAATGTAACAGATAATACTCCCTACAACTGTACAATAACTCACCCTTATGTAACAGATAATACTCCCTACAACTGTACAACAACTCACCTTTATGTAACAGATAATACTCCCTACAACTGTACAACAACTCACCTTTATGTAACAGATAATACTCCTACAACTGTACAACAACTCACCCTTATGTAACAGATAATACTCCCTACAACTGTACAACAACTCATTTATGTAACAGATAATACTCCCTACAACTGTACAACAACTCACCTTTATGTAACAGATAATACTCCCTACAACTGTACAACAACTCACCTTATGTAACAGATAATACTCCCTACAACTGTACAACAACTCACCCGTATGTAACAGATAATACTCCCTACAACTGTACAACAACTCACCTTATGTAACAGATAATACTCCCTACAACTGTATACAACAACTCCCTTATGTAACAGATAATACTCCCTACAACTGTACAACTCACCTTATGTAACAGATAATACTCCCTACAACTGTACAACTCACCCGTATGTAACAGATAATACTCCCTACAACTGTACAAACAACTCACCTTATGTAACAGATAATACTCCCTACAACTGTACAACTCACCTTTATGTAACAGATAATACTCCCTACAACTGTACAACAACTCAGCCGTATGTAACAGATAATACTCCCTACAACTGTACAACAACTCAGCCGTATGTAGCAGATAATACTCCCTACAACTGTACAACAACTCACCCTTAACAACAACTTACCTTACAACTGTTACACACTGTTACACAAGGTTGAGTTTTACAGTTGTAGGGAGTATTATCCGTTACATAAGGGTGAGTTGTTGTACAGTCTTACATATACATTTCTATAATTTATGTCTTGATGATGCCGATCTCTTGCTATTTTTTTTATCGCTGCGTATTTAGAAGTTTATTACCACATTATATAAGTCATATTTATAACTCTGTCCGTGTCTAAGTCAACTTTTTTTTTTTTTGGAGCGGACATGTCTCTTATTATGGCCCCGTATCGTGTTACTTTGTATGACGACACTGCGCTCCGACTCGAGTAACGCTATTTTGAGTCCTTGAGTACCTTTTTTTCCTTGAGTACTACATATTTGGCCTAGTTTACGCGCGGTCCATTTGTCAGCGTGGTACAGAAATAGCTCGGCTCGTGAAGTCCCGTCTGCCTCCTACACACTCGTAACCTCCCCGGAGCCTGTTTCCACTCTCACCCTTCCCCCCCTATCCCCGCCCCCTCCGCTTCCTCCGACAGGAAGCAGGAAGAGGGGGGGGGGGGGGGGGGTGAGAGGGAGAGCATGCCCATATTAGGCGCTTCCTTTCGCGGCGGCGCACGCGGAGGAAACCCGTGACGTCACCGGGAGCCCTGGTTTCCTGAGGCCATTTAAAGCGGCGATACCGAGCGACTTCCGTGACCATATTAGGGCAATTGTTGTTTTTTTATTTTTGTATCGTCCACTCCAGCGTCGTTTTGGGGAGGATTTGTGGGGGATTTAATTTTTCTATATCGGTATTTTTTTATTTTTTTATTTTTGGGTGTGTTTTAGTGGCCAGCGTGTAGTATTTATTTATGTACGTGTGTAATCAGACTGTAATAGTGGGTGTTACGAGCTCCCTCTTGTGGTGTATGTACAAAACTACATACAGGTTAAATAAAAGTTTTCTTATAGTTCTTTATTTAGTCTTTTGAAAATACATTTAGTAACCAAAATTGTTGTGTTACTTTTCATTTAAATTGCTAATTTTTTAATTTTCTGATTTGTTATAATGTTGTTTTCTTGTCACAAACATTCCTGGAGTTGTGTTTTGTTTCATTCACACTTTTAACACATAAATATTAAGGCTGAGTTCTTCTGTCTGTTCCACCTTGTGATGTCATGTGGTAATACAGGAAGTGTTCCACTGCGTTTTTAAACTCCATGCACCTTCACTCGAATCATTTGGATTATTTCAGACCTGGAATTTCTAATCTCTACTGAATAAAAGGTAAAACGTAGATGATAATTTGAAAACTTCATGACATCACAAGGTGGAACAGAACATTTTGACTAATAATGCAAACAAAACACAACTCCAAGTATATTCATCCATAGTTTAGTAACCAAAATTGTTGTGTTACTTTTCATTTAAATTGCTCTTTTTTTTTATTTTCTGATTTGTTATAATGTTCTTTTCTCGTCACAAATATTCGTCGAGTTGTGTTTTGTTTCATTCACACATTTAACTTATAAACCTTGTATATTTAGGCTGAGTTCTTCTCTCTGTTCCAATTTGTGATGTCACGTGGTAATACAGGATGTGCTCCACTGTGTTTTTAAACTCCATGCACCTTCACTCGAATCATTTAGGTGATTTCAGACATGGAATTTTTAATCTCAACTGAATAAAAGGTAAAACATAGATGATAATTTGAAAACTTCATGACATCACAAGGTGGAACAGAACATTTTGACTAATAATGCAAACAAAACACAACTCTAAGTGCGTTTTTGAGGAGGTAAACACATTCTAACGTGGCTCAAAGTTCACAAGAGTCAATTTTGCGTAATATAGGACCTTTAAGATGTAAATGAATGTGGGGAAAAGTTATAATTCAGTTTGTTTATTTTCCAAAATTATAATTACAGAACAACACCCACATACGCAAACAAGAGCTGCACTATCCACTCACAGCAGAGGAGTTTGAGGAAATTTAAATGAGCCTAAATAGCTACTAGTATTTAAACTGAAGGAAATCTGAGCATTAAAGGTGCATTGTGTAACTTTTCTGGTGGAAGGTCCGTCAATGCTTTTCTACATGCTGCCGAGTTATTGCTTTGTCTGGAATGTTTCACAGTTTGGTATTAAACTTTTCTATCTTCATGGAGACCAAACCAGCCCAAGTTACAGGTCAGATCTGTGGAGAGGCGACCCCGCTCACAGTCAGAATGTCTGTTTTTTTAGGTATTTTTGAGCTGTAAAACCACTTGTAATTGAATAAATGTAAACTAGTAAACCAGTTTAATGTCATACTGTGGAACATTCCAGGCAGAGTAATGGCGTATCCGTAAGAACAAAGACGTGACAGACCCCCAACCAAAAAGTTACACAGTGCACCTTTAAAATGATCAGAAACACTTTGGCGAATGTGTTTAGATTTTAAAAACATGAACTTGCTCGATTATCGCTGGATGATGTCACAAGGTGGATCAGAGCATTTCACCTCTGAGCAAACAATGACCTAAATAAGAAGGATTACTCAAACATGCACGAATTAAAGGGGCACTTTGTAGGTTTTCAGATAAAGGGTCCGAAACCTTTGATTTTCTGTTGTTTTGCCTTAGCCTGATTCATCAGCCGGTTTCACGTTGTGGAAACCGTCTGACTTTGCAGCATTAGATTTCGTTCACTCGACGGTAGGTACTTTTTTAATTTAACCAATCTCTGCTATTTGGTCGTGACGTATGTAATGCGCCGCTAACGGGCATAACTGGTATGTTAAGCTTTTCCCAAATCCCGTAGGAAGAAGGACAATAACGTCTTTCTCCTTTTTAAGTCCTTAATCTTGGGAATTGTTGCCAACACAGAATATATGGCTCTTTGCTGATTGGTTGGTGCCCGAACTCCCATTTGTGGGGTTCTTGCAAACCGTATAGTGAATTCTTATTACTGACCTAGTTGCTGGAGAGAAATGAAATTGAGCAGAGGCACTAGGTGGCACCAGCCTGGCTAGTTTTGCCCGGAATGTCCCAGAAAATGGCGCAAAACTTGTCAGTCTCCATGGAAACAAGCAGGGGACTCCACCAAACTATAGCGATATTTGGAAATAGAAAACACCTGAACTTGACTAAATGAAAAATATATGTGTTTATAGTAGTAATGGGTCTTTTGGGACTTTTACGGGATCCAAATCTTCTCTGTTCATGCCAAAGAGCCATTCAGGAGACCGACTCTCTGGCTTCTGTCGTATAAATAAACAGATTTCTCACATTGTAATTTATCTCCAAACTACTTCCAGAGAGAAATGGGCCAAGGCTCAGATCTGTTTAAAATGGTTCAAACTGAGAGTGGGGGTGTGTTTACCATTTGAAATGACGCACTACAATAATAATAATTACTGTAATAACTGTTATTATGATGAAGCCAAATCTCTTTTTTTCTCTTTTTGTGCACAAAGCCCACACTCATGTTTTCCTACTCAGATTCTGTGCTGATTCTTCGTCATAAACTAAAATTTAGCCAAGTTAAGAGACTTGAATTAAGAAGATTTTAGTACGAATTAAGTAAATTTAACTTGAAAATTAACAATGGAACAAGACTATGTGTAGTTAAATATGAAAACACATCTTTGCTACACTTAAAGGTGCATTGTGTAACTTTTCTGCTGTCAAATGCCTTTCTCTCAGTTATTGCTTTGTCTGGAATGTTACACAGTATGGTATTTAACCGTTCTATCATCAGGGAGACGAAACAAGACCAAGTTACAGGTCAGATCTGTGAAGAGGCGATCCCACTCAATCAAAATTTCTGTTTTTCTAGGTATTTTTGAACTCTAAAAACACCTGTAACTGAATAAATGCAAGGTAGAACTGCTTAATGTTGTACTGTGGAACATTCCTTCCATAGAAACAAGCAAATGATGGATCTACAACAAAAAAAAGTTACAAAGTGCACCTTTAAGATATAAAAATCAACTCTTTGCACTTAAACTAAGAAACAAAATCCAGTGTTTCCTGAATTAAGAAAAGAAAAGTTGAATCTACTGAAATCAAGTAATATGTTTTAAGTCATTTAAGTCATTTTAATTTACCCAGATATAATTTTCTTTTGGAGTGTTGTGTTGGTTCAAAGTTAACCAATATAACAACCAGGGTGTCCCCAGGTTTGGCTACCTGTTACGACCCAGCTCTGTTAGGGATGAGGGAAGTAACAAAAATAAAACCAAGATGTAAAATGGAATAAATGAAATAATGTTTAATTAACAGGAATGCAAAGGTAAATTAACAAAACAGACTAAAATATACAGAAAATAACCTAAACTAAGAGATAAAACAACAGACAAGGAGTTTTGTGCCACAATACTCAGTTTATTCTGTTGTTCTGTTTCTTAGTTTAGGTTATTTTCTGTATATTTTAGTCTGTTTTGTTAATTTACACCCGTTAATTAAACATTATTTAATTTATTCTATTTTACATCTTGGTTTTATTTTTGTTACTTCCCTGTCCCTAGCAAAGCTGAGTCGTAACAAATTGGGGACTTGTCCAGGAGCTGAACCCAGAACCTCTTGCACCCAAAGTGAGAATCATACCCCTAGACCACAGGTGTCAAACATAAGGCCCGGGGGCCAGATCTGGCCCTCCAAGACCTTTAATCTGGCCCTCGGCTGATTTTCTACTAAAATATTTTCATTAAATTTTCTATTAAAATATTGGTAATTTTCTGGGCCGCTTAGCATAACAGCATCTCCAGAGCCTCTGTACGTGGCCCCTCCCAACAGAGCTGCACAAATGAAGACTTGTCTCTTTCCAAACGCTCTTAAAGGACGATCGTTTTGACTGTTGACCGTGACACCCTCATCAGAAAAATAACAAAAATGAGAAAAGTGGACACCAAGTGCAGGATTTTCCAAGAAAAATTGACTCGTTCCAATTTGCATAAAAGTTAACGTTAAAACATTGTGTTGAAATTGCATGCAAAGAGTTCATCAATTAAAAAAAGATTTCCGTAATAGATTTGCGTTTCTCTGCACAAATATTTGAACTTATTGCTATTTTTGGGGTATATATGCTATGAGTTTTCTGATCCGGCCCCTTTGGGATCACCCCTGCCCTAGACTGTAATACTACCTGTAATAAGACCTTTTTTAAGACCTTTTTTAAGGCCACTTAAATAAAAATTAAGACCAACATCACACCCATTATGTGGGCGAAAAACACCAGATCCAATTCTAATAATGACCAACCAACTACTGCATCTAGAATCTAAGAGCCACTGTCGATTAAACCTACACTTCCCCATGATCCAACCCACGTCTTCCTGCACTCTACTGACTCATTGCCGCAGGTGCCAGAAACCAAAGTATTGTGTGCTCATACACCAAATTAGACATTCATTCATTTTACATTATTTCATGTTGTTTTTTTCCTCCCTCCTTTTAACGTTGCACTGCAGCCCGGTTGAGTTTACAAAAAAAATAGGCTAATGAAATGTAAGACCTTTGTGAAAAAAATAAGACTTGGACAACATAATTTAAGACTTTTCAAGGTCTTAACTTAAGAACATGAAATTTAAGACCTTTTTAAGATTTTTAAGACCCCGTGGCTGCCCTGAACAACACATGAAAATTAGAAAAAGATCCGGTTCTTTAAAAAATTAGATCCGATTCCAACAGTTCACGTCAAAGAACCATTTAAAAGAGCCGTCTCGTCACATCGCTAATTTATACCATACTACTCAACAGGTTGACAGGTTAGAACATTCATTTTACTAAAACACAGTTAAGATCATTATATTTAAGATTTTTGTAAAAACACTGCATGTTGCTTTCCGAATTTGTCCATTTTTTATGTTTAAAATTTGACTTCTTGGTTGGAATTCACACTTGGGAATTCTTGGGAAAAGTCCTCTAATGTACACAGAAATTATTATCTGACTAATACAAATATAAGATAAGAAAACACGTGTAAATTGTGCAAACTTTTGTCTAGAATTCTCCCTAATGTGAAGTCGAAGTTGATTTAGAATCCTATACTTCCTGTATTTTTCCAACACATTTTTAAACTTTTTTTTTTTGCAAATTGCTTCTTGATTTGTGTAAAACTATAATTTATATTGAGAACAGTTACAATCCCAACAAATTAAATCAAAATTAGAGAATCATTAAACTCTGTCAAACGCACTTTAAGGAAGTTTTTGATGAAGAAACCTTTAATCTTAAAAACAGTGTATTTGTGTATTAGTATTTTTAAAGATAACATAAGAAATAACACAAAAAGAGCCATCAAAAATGTTACAAATCTTTTATTACGATATTCATCATTTAGTCAATAGTCGTTGACATTTTCTCTATAGGATTCGCCTTTATTTTACAGTTGTTAATGTGCAATTACCTTGGATAATGTTGGGTCACAGTTACAGGGCTTTTCACAAAGTTATTGGCACTTGGAACACAGAAAGAGGAAGAGGAGGAAGAGGAGGAGGAGGAGGAAGAGGAGGAGCTGGACAGGAGGGCCACTGGTGCTACAGGCTTAACACGGACACAGACACTGATAGTGAAGAAGCGCGAGTCTGGCTAAATATTGATCGGTCATGCACAACAAACATGAAGAACCGCTATGTTGGTGCATCTAGTTTGTAATATACAGTATTCATCTATACATGTATATAATCGTATTTATAGTTATGTATATATTTATATGTACTGTTCAGTGAAAAACAAAAGGGTTTCGGAGCCGTGCCACGCCTTAATCCATTCACGTGTCTCGTCTCTACGCAAATTGTGTAAACGTACTGTACATGCTTCGAAAGTGTTAGCAGTAATTCAAATAAATGAGGATTTTTGAGTTGGCTTCGCCCACCCCCTCCCCACATCGAAAAAACAATTCCGTTTGGATTATAACAACTTCGCGGAATTCAGGAGTAATAAAGTTGCGCAAAAAAAGTAAAGGGTTTCTAGCCAATAAGCGATCCGCCGAGTTGGTATCGTGGTACAAGTTGCGTCATTTAGGGCTCCGTAGAAGTTTTTAATACTGGTAATACCACAAGTCGGTATCTGAAAATTTGTTCCCTTTGCGCTCCCGTAATTCTTTCTCATAACACGTTTTGTTCCTGTAGCTTTTCTTTATGCTAACTGGACTGAACATGGCAACAGCTATACTGCATCTGCGTCGTCAGGTTGTCGAAGGCAACCGTGACCGAGGTGGATCAGACGATATATAGGAGGAGCCTCGCAGCGCCGTGAGGAGCACTGAGAGGCGAAGAAGTTGAGGTGTATTCAGATCTAGCTACCTGAAGTCACTGCCTTGCTTCAATGGACACCCGTTTAGTGGAAGTGGTGTTCATGGACCGCGTCTCAATTCTCAAACTTGAAAATTCTTATACGAAGGAGGTTTTGTTGGTATTTTCGACGCTAAACGATCATACTGTTGAAGTCGGTTATCTGCGATGACGTATGATAAGGTTGACGAGCCGATCGGTTGAAGTTCTTGAGGTCTTGGGTTTTAAGTAACCGAAAAATCTTTGCTCGACTGATGAAGAAAACGACTCGGAGAATGGTTTGTATCTTGGTTTTAAGTGACCGAGAAAACTGAAAACTTTGCTCGACTGACGAAGAAATCGACCAGGAGAATGGTTTGTATCTTGGATTTAAGTGACCGAGAAAACTTTGCTCGACTGATGAAGAAATCGATCCGGAGCATAGTTTGTATCTTGGTTTTAAGTGACTGAGAAAACTGAAAACTTTGCTCGACTGATGAAGAAATCGATCTGGAGAATGGTCTGCATCTTGGTTTTAAGTGACCGAGAAAACTTTGCTCGAACGATGAAGAAATCAACCTGAAAATGGTTCGCATCTCGTGAAGGAAGCAAGGAGTTTGAGGTATCAAATTTTGAGAACTGGGATGCGGCCATGACAAGAGGTCTGAGGGACAGGAAGCACAACAGTCTGGCTGAGTCCACTGGCCTGTTGCGGGAATCCGGATCTCCAAACTCAAGAGTTACGAGCTGGGTGGACTTCGGGGGAGTCTGTAAACCACCGCGGCGACTAACACTGATCTCATATGAACCTAAAATTGAACTCCGAGTTTGCTCAAAGTAAACCTGAACTTCCTTTGAACTCGACCCGGATTCCATCAACAGGCCTCAGAGGTATCGGAGTGTGTGTGGGTTTACAGTCCAGCGCTAGGCCAACTGAGGTTTTGTCGTTGTTGATACCCTAAGTCCATTCAAAACACAGTACTAAGTTTGTCTGCCCGTACGAACCAGGTGGAGTTTTCAGTAATATTGTGAAACATGCTTATATTTGTACAACACATCAACAGAAAAGAGTGTGATCAAACAGTTAGAAGTTACCGGTTTCCTCTCCTTCGCTAGCGCCATTGTCGTTCTGCAATTCGAAACTGCTAAAATGCCTGCTAACAAACACGCTAATAGAAATGGCACACGTAAATGAAAAATAAACAAAACAAAACAAAAAAAAAACAAATCAGTAAATAAAAGAACACTTGGGTTTCAACTCAACAGTCTTCGCGAATATTTACATAAACAACCGTGCCACGCTCAAATAAGGAAATCAGTGAAATTTGTTTGAAAAAAGGACACGCAGGAAAGCTAAAGGGGGTTGATTGCTACACATCAACAACAGTGAAAAGGTGCTTTTCTCTTAAGGTGCTCCAGCCTTCACTCTACGCCTCGCAAGGTGCAAAAGTCCCACAGGTCAGCCATTTTGGATTCTAAAATTCAAGGTGGCACTAAGTCATGGGCATATTAGACACATAAATAGAAAATGTACACTGGAAAAAACGGAATGTCTGCAAAGGTTCAAATGACTTTAAGGTAAATTTTCGGTTTGGTTTGGGATTTGGAATATACGGCGTCTCTATTTTAAACAAAAAATATCTGACAATAGACTAAGTATCGTAATTTATAGTCGACAAAATCTTGACACACTGGACAGATTTAGAAAAAACAAGAAAATTGGTCACAAATCTAGTCTTACTAACGTAAAAAAAATCACTAAAAGCTACTCAAAACAAGTTTAATATTCAGAATTTTAACTTTTAAAAAAAAAAAACATAAACACAAAAATGTTGACTTTAAATAAATCTTGAACACGCTCGTTCAAAGTTAAACGAAAACCTGTTTAAAAGTTTTCGGATCAAGGTCAAAAATGAAACGCGAAAAAACTTGCCACCGATACTGATTTTAGGTGAACATTTGAGTCCTTTTGAGTGCATTCCGTTGTCTGCAGTGTACGTACCAGACACATGCACACACACAGTACCATAACCTTTTAGGATATTGCTTTCCCCCTGACATCGCTGCGTCTGATTATTGGTTCATTTAAAAGGCACATTCAAAGTCTCCGCCCACTTCTCCACTAGTGTTGGAATAAGCTTCATCACAGAGGCAGACGTTGCACTTTTTACTAAAGATCATGAGCTCAACAGTCAACAGTCGTGCCAGGTCGACCAGTCTTTACTCTTTAGAATGAAATGCGTCGAAACCAACCAAAGAAATGTTTTAAAAAGAATTCTGAAAAAGACTGAAACATATAGTCCCGTCTGCTATAAGTCAGCCATTTGAGGTTCTATAAGAGGTCCTACGTTAACACTGCAATGTTAGTTTTATACTATGATCTCTGCAAAAATATGTTTACCTTATTGTGATATATGATTTTAGTAAAACATAAAGTGAAGTTAAACTCCCTTGCTCTCTGCTCAGAACATGCCAGGCATGGACTCTAATCATATAAATATACTTCTAAAAATATCTTTGACCATCTTTGATTACCAGTTGCCCTTAAATTTACTTTACAATCATCTTAGTAAAAAATCTTACCTTCTCTCCTGATCACATCATAGAAAGAGGAACATGCATTTAGAAAAGAAAAACGCACCGTAAAAAAAAAACGACATCTACAAAAGTTTAAATGATTTGAATTCAGAATCAGGTTTAGATTTATTTAGTTTGGATTTATTGTCTTTTAGTAAAGCTTTTCTGACTGGTTTCATATTTTCTTTAAAAGCTACAATGTAAGAATTTTGTTTTAGAAAAAGAAAATGAAAACAAACTGAAAATCCCTAAAAAATAAAGTTAACGTGATCTTCTGTGAATATAAAACGCAACCATTTTGAGTTAAACCAACTTAAAATAATAACTTTCAACCAACTTAACATTTCAGAGTCGAAAGAGTGACTTTTTAACCAATTTGTATAGACCCAACGTTAAAAACAATTTTGAGAACGGAAACCGGTCAGAATTACCTCAAAACAAAACCGTAAATTCAGCCCGACGAACTAAACTAAATAAATCTAGTTAAGACAACTCAAAACAAGGTAAACATTCTGAATTCAAATCATTTTAACTTTTGTGGATATGTTTACAGCGCTTTACAGTATAATTCAGGACCAACACCGCACAGTGACACAAAGTGAGATATATCTGGCGTGGAGAGGACAGGTGCCGTGAAGGGGGGGGGGACTTACTAGGGGTGGAAGATGGTGAGCTCAGGTAGTGTTCAAATGAAGGGGGGCAAATCGACTCCCAAACTCCACCACAAGAGGTCAGGCTTGCATAGAGGAAAAACATTCACTCAGTCACTCCCCCCTATTGTAGCCTGACCCTGCACACCCGCCCACCACTGTCCAGGGAATGTATTCATGATTCATCAAGAGGGGAATCGCACCCTCGCGCTCTCCGTTCCATTTTTCGATCTGCTTGTTTTTCGTTTTCATCACAAAAGCAAAAAAAATGTGTTTAAGTCCAGGTTACAGCGGGCGCGTAGTTGGGCCCAAGCAGTGTGGAACAAAAGTCACATGGAGGAGCAAGCACGGGGGAAGACTGCAAAAACAAATATATGAGTTGAAAGGACTTAAAGTTTGAAAGTTGTTCTTGATTTGTGTAGTTTTGAGTAGGTTTGACTTGTTTTGTTTACTAGATCTAGATCATTTTCAGGATATTTGACTGGTTTGAAGATTTTATTTTCTTACTTAAAAGGCAAGAAATTATGCCAATGCACTAAAACGGTTTTATTTTAAATATTAAAAAGTACAATACGTTACTTTCTGAAAGTTGCACGTCACCTGCAGAAAGTTAAAACCACACTTTGGACCATTCTCTGTGAAGATGGTTACGTTTTATGCCATAATGTGAAAGAGAATAGCCAAAGGAACAACATTTTAAATGGAAAGACGCAGGCTGGTGAAGATGCAAGCCTGCTCAGAGTAAGAATTCATGTTTTTTGTCTATTTTTGGCTAAAAAGTTACACACAATTATATAATCTAGATCCGATATGTCCAAAAACAAAGTAAATCTAGTTAAAACTACTCAAATCAAGCCAAACATTCTTAATTCAAGTAATTTCAACTCATGCAGTCATTTTTGCGGTCTGACCTCCCCAACACGGAGTTCAAAACAAAGCTGCGGCGTCCCCGGCTACTCCCGACAGAGTTTCCCCTGACGACTGCCCGCCCCCGGACTCCAAGCCCCCGGACACGCCGCAGGCTCCGCCCCCGCTGGACTCCAGGGAGGCCGGGTCAAAGCCCGGCTCCGTCCCCACCAGCGCGTCCTCCTCCGTCTTGACGTTCTCAGGGAGGTAGGCGGAGTAAGCGTCGCTCTCGGCCATCAGCAGCTTGAGTTTGGGGATCCAGCTCTTGCGGACCACCCGTCTGGCGTTGGTGCACATGTCAGCCGCGATGGCGTTCATCTCGCTCTCCTTGAAGCTGGTGGCGAAGTTCTGGCAATAGACTGCGGGGGTGAGGAAACAAAAACAAGCATTAAAAATATTCATAAGGAGAAAATACAGAAAATTCAGGACTATAAGCCTCTAGATTTTTCTCACACTTTGAACCCTGTGGCTAATAAAACAATGCAGCGAATATATGGACGGATTCTTTGTTTGGCACATTTTCCATTCATATTTACGGTCTGTGGTAACACATCGGATCTGCGCGCAGCCTGAGTGGAGAAAACGCCGCTGTCTGTGCGGTTAACACATGGATCTAGGGTCAACATGAAGTTGCTACAATAGCTGGTGATATTTTCAGTGCACTCAAATAGCGGAATCAGTGAATCGATGGTGAGATTTTGGCGACGGCAGCGTGATGAACTGACTCAGTCCAAAAAGACGACAAAAGCTTTCAGAGGCAATAAAAGCAGACGGCCCGAACCTGACGATGTTTTTGAAGATGTGGACACCTGTGGCTTCTGTTCAGGCCTACAGTATATATGTACAATTTAAAAAAATTTGTAAAAATTTTGTAGATGGTATTCAGGTGCGCTCAGTAGTACGGATTTTACGGTAATCACTTTTTTTTTTACTTCATACTGATTGATTTTTGATTTATTTCATTTCAATAAACATGTTTTTAATAATAATAATAATGCATGTATATAAAAACATAAATTAACAATTAAATAACAAAATAATCAAAAAAGAATAAATGCATTTCAGTGAATAAACATATTAACCTTTTCAACTTCAGGGCCCAACTTTCTGTACATAAAAACATAAATTAACAATTAAATAACAAAATAATCAAAAAAGAATAAATGCATTTCAGTGAATAAACATATTAACCTTTTCAACTTCAGGGCCCAACTTTCTGTACAAAGTAACTTGAAGGCCAAGAAGGTGCAGACAAAGAAAAGCCGCCCCATCAACTCTATACATTATTATTTATGTTAGGAAATGCATTGCCTTCCCCCAACATCGACAAACCAATAAACTCTGTGTGTCCGTAAATGACCATGAATCAATTGTGCCCATTCACAAGAGCGAGATGGGGCCAGTTCAATTGTGTTTAATAAGATAACATTTGTTTTTCATTTAATTGTAAAGTATACCACATTATATGTACTTCAGTGTATACATTATGAGTAAGTTTGGACTCTGATCTGCACTCAGTGTGGGATAAATGGTGTCACCTAGTGGTTAGAACGCACTACAGCAGTCTTATCCCCCATCCCATCTATGACATAAGCATGAGTCTGCATTCAGTGAGTCCATTTTAGGTAACTCACTGAGGCATTTCAGTTCACATGGCTATAAATGTGACATTATTTTGACAGTTTAAAAACCTGCTCTATTCATTCACTTTATCATAATACTTACATTTGACTGCGTGTAGCACTCTGTTGTCCAGTGGCTTTCTGCTGGGGTCATTGGTGGAGGAGCGGATGCCAGTTCCACAGCTGTTAGCCAAAGTATTTCTGAAATATCAAAAAAAAAAAAGTATTTATTCACATTTATTGTATCTGCAGACAGTGCTCATTTGGATGACAGCACTTGCTGTTTTTATTAATTTATTAAAAGGAACTGTATGTAAGATTTAGATTTTAAATTCCATAATTATGACACAACTGTGTCCCCAGATATGAGGTAAACATATTCAACTCAAATATAGTTTTTACTAATAACTGTAATGTTCATTCATGTTCATGTTTATTTGTAATTATTATAATTTATAATTTGGTGTTTCGGTCTCAAGATGATTATCCAAGCTAATGTAGTTTTAGAAAACTTTATTCATCCCAAAGGGCAATTCATTTGTAGCTCCACAGCTCCACAGCCGACACTCAATTATTATCATGAAAACAAGATAGAAGACACAAGGTAATGGAAAAGAAGTCGATGATAAGAGAGAGAGGAGTAAGGAAAGTACAATAGATTAACAGTGGTTCACCTCTGTGTTTAGCAGCTTATCTCTGAAGGAATAAAAGACAGCAGATAGTGATTTGTTTTGGCTCAGGGCACATTAGAGTGCTGCTCGGACGGCATCACTGACAACTCTGTGGACAGGATGTGCTCTGGTTGGCCAATGATACGTCTGGCTTTTCCTGTCACCCGTTTCCTTCAGAGTGCCAATCAGACCAATCAGAAAGCAGAGTGAGTGTCACATGACTCTTTCATTTGGGTTGCCAGTTTCAATGTTGAAATCCAGTTGGTTTAAACCTAAAAAGACTCTTTGTTCTGAATTGTCAATAAACCCCAGCACCTGAGTCAGTGCCTCAGCCTCTGCAGTGAATTCTGGAGGTTCTGAGTTTTCACATGAGGCCTGGTCTGTCCACATACTGAGAATGAGAAAAACTTGTATGTGTCCTCTATCTGCAGGTTAAGGCACTGGTGACATAGGCTGTGATAGTAGCTCTACATCCTTTGATTATTATTTTGCAACGCTTCATCGACCTTTTACCACATGTAAAGACTTGGGCATTTGGACTGAAAAGAAATAGATTGAAATTCTGTCTCTACTCATTTTAGATTTTCCTTAATGACAAAAAGTCAACAGTTCATCACTAATATTTTGTTAACAGAAATATATATTAGCTTTGTCCTCAAATCAACGGGTTAGATGATAACTTCATTGACGTAAAGTAACGAAATAAAAATAAACACAGCCTGCAGCTAACTTTGAGCACACTTTTATTTGCACATAAAAGCTGAAGTGCTAAATCGATTTAAAAGCAGGACAGAAATAGGCACAGACCTGTCAAAGAAGGCAGCCAGCAGCCTCCGCAGCAGCACCTTGTGTCTGGTCCCCGCGCTCACATGACAGTTCATCAGCTGGGCGCGCGTGATGTACACCGACGTACCTGGGCACACACAAGAACACAGTGAGAATGAACGGCTTATTTCAGGTTTCGGGGCAGGGCAAAGCGGCTTAAATTTGCACCACAATATAAAAGAGAACATTTCTAATAAAGGCGGCTTCTAAACTATTTGTACTTGTTTCAAACTATTTAAAGCGCCCATATTATACCATTTTCTGATCTATGTTATAATGTTAGTTGTCTTTAGTTTCATTCACACATGTTTAACTCAATAATTCTGTATTATATAGCAGCTCATCAACACAAATATAAATGTAAAAATTTTAATATTTACATACATTATTCCTACAAACAGCGGGTCACTAATGGCTACAGTGCTGACTCGGTTTAATCCATTTCTTAAAGTTGAAATTAAAACATCCCACACTCCCTCACAGACACAGGTACAGCAGTGACAGGCCCCTGCTGCTTTGACCGAGAAGCAGTTCTGTCCAAATGTGGTGGACCTTAAGTTCACTTGCCAGGGATGTAACAATAACCGAAATATTGTGATATCGTATCGTCAAAGTTCTCACAATAATATCGTGGACCATCACAATATATCGAATTACAAGCCTCTTTGCTTAAATTAAGAGTTATGGTGCAGCAATAGCTAAAAAAAAAAGACAGAGGGAACTACATAGACCATGATCCTTTGCTCCATTTTAGTGCAGACTACAAGAAGAAATAACAGTTCTAAGCACTTTTAAGTCTTAGTTCTTTGGATTAAATCTTGTCAAGGCATTTAAAGAGGAAAAAGATATAGCAATAAATATCGTACCGTGCGATGTATATTGTGAAAATATTGTACTGAGAGATCTGGATATTGTTACATCCCTAATTATTGATTGATTGATTGATTTTTATTTATTTATTTATCTATTTATGTATTTTCCATGTATAACAATAAAAAAACCGCAGTAGATAAAAAGTAGGTGCAGGAAGAGGCAAAAAATCCAAATTGTAATCACTAATCCCAATCCTCCGCACCATATCATATGTGAGCTTTCCCACGATATTGCAATAAATATCGTACGGTGAGGTTCATACCGTGATGATATCGTATCGTGAGACTTGGATATCGTTACACCTCTACACTCTGCTCTAGAGGAGGCGCTGGTCCTGACTCCTGCTTCTTCACACCATCTCACAAACACTGGAATAGGTTTGGGCGGTAATACAGTATTACAGTATCCCGCGGTATCAAAAAGTAACAACGGTATCAAAAAATAAATAAATAAATAAAAATCTGCAGCTCATAAGGACCTATAATAGTATAATTGATATATTGATACCTAAATTTGTTTGCTCAGCACAAATTAATGTGTGGTTGTATTTTCAATTTAATAATATCAAGATTTAAAACTAATAGAGTCTATAATGCTTCTTTTATCTGCGTGGGGAGATGACACTCGATTAGTTTCATTCCGTTGTCTCGTGAGGTTCATAAGGGAGACTAAGAAGTTGGCAAGTCCGGCCGCAAACGAGTTGGTGCCAAAAAAAAAATACTAGTACTTCTGCAGCATTTTGGCTTCAGGTGCAAATTTGTTTAGATTTTACAGAAATGAAACTTAAAACTGCTCATTTGGCTCATTTGCATAAACTATAAAGCGTTGATAAAAACAGCTCGCTCTTTTTGCGCTGATGCGTCAGATTCTGCCGGACTTCAGGACACGACTCAGTGGAATATGAGTGTTCTTTCTGTGATGGTGAGTCTGTTCTGTGCTTCTGTCCCGCTGGAGATGGTTCATGCGAAACTTTTCAGAGATTATAAGTCTGCAGATCATACGTATAGACCGTATAGTGGTATAGTGAATTCGTAGCTTACCAAAGTCATACTAAAATATTTTGGTAATACTGTAGTATCGTATACCGCAGTAAAATCCTGAGAAAGTTTAATGCAGACATGTCAAACTCAGGCCCGGGGACCAAAGTTGGCCCATGATATAATTATATTTGGCCTATGAGATCATATCAAACATGTATTAGAGCTGACTGCCGGCTACAGATAGACTATAGAGACATTATTTATTTAATATTTTGTTATTATTTTATATTATGCTTGATCTGGATTCAATGTTTAAGCAACACTATTATTAAACATTTATTTTAATTAAAAAAAGGTTTAAAATTACATATCTGGAAAAAAAACCTGCAGATGTTGTTGAAATTTTTCTATAAATATTGAGTTTGGCCCACAACTTAATTTCAGTTTTTAATTTTGGCCTCTGTGAATTAGAGTTCGACACCTCTGGTTCAAGGGTATAAAAATTTGGACACCGCCCAACCCTTGCCTGGATGTGAGACTAATGTAAGACTAACAGGATTAACAGGACATTCTTGAAAGTTTATTTTATATTCCTTAACACTGCATGTGACATTGGTTTCTTATCTAAGTTCTTGAGTGTTTGTTTGTACAGCTCGCATGTTGGAAAAGGTTACATGCAGAGTTTGTTGCCAGTCACCACGTTGTAAAGCAATAGGTAAAATGTGAAAATATCATTGAATGCATGGTCTTTGCTCACTTATAGTCATCAGTCTGTAAAAGAAATCACATGCACCAACAGGAAACAAGTGAACTATATTGTCTAATCTAGTCACACTATGCCATAAACTTTAGTGAATCATTTCAAATCTAAACAAATCTACAGAAATTTCTAATAAAATGAAGAAAAAAAAAAACATATGACTAAACATAAGTCACTACAGGCCTACACAACGTTACGATAGCTGTTGTGCCAGGCAGTCCCGGGGTGCGAGACGTAAACATTGGTCACATGGGCGGTAAATGTGCTGCGTGATCGGAATGCCCGTGCCAAAGCCCAGGCATCTCGCTCACTGTGCATATGTGTGTATGTACGTGCCAGCGCCAACACCCCGGTATCAGTGTGTTACCAGTGAATCACAACGTAAACATGTGAAGTGAATCAGAGCCATTGGACGGAGAGGTGGGAGGCGTACAGATTTCTACATAAATATTGATTCAAAGATATTGTGAAACTGCAGCTGTGGCACTTACGTTAAAGGTGACTTTTTTTAGTGGAGGCCCCAGCAAATGCTTTTCACCGTGCAGATGTTATTGCTTTGGTCAGAAATAAACCTGTCTATCTTCATGGAAACCAAACTAGACGAAGTTACAGGTCAGATCTGTGGAGAGGCAACCCCGCTCACAGTCAGAACACCTGTTTTTGTAAGTACTTTTGAGCTATAAAACCATCTGTGATCGAATAAA
Source organism: Boleophthalmus pectinirostris (assembly GCF_026225935.1). Lineage (NCBI taxonomy): Eukaryota > Metazoa > Chordata > Actinopteri > Gobiiformes > Gobiidae > Boleophthalmus > Boleophthalmus pectinirostris. The sequence goes on along the minus strand of NW_026571115.1, from coordinate 28,732,417 downwards.
TGTCAAGTTAAGTTGTTTAATGTCATACTGTGGAACATTCCAGGCAGAGCAATGACATCTCCATAGAAACAAGCACGCGATATGTGAGTTACATAATACACCTTTAAAATACCAACTAAACAGACACTTCACATGTTAGAAAATACAAAATACATTGTGCAAAATTCATGTTTTTTTGTAGGGATGCACTGAAACAATAATGGTATCGGATATCGGTGCCAGTGCAGGAAAATTTGATCAGATATCGCTTCTGTGGTATCGGTTCAGCCAGTATCCTAGGCCAAAGATGTTCATTTTGTCTTCTTATGTACTTTAACTTCTTGGGTTCTTTTTAAAGACGATGCAGTAAAGTGTATTTACCTTGTTGACATGTTTCGGCTGCTCGCTGCTGTCGTCTTCAGAACAATATCCTGTTTGGGCCTTTAACCCTCTTCAGGCAGGCGTTGCAGATTTGCAACAGCTAAATTCCAATTACCTACTTACTCTAAATCCATATTTTATGAGCTTTTTTTTTTACTCAGGAGCCTTTTCTCCCATCCATGCTGATAAACGTGGGCGATGCAGACTGTGCAAGAATGACTACACACAAACGGCCTGCCAGAAGTGCAAAATACTTTTTTTGTTTACAAAGGATAAAAAAGTCAGGATTGTATATTACTACCCCATATTATAATTTTCCCCAAATATCAGATTTTTCCTGATACTAAAAATTAATTTGAGCCTGAGAGGGTTAATTTAACGTATTCTATTTATTGAGTGGCTGATCTACACCCAAAACAACTCATACTATTGAAACTTTAATTCCTATTACTGTAATTACTTGCAGGATAAATATCAGTAACATACTCAACTGAATCCATTTTGTAGTAAGTTCACTGTGTTTAAAGAGAACAAAAGCAATTTTCAGCTGGCATCTGCTGGTATTGTATATCAGAAAAGCCAAAATATCAGTATTGGAATTGAAAAAGCTGGATTGGCGCATGGCTAGTTTGATGTCGGCAAGTGAAACATCCACAGACATCTACAGAAAAGAAAACTACTAAGAATTTGTTTGAAGAGTTACACTACTGGTCAAAAGTTTTAGAATGCCACAATTTTTCCAGTTTTTTACAGTCTACTGTTGACTAAAAGGTATTCTAAACTTTTGATTCATCTTTGGCAGATATAACAGCTGAACACACTCGTGGCTCGTTCTTTTTGCAATAGAATTCAAATATTCTTCAGAAAGTTCTTCCCAAGTCTGTTGCAGAAGTTCCCATAAATGTGTGGCACTTGTTTCTTGGCTTTCACTCTTCTGTCCAGTTCATCCCAAAACCAGCTCGATGGGGTTTAAGTCTGGAGACTGTGCTGTTCTTTTTTTCCTGAGGTAGTTTTGGCAGAGCTTGGACTTGTGTTTTGTTATATTTTATTATTTTTTTAACCTCTGTCTGTTCAGTTCTTCCCTTTGTACCATTTTAAGCTCTTTAATGGACTTGCACGACTTGAATTGCAATAAATAACTGGAAAAATTAGGGTGTTCTAAAACTTTTGACCAGCCAAAGTATCTGTAGCGGAACTGAAAAAGCTGGATCGGTGCGAGGCTAGTTTGATGTCAGAAAGTGAAACATCCGCAGACATGGATTTGCTAAAATAAAATAAAAAGCAAACTAGAAAAAAACAAAAACAAAAACAAAAACCAGTAACAGTCCTACTAAGAATTAGTTTGAAGAGTTAGTTCTAAAAAATATTTATAAATGTACTTCATTTACACATAATGGGACCAAACTAAACATTTAAACTTCCCCTTCAAACACATTTCAAATAGAGCTGTTAAACTGGGCAGAACCTGGAGGACTAAAGAAAAGAGTGACGGGGGGAGGAGGGGCAGGTGTGGACATATGAGGAAGTGTGTGATTGGTCTGACACGTATCCACACTTTGACCCCCTGCAGCCAGGTGACAATCAAACACGTAGCTTTAATCAGTAGTAGTTGTTGTACTGGTAGTAGTTATATGTGATGTCTCATAGCACTTGAAATTTCAGTGGCCATTAGAGGTAAAACACACACTTAGTTTTTGATCGTTTTTGAATACAAAGCTGCAATTGTACAGTCTGATTCATCAGTCGGTTTCACTTCGTAGAAACCATCTGACCTCCAGCGTTAGGATTAATTAATTAAGAGGGAACTTTTTTTCATTTAACCAATCGCCAAAAATTTCCCAAATTCCGTAGGAAGAAGGGGAATAACGTCTTTCCCCTTGATAAAATTCACCAAACATTCTTTTTATTCCGGCTTTAAATCCTCGATCTTAGGAATCGTTGCCAACACAAAATGTATGGCTCTTCGCTGATTGACTGGTGGCCGAACTCGCACTTCCGGGGTTTTTGTGAACCGTCTAGTGTATTCTGATTCCTGACCTAGTCGCTGGAAGAGAAATGAAATTGAGCGGAGGCACTAGGTGGTGCGGTGTACCCAGTTTGCACTGAAATTCCCAATAAAAGTCTAGAAACAGTGGACATCAGTTATACAGTTAAAGGTGCATTGTGTAACTTTTCTGGTGGAGGGTCTGTCAAATGGTTTTCTCCATGGAGATGTTACCACTTTCACAGTATAGTATTAAACCTTTCTATCTTCCTGAGACCAAACTAGGCCAAGTTACAGGTCAGATCTGGTATTTCTGAGCTTTAAAAATGACCTGTAATTGAATAAATGTAAGATAGAGCTGTTTAATGTCATACTGTGGAACATTCCAGGCAGAGCAATGACATCTCCATAGAAACAAGCAGGTGATGGACTCAAACTAAAAGTTACACAGCGCACGTTTAAAAATCAAAACTCTTCACTATAAACTATTGTGTGTTGAAACTTCAGATGAATAATTTTTTGGACAAATCTATTAAAAAAAAGACTCGGAATATGAAGAGAATTCCAAACGCGTCTTACCTGAGACTAGCTCGAGCTTCTCAGCGGGGTCACCCTCCTCGTAGAGTTTGGGGTGACAGCGGTTGCCGATCTGTGCGATGAGCTCAGCAGGCAGACAGGTCAGGTCCCGCCCCCTCATACGCCCGCGCGTCTCTGTGTGGTCGGGCAGGGCTTCCACGCGCTCGCCGGTGGCTGCACGAGGAAACAGTTCATCGTTAACAGATTCATTTTGTTCATCTTGTTTTCAGTTTCGATAAGTGTCTGGCAAAGAGAATGGAAAATTTTATGGGCTTGTCTACATGTTCATAATAAATATTTCCTCGTCTCCATGGAGATTTACCTGGTATGTACCACGGAATAGCATTAAACTTATCTTCAAGCTATTATGTTTTAGGAATAAACATCTATAACTGAATAAAGAGGATTAATTCTGTATCTATGGAGATATATACACAAGTTTAATGCCATACTGCAGAACATTCCAAGAGAAGCAATAACAGCTCAATGGAGACAATCAGATGGCAGCAGGTGTGTAGTGGGTGTGGTACACGGGGGCACACCATCCACCCACTTTTCCCGACATGAGATACAAAAAAATATATATAAAAAAGCTACAACTTAAATGTCAAACCAGAGCTTTTGGCAACGGAGAAAACAATGAAATCTGCAGGACTGTCCTATAGAGACCTAAGGAGGGACCAGGACTGAACCAGGACTAAACCAGGACTAAACCAGGACTAAACCAGGACTAAACCAGGACTAAACCAGGACTAAACCAGGACTAAACCAGGACCGGGAGAGGCCTGGAGGTGTGCCTGCGTAGACCGTCGGGTGACCACAGTCCAAGATTAGTCCTGGTTCAGTCAGGGTTCAGTCAGGGTTCAGTCCTGGTTTAGACCTGGTGTAGTCCTGGTGTAGTCCTGGTGTAGTCCTGGTGTAGACCTGGTGTAGTTCTGATGTAATCCTGGTTTAGACCGGGTTTAGACTGGGTTTAGACCGAGTTTAGACGTGGTTCAGACCTGGTTCAGACCTGGTTCAGACCTGGTTTAGTCCTGTTTTAGTCCTGGTTCAGACTGGATTCAGTCCTGGTTTAGTCCTGGATTCAGTCCTGGTTCAGACCTGGGTTTAGACCTGGGTTAGACCTAGTGTAGTCCTGGTGTATTCCTGGTTTAGTCCTGGTTTAGACCTGGTTTAGTCATGAATCTAATAGGACACAATACAATAGGACAAACATATTGATTTGTTTTAGGGGGTTATTGGGGGGGTAAGCAAAATGAACAATTACTTTCAAAAATAATTTCTGGTCATTTGTTTCTAGTGAATAAGACAGTGCAGTTTATCCGTTTGCTTGGTTGTTTATTTTTATGTACTTGATGTTCTCAGTAAGTGTAGGTACAACATAAGTGCAGTTACCTGCGGCCCCCATGTTGAGCATGCTGTACATGGTGTACATGTTGCAGATCTGCCTGTACTGCTCTTCGGCGCTCTCGTCCGCACCCTCCTCCTCTTCCTCATCGTCATGGTAACTGATGGGCGAGTCGCTGGCGTAGGTACTCAGGGTGCCCGGGCTGGCTCCGTCGGATATGCCCAGACCCGCCGGCGCCGCGTTGCCATTGGTGCCCCCATTACTGCCCCCCAGGCCGCCCACCATCCCCGCCAGGCCCGAGGCTGTGGCCCCCATGCCCATCGCCAGTCCCAGGGCTCCGGGACTCTGGATGGCGCTGCCCCTCACCGCGTCCTGGGAGTATCGTGCCGCTTTCCTGGCCCCGCCCCTCCCCCTGAACCGGCCCCGCCCCCGTCCCGCACGCTGCCGCCCTCCCATAGGCGTTTGGCGACCGGGGTGCACACCACGGAGTAAGGGGTGGCAGCTTCGGGCTGGCCGGGCTGCTCCGTCTTCACGCGGGACACTAGAGGTAGAGGGGTGACGCTGGCCGCAGGTCGGGACACGCCGTTACTGGTCTGGGTGACGGGGCTCTGGGGCTCCGAGGTGGGGGCCTCTTCTGTGTGGAGGCCCTGGGAGTCACAGCTCGGAGAGGACACCTAAAGGGAGACGCGCACACATTAGAACATTGTACAGAGGTTCCATTGGAGGTTGGGCTCAGATGACATGATAAAGAGATAACTGGTTAAATGTAGGGGTGTAACGATATCCAAGTCTCACGATACGATATTGTCACGGTATGATCCTCACAGTACGATATTTATTGTGATATGGTGGGAAAGCTCATGATTAGGGATATAACAATATCCAAAACTCTTGGTACGATATTTTCACGATATACACAGGGTCTTAAAAGTCTTAAAAAGGTCTTAAATTTCATGTTCCCAAATTAAGGCCTTAAATAGTCTTAAATTACGTTGTCCAAGTCTTATTTTTTTGACAAAGGTCTTAAATTTCATTAGCCTGTTTTTTGTATACTCAACCGGGCTGTAGTGCGATGTGAAATGGGGTAAGAAAAAAAACAAAAACAACGTGAAACCATGTAACGTGAATGAACGTCTAATTTGGAGTATGCGCAAACATTACAGTGGCAATGAGTAAACAAACAGAGTGGAGGAAGACGTCGGATGGATCATGGGGAAGTGTCGGTTTAATCCACAGTGACTCTCAGATTCTAGATGTAGTAGTTGGTTTGTCATTATTAGAATTGGATCTGGTGTTTTTCATCCACACAGTGGGTGCGATGTTGGTCTTAATATTCATTTAAGTGGTTTTAAAAAGGTTTTAAAATAGTCTTAAATTTGTGGTAGTCAAACCTGGGGATATCCTGATACATCTCATGGTACGATATTTATTGCAATATTTTGTGGAGGTTAACAATCCTAACCTCTTAAAATGCCTTGACAAGACTTAATCCAAAGAACTAAGACTTAAAAGTGCTTAGAACTGTTATTTCGTCTTGTAGTCTGCACTGAAATGGAGCAAAGGATCATGGTCTATGTAGTTCCCTGTCTTTTTTTAGCTACTGCTGCACCATAACTCTTAATTTAAGTAAAGAAACTCGTGATTCGATATATTGTGATGGTCCACGATATTATTGTGAGAACTTTGACGATACGATAACAAGATTTTTCTGTTATTCGGTATAGTTAAAAGGTTCCAGTACAGATTGTATTGCAGCTTTTGAGGTCAAAATATGTCTGCAGTATACTATCTGCACCCAATTATAAAGCATTTATTATCAGGAAGTGCACGTGAGCATGCTAGTTGTTGTTAGCATTACCATGAAGCCACTCTGGTCTCGGAAAAAGTTGTGAAAAGATAAAAATGCTTTGTAATATTTCTGACTGTACATCTCATTAAAGAAAGCACACCCTCTTTAATTGTGTCTTAATTTCTGTCCGCTGCTTTACACACTCAAACCACAATTTATTTACCTGCTTCTTCAACAGCAACATTTGATCTACATTTTATAATCACATGACCTGTTCTGACCTGGTGTTCCGTTCGCACATACAGCACAAGTCCCTGCAGAGTCCCAGCAGCACGTGTACATACATGTCTCCAGATGAACAGGGAGAGGCTGTGTGCACTCAACAATACAACTCTACACTTCCCTCATGTCCTAATCGCACAAGAAATCACATTAAGCTCAAGCTACAGGCCCACAGGCATGTCTGGATCGCCTGTCATAGGGACTCTGTGGTCACTCATTTACTGCTCGGTTTCTACAGTAATCATATTGTTACATACAGAGATGGGCAGGTAAAATGCGAAAATGCTGATTTTTGTTGTAATACAGTTATTGGGTCGAGCCACTAATGGTTCAAATCAGGTTCAAAATTTGGGAATTTACCTTTTGGACATTTCAATCTCTTGAGCCTGACATCTCCACACTGTAGTATTCTAGTGAAACCCACCAATACTCCACTAATGTGTCTGTTGGCTTTTTATCAAATAATTCCCCATTATTGAGTAACACAATGATATACAACATGATCATAAAATAAGACAGTTTTATATGGGACACATCTGATAGAAGTGTCTCCAGAAATGCACACATACGTCGGACACATTTCTCCGTGCCTTCAGTCTGAGAGCTCATGTGTGCAGTCACTTGAGTTCTAAATGTTCAGCTTTATAAACAGTGACTGAATAGTGACATACACACTGCTGTGCTGCAACAATGAAAGCATTTATTTATTACTACTATTATTAGTACTGGTACCCTGTGTACTGTTCCCTCTGGGGTTTCAATTAGAGATTGACTAATATGTTTTTCTTCATGGCTGATTCTGATTAGCCTGATTCGTCTTCCGGTTTCACTTCATAGAAACTGTCTGAACTCGCAGCTTTAGGATTATTTTGCTCGACGATAGGCAGGTACTTTTTTTTATTTAACCAATCGCTGCTATTTGGTAGTAACGTATGTAAAACTCCGCTACCGGGGCTAACTGGTATATTAAGCTTTTCCCAAATCCCAATGGAAGAAGAGCAATAATGTCTTTCCCCTTTATAAAATTCACCAAACATTCTCTTTGTTCCAGCTTTAAATCCTCGATCTCGGGAATCGTTGCCAAAACAGAATGTATGGCTCTTCGCTGATTGGTTAGTGCCCGAACTCGCACTTCTGGGGTTTTTGCGAACCGTCTAGTGTATTCTGATTCCTGACCTAGTTGCTGAAGAGAAATGAAATTGAGCGGAGGCACTAGGTGGCGTGAGCCTGGCTAGATTCTGATACCAATTGTTTTGAAATCAGAACACCTGATGGCCCATAAGCTCTGCAGTATTTTAGGCCCCAATGTGTAGGCCTGATCTGATGATTTTCCTTAAATTGTAAACACTAAAATAGCAAAACAAACTTATTTCGCTTTAGTGCAAAAAAAAAACCCCTAAGAGCCACTAAAGAGTTTGTGATTTACTGTTCCCCAGGGAGGCACTCTACCACCACATCAGGCAGTCAGAGCTCCCGCACAGCTCACAGGAGTCATGACTTTAGAAGGGCCACATGTGGTATGGGAGGATCTGTCATTATCATTATCATTATACATCTGGAGACATGGGCACAACCTTCAAAGGACATTAAAACATTGGCCCCTCACACATAAAGTTGTGGTTTACTTGTGGTACCTTGAGGAAGAACTCGGTGCCCTTCTCCATGATCTGCTGTATCTGGAGGAACCCGGCGGTGTACATGAGGAGGAACTGGTCTCCCACGGTCATGCTGAGGCGCCCGGTGTAGCAGAAGGACAGGATCTGCTGGAAGCTCTGGGGCTGCACGGCCGGGGGCAGCTCCACCACGCTGGGGCTCACGTCACCGGAGCATCCCCCCGACCCCGAGCCTCCACCCGAACTGCTGCTGCTGCTGCTGAACAGGTCCCGGAAGTAAGCACTGCTGGCGGCTAGAACGGCACGGTGGGCCTGGGGGGAAGAGGGGAGGGGGGGTTTCTGGTTAGCATTTACGATGTGATGTAGATGGTGTGGTCAATATTGTTCTATATAGCAGGAGCTTGCCTGGTGTCTGAATACTTGTATCAGTACTTTTGCAAAGGTTGGGTAATGTCCAAATAAGATACTTCAAACAATACTTGGTTTGATACTGGTACTCGTAATGATAATAGTAACGGAATAAACCAATGTTTCAATATAGGAGTGTACAAAAATATTGATATATCACAGGGGTCTCCAACCTTTTTCCTCCAGTGAGCTACAAAACAAAACCCCAGAGAGCTACAAATTTTAGCGGTCACAAGAAATTTTGTATATAACAGAGCCACGGCAAGCCTTAGATGAAGTACAGTTAGATTAGGGGGACCAGACGTCCCTATTTCCCTGGGACAGTCCCTGTTTTGAGCCCTGTGTCCCCTGTCCCAGCAGATTTATCCAAAACCACTGATTTGTCCCAGTTTTATACAAGAAATGTCCCAGGAGTCTATATTTTTGACCAATTTGATCCCTGTCCACAGTAAAAAGAGGCATAAATTGTCATTTGTTTGGGTAAAATACAGAGAAGCTGCTTAAAAATGACCAAAACATAAAGAAAATGTGACTAGTCAGTATAGAAAAGTTTTAATTAATTACGCACTTGCTTCACAATTTTATTTCCAACCACCTCAAACCAGGGGTGTCCCAGTTTTTGAGTTTGAAAATCTGGTCCCCCAATGTTAGATGCCTATAAAATATACTGTATTTTCCACACTATAGGGCGCACTTAAAAGCCTTTAATTTCATCAAAAACGACTGCGCGCCTTATAATCCAGAGTGCCTTATATATGAATATGTTCAGGTGTCTTAGTATGACTTTAGTAAACTACAAAGCCACAACACTTGCAGCATTACAGCTTCCGTAGTCAGGAGCATCGCGGAGTAACACATACTGTGTTTCCTTTTAATATCAAAATGCACCTGTCAAGAGACACGCTCACAATGCAGACTTTAAACTCAAGGCTGTTATAAAGTGAAAGTGCGAGCTGCGTGGGAGCAGTGGATGAGAGAAGGCGAACACACATTCACCAAGACAGGGAGACAGCACCAAGTGACTTACACCACGATCTGCCAACAAATCGTGGACGCCTTGGCTAAGGATCAGTATCAACTGTGGTCCGAGCTTTCACCAAGACCAGAATCATCACTGAACTGCCAGGGAACAGTAACCACACTGACTCGGATAATGACGAGAGGGATGCGGGCGGGATGGACGCCGTAATTGCCCAACTGTTTGAACAATTATGAATTATTGTGAAAACACTAACAATTTAGTGCTGTCAGAGAGTATTTTTTTTAACACGTTACAATTGAACAAAGTTGAGAGTTATTGTGAATGCATTAAATAAAGTTTGACTGACTTATCTAACTGTTGTGTTTCGTTTAATGCGCCTTATAGTTGTGGTTTATATGTGAAAAAAGTTCAAAAATAGACCATTCAATGACCTTATAATCCAGAGTGCTCTATAGTGCGGAGAATACGGTACTATTACTAGAATTAAAATACTACAATTAAAAAAATAAATAAATACTGCAACACTTTCAATTTACATGTGTCTACAACAACAAATCTAATGTTATATTATTTGATTTGCTGTTGAAGTTCTCAGGACGTGTCAGAGACATAAGGCTAGCGCCACCTAGTGTCTCCGCTCAATTTAATTTCTCTCCAGCGACTAGGTCAGGAGTCAGAATGCACTAAACGGTTTGCATGAACCCTGGAAGTTGTAGATCGTGCACCGGCCAATCAGCGAAGAGCTGTGAAGCCATGACGTCAAACTCGTCGCGCCTGTCTGTCCCTTTTGTGGTTCAGCACAACAGTAAACAAAACGTCGAAATGGATGTAGACGAACACAAACATTCTGTGTTGGCAATGATTCCAGAGATCGAGGATTTAAAGTTGGAACAAAGAGAATGTTTGGTGAATTTTATCAAGGGGAAAGACGTTGCCTTTCTTCCTACGGGATTTGGCACATTACATATGTATGATACATGTACAGTGGTGAAATTAATCAGGTTTAATTATTCAGGCACAATACGTTTAATGTGTAATTCAGAAATCCCTTGGTGAGCTACTGGGAAGGGGGTGGAGAGCTACAGGTTGGAGACCCCTGATTTATCATGATACTAACTTTGGTGACACAGTATTGTTATCATATTGTCTCGTGATGTGTGATGGAGATATGAAATGTTGTTCCTTTTGTACAGCTGAATAAAAAAACTAATTTCCTGGCGGGGACAATAAAGTAAGTAACTAACACGACAATAACAGGGTATAATAATAACTCTTAAATTCAGATTTTGAAGTTCTTTGAGCAAAATTGTTGTTTTTAACATTTTACTTTTTGCTTTTTCCTCTTAACATTTTGAAAATCCGGTGTTTTGTAACATTTGAAATTATTCACAGCTCTACTCATAGCAGTAAGTATCAATTTATTCTCTACTCTGAGAAGTGTGCACTGAGTACATGTCTATTGTCTGCTGTGGTTTCTGCACTTGATGTGAAAGTTTTCTGTATTGCTATCATTTCCTGTATAAAGGTGAAATTAATATCTAAATAAGACTATCACGTAAACTATGATTTAGTAATCGTCATTTTAAAAAGGGCCCATGTTAGGCTATTTTGTTTCATTCACACATGTTTAACACACAAACCCTACATATTTATGTTCTTCTCTCCAACAGAAAACACACTGTTCCACCTTGTGATGTCATGTGGTCATACAGGAAGTCCTCTGGTGTGTTTTTAAAGTCCATACACCTTCACTAGAATCATATGGATAATTTTAGCCCTGGAATTGCCAATCTCTACTGAATTAAAGGTAAGATGAAGCTCTTAACTTGAAAACTACTGCTTCATGACATCACAAGGTGGAACTGAGCATTTTGAGCTGGAGATGTAGAGAGACTAATGATAAAGGGTTACTCAAACATGTGTGAATGAACCAAAACACAACTCCAGGTCTGTTTTTGATGAGGTAATAGAAGTCTAACATGGCTTAAAGCTCACAAGAGTCAAGTTTGCATAATTTAAGACCTTTAACAACACAAAATGGTGAACTCTGGTACCTTAAAAGTGTGTCCTTTGACCACCACAGAGACGTCACAGTAGAGCCCCTGCAGCCTCTGCTCGTTCAGACACTCCAGGACGTTGTTGCCGAAGTTTGGGATCGCCATCTGGAGGGTCTGGGCCATGGTGCGCCGAGCACACCTCGAATCAGTCTGTGAACACAAGGAAAGATCAGCTCAGTGCGTGGAACAGGAGGTGACGATGTCCAAATCCACTGTGCAGTTTGGGCACAGTGTTAAAACTAGGTACAAGATTTACTCTAGTATTGAAGGGAATCTCATGGTATTTGCGAAGTACTAAGGCTAGGGTTCGGATCAGGTATCAGTCCAATCCAATCCACTTTTTTCTATAGCGCATTTCATAAACAAATAGTTACCAAAGTGCTGCACAAATACATAACAACAACAACAATAATAAAATGATAAAATAAACACTCAGATTTAATCACACTCGTCTTAAAATAACAAAACCAGTAATCCCTTAATATGAGTTCAGCATATCCTGGTTGGCCCTTTAATTGGATGTAATGAGACTATTTACTGACTGATGTAGGTCCAGGATGTCTCATAATGTTTGCACTTTATTCTCATGCAAAGCTGGTCAAAGGATGGACTAAAAGGATAAATAAGAGTTACACAACACAACTGGATCAATCTTTTAACAAGTTTTTGAGATTGGCAGATACTTCCATCTTTTTCAGTTCTAATACCGATGTCGATATTATACCTGTAGCCACAAATATCAAAAATCAGGTACTAATCGACGAAAAACTAGTATTGAAACTAGATACTCATTTGAGCAGGTATCAAGACTAAAAAAAACCAATACACATTTACAGGACAGAAATTAACTTTAAAAGCTTTAGAATGATCCTGAGGGATTACACAGATATAAGAATACATGATAATATAAAAGAGAATACTATTATTTAATCCTGAAAATCACATTCTATCATCTAAATAAAGTGTTTTTATTATCCTTGCAGTACCAGAATCAGTACTGAGTAAGGAGTCTATTCCTTAGTATCGAAATTGAGTTTGAAATTTTAGTATTGTGACAACACACATCATATTTCAAGGCTAATTTGTTCATTATAAGAACCGTTTGGCCAAAGATTTACATGGCCTTGGTTATTTTTTGGTAGCAATGTTTAATTGTACTAGCCCTCACTAGCTTATCTTAGTAAAGTCAAAGTCAAAAGTCAAAAACTTACAAATATAATACAGTTTTGTGAGGTAGCACAATTTTAAAGATTTAAAATATCTCATTCTCGGTTGGATTTCTTTAAAAGGTACACGTTTAACTTTTTGATTCGGGGTCTGTCACCTGTTTATTTCTGTGGACATGCCATTGCTCTGTCTAGAATGTTCCACAGTATGACATTAAACAGCTCTATGTTATATTTATGCAATTACAGGTGGTTTTACGGCTCAAAAATACCTAGAAAAAAGAGAAATTCTAAGTTTGAGCAGCGTTTAACTTGGTCTGGTTTGAGCAGATCTAGCGTTTAACTTGGTCTGGTTCACTAGAAAGGTTAAATACCAAACTGTGAAATATTCCAGATGAAGCAATAACACCTCCAAGAAGAAAAACATTTGACAGTCCCTCCACCCGAAAAGTTACACAACGCGCCTTTAACTTCCAAACACTGCCTCCTCCATCTTGGTGCTGTACACTTCAAACGCCCGTGGCCTTAACTGGGTCACGTTGTGTTGTTCTATGTCAAATGCATGAGCAAGGAGCCTAAAAATAAAGTGCACATCCTCTGTTCGCATCACCAAACGTCCCCCACGCAGATACTGGGACACGTCCACACACTCCTAAGGACTCGTGTCATGCCACTGTGCCGAGCTATATCCTGTTATTCCACTGGGACGAAATGTAACCGAGAGCCACAAAAACAGGAACACGGACATTTACTTGATATTTTTTATCAATTTAATCGCAAAGTTGAGTCATTTTAAAACGTCCCATATTACACAATTTTCTGATCTGTGTTATAATGTTGTTTCCTCATCACAAACAGACCTGGAGTTTTTGTTTTGTTCCATTCACACATTTTTAAACACACAAACCCTGCATATTTAAGCTGAGTTTTTGTGATGTAACGATATTTTCACGATATACATTTCATGGTACGATAATTATTGCGAACAAAATTGTGAATATGCTACTTATTCCTTTTTAAAAGCCTTGATACTGTTATAATGGTCCTGTTGTAATATGAAGAATTAAGATTTGAAAGTGTTATTAATGTTAAATTGGCACTGACAACACCAAAGGATCATGGTCTATGTAGTCCTCTTTGGATGTTTTTTAGCTGTCGCTGCACAATAACAATGAATTTAAGCAGAGATTTGTCATTTGATATTATATTATGACAGTCTACGATAATATTGTGAGACTTTTGACGATACAATATCACGATATTTTGGTTATTGTTACGTCCCTAGGTGATACAGGAAGAAAGTGCTCCACTGTGTTTTTAAACTCCAGACACCTTCACTAGAATCATTTGGGTGATTACAACTGGAATTGCAATCTCTACTGAACTAAAGGTAAAAGGTGTTGTAACTTGAAAACTACAGCTTCATGACATCACAAGGTGGAACAGAACATCTTGTAGACAGACGACTAATAAAGGAAAACTGAAACATGTGTGAATGAACAAAACACAACTCAGGGTCTGTTTTTTAAGAGGCAACAGCATTATAACCTGGCTTAAAGCTCACTAGAGTCCATTTTGTGTAATATAGGACCTTTAATGGGAACACTGCAAAATATGAATAATAAATGGAAATTCTATTTAAACGTGTCTTCCATTTTGACAAAAAAGTTTCATTTGTGACTGGTTTCAAGATTATTTAGCCTAAAAAAAAAAAAGGTTGGGGTGTGCAATTTTCTCACCAATTTACACATAATTTACAAGTAATATAAATCCAACTTAATCAGCTGAACGAAAAACGTGTTCAGTTTTGATGTCATTTTAAAGATGCACTATGGACCATTTTGGAGGATCTTGCCTGTGGAGATGTTATTACTTTATCTGGAATGTTCCACAGAATGGAATTAAAATGACTAAGGATGTAACAATAACCGAAATATCGTGATATCGTATCGTCAAAGTTCTCACAATAATATCGTGGACCATCAGAATATATCGAGTTACAAGTCTCTTTGCTTAAATTAAAGAGTTAAGGTGGAGCAATAGCTAAAAAAAAGACAGTGAACTACAACGACCATGATCCTTTGCTCCATTTTAGTGTAGATTACAAGAAGAAATAACAGTTCTAAGCACTTTTAAGTCTTAGATCTTTTAAGTCTTAGATCTTTGGATTAAGTCTTGTAAAGGCATCGCAATAAATATCTTACCATGATATATATCGTGAAAATATCGTACCGAGACATTTGGATATTGTTACATCCCTAATCATGAGCCTCCCCACCATATCGTGCACTTTCCCATGATATCGCAATAAATATCGTACCGTGAGGTTCATACCGTGACGATATCGTATCGTGAGACTTGGATATCGTTACACCCCTAAAAATGAACGATCTTCATGGAGACAAGCAGGTAAAGCCAATAGGTGAGATCTATGCCAAAATGTATGTTTCTCATTGTGTTTTTATTGATGAATTTAAAGCCATACTGTGGAACATTTCAAGTAAAGCAAAAGTAGAAAAGCAAGTGGTAAACCCTTCATCAAAGTCATCCAATACAGTCGGTGTATACAAAGTTTCTTTAAAGAGGGAGTACAGTTTTAACACTTTTAGATCACCATGATAACTTTTGTCATTGTGAAAATGCTAAGTCCCCACTCTAAGTCACTCCCCCTTCAAAGCATCATCACGTTACAATGTCCGTGCATACCGATAATTAAACTATTACACATCGCATCAGGTTCATTAAGTTGTAGTGTAGCAAGAGTATATTTTTGGGTATTTTACTAAATTATTTCGTTACAACGCTGCAGTTTTGTTGCTTGTTTAGGGGAAGGAAACTCTTTTATGCAACACATTTGACATTTTCATTGTTTTGATGATTAAAATCGGTGTGTTTCATATGAGCTTTGCACAAGAAGTGACTTAACAAAGACTTTCAGTATTATTTTTACTGAACATTTTCGAATCGATTTGAAATATCAAATTGATTCAAAAGCTCACTGTATCGAGGTGCGTATCGTATCGTGGCCTATGCATCGATTTATGTATTATATCGCCAACTTCTTCATAATACCCAGGGCTATGTAGTGTATTGTTTAGTTTCATGTTTGTATATTTATGGAGAATTATAGTCCAGTAGCATGGGTCACGTAGGCTTGTGGTCTGCGTCTTGGGCAGCATTATTCTGTTTACTTTTCGAATAGGGCCCTGGAGAGATTACTTAATTACTCAAACATGCATGGATGACATCTAAAACCTCTTCAGGCATATTTCTGATGAGGGAAAAGCGTCATAACATGTAAGAATGGCCCAAAAAGTCAATACCGCCTCTTGAATTAATGCTACTTCTTAACAAAATGTCAGATAAACAACCATTATAACATTGATCAGTGTAAATCGCTGGGTTAGATTACATCACATCATTTAATACAGATGAGGGCAGCTATAAATATTGTTAAAATGCAACTTTTCCTCCTAAAACAGTGAGTTCTTAGGGAAAAATGTCTCTTGCCTCCCATCTGGTATATGATGACATTATCTCGTGCTAATATCTTGTGACAAAGAGCGCCTTTGTCCCTATTTATGTACATTTAATTTCATTTCACATCTATGTCAATATTCTACTAAACAGGTAAATATGACTATCCCAGTGTGAGACAGTATTTTGACCCCGGGATCAATATACCGCTATAGTAAAGTGACCCCCCATAGGATTTGGACTCCCCTTACTTTTTTTCTTTAGTAGTTATTTATATGATCATTATTTCTCATGTAATTTACTTTTATTACACACTGCTACATTCACATTCACTTTCTTTCAAGGTATTTTAAGAAATGTTTTGATGGATAACGACTTGGTATTTTGTGTAAATGTAACGTATTGTTAAAAAATTGCATATACATAATAATCTTGTCACTTTATATATTGTATTTTACATTGTTATGGTTATGGTTTTTAGTTTGCCATGTTCAGATAATCCACATGTAATTTTAAGTGAAGTTATTGATTACAGAAACCATTTAACAAATCTTCTCCTACCATCTATTTAACTACTCAACTGATCAGCCCTGTCTATTTGAACAAGATTCCAAATCTATATACATCACTTTGATTACCTAACTCCTTAATAACTACATTAATATCTAATTTTCAGTGAAATATGTTTAAACAGCTAAGTAATTTTTAACATTCAAAAGTTATAATCGAAATAAAAATACCACTGAGTTCTTCAAAAAACACTTTTAAGTATGTCAATATGTTTTAATTTGCAGATATAGAATTAATATTCAAAGTTTTTCTATAGAATTCAAGTTCTTTATTAATAAAATATAGGTTTTCATGGGGGGGTCAACATACCATAATAGGATTCTGACCCCGGAGTCAAAATACTATATGGTATGTTGATCCCAGGATCACCTCACCGCGGGGTTTAAAATCCTAAACCACACCGGGTTTGTTTTATTTAGTCTTTTGTTTAGTTAAGTTCATCACTACACACTAGTTACTTTAAATATATTTTATTTGGTTATATCTATTAATTTTGTTACATACAACTTACCATCTTATCTGTTACTCCACATGGTCTGGAGACAAAAGAGGGGGCGTGACCTTGGTCGGCCATATTTGTAGTGTCTGGGGGAGGTTTAGGCCCAGACCATGTGGAGGGAGGACTCGGTTTCTCTTTTGTTTTACAGATTTTGTTCGTTTGATTTTTCATATTTCATTGATTCTAATTGATTTTGAGCACTGTTATTTAAAAAGGGGAATTAGGCCCTCATAAGAAAGTAGGAAGCACACTTTAGAAACAGGTAAAGTTTCTAGAAGAACTAACCTGTGTTTGTTGACGCTGACCCAGAGGGAGGTACTTCCTGTCTGGGGAACTATAAATTGGGGGCAATTTAGCCAGTTGGGGGTCACGTGGGTTTTTCCTTTGTTTTGTTAATTTCTGTTGCTTTTGACTTTATTTAAGCACAGTTATTTTTGTGTAATTTTTCATTTTTTCCCCCATTGCTTCCCCACAAATCTGAAAAACACTACTCTTTCATAGCGCCAATAACAAAAAAAAACAAAAAACATTAAAATTCACAAAATTGCCATGTTTCCTCAGACATTAGAGATGTACTGATACTTTCATTTAATATATTGGAGTTCTGTTTGCGTCAACAGATGTAATAAGACTGTATAAAAGCTGTTGTTGGAACAGAGCGTGCTAAAAATCCCACTTTTT
Organism: Boleophthalmus pectinirostris; assembly: GCF_026225935.1. NCBI lineage: Eukaryota > Metazoa > Chordata > Actinopteri > Gobiiformes > Gobiidae > Boleophthalmus > Boleophthalmus pectinirostris. The sequence continues at coordinate 28,714,625 of NW_026571115.1, read as the reverse complement.
TTTACACCGAGCATCTCATTTTGAAGGAAAGTAACAGCTACATAACACATTTGGACCTGTTTTGTCGGAGGTTTTTGCTGTATTATAGTCTGGTCTGTCAATATACTGAGAATGACAAAGATTTATATGTGTCTTCTATCTGCAGGTTAAATCTCTGAAAATACAGGTTCAGTGATTGTAAAGCTGCAGGTTACATAGTTCCTTTAACGAAGAGAAGACTGAAATACGAACGGCTGAACTAATACAAGAATTGCATTATTTTAAAAGGTCCTATATTACGTAAAAATGCTTTTTTGTGAGCTTTAAGCCATGTTAGAATGTTGTTATTTCCTCAAAAACAGACCCGGAGTTGTTCTTTGTTTCATTCACACATGTTTGAGCAACCCTTTATTATTAGTCTGTGCACATCTCCAAAGCTCAAAACACTCTGTTTACCTGTGTGATGTCATCAAGTGATCCTCTGCGTTTCACTAAAATAACCAAACGTTGTTGCCTCAAAAATATTCAGTTGAGATTGCCACAATATCCTGATGCTGTTTCGATGAATGAAGAAGTTTGTTGTTGGCTAAAACATGATGCAGCAAAAAGTTCGAGGCTGAAAATCTGATTCAAATGATTCCAGCGAAACTGTAAAACACAGGGGAGCATTTCCTGTTTTCCATTTGAGAGAAGAGCTCAGCCTAAACATGCAGGATCTGTGTGTTAACCATGTGTGAATGAAACAAAACACGACTCCAGAACGCCAATTCCAACTTGGTATGTGATGAAAAAACAACAATAAAACATAAGAAATAGTGCGCTGTGGGCCCTTTAAGTTTGTTAAAGGTCCTGTATTACATAAAATAGTCTCTTGTTTGAGTTTTATGGCATGTTAGAAAGCTGTTACCGCATCAAAAACACACCTGGAGTTGTGTTTTGTTCTGTCACGCATGTTTGAGTAACCGTCTATTATGAGTTGGTAGGGCTGTAACGATATCCAAGTCTCACGATACGATATCATCCCGGTATGAACATCACGGTACGATATTTATTGTGGGAAAGCTCACGATATGGTGGGGAGCCTCACAAGTAAGGATGTAACAATATCTAAATCTCTCGGTACGATATTTTCACGATACACCTCTCAGGGTACGATATTTATTGCGATATTTTGTGGAGGTGAACAAACTGAATATTAGGGCTGGGTGTCATTAAGAAGTTGCCAATACGATACATACTTCGATACATAGGCTACGACACAATACATATCTCGATACAGTGTATGTTCGATACGATGCGATACATTTCAAAACTATTCAATACGGTTCAACAAAAAACAATGGCTAAATCATGGATCTGATCCTAAAAGTCTTTGTTAAACCGTTTCCTGTGCAATGTTAATATAAAAAACGCCCATTTTAATCATCAAAACAGTGAAAATGTCAAATGTGTTGCATAAATGAGTTTCCTTCCTCTAAACAAGCAACAAAACTGTAGCGCTGTAACGAAATTAGTAAAATATACCAAAAAATACTTAGTTATATATATACATCGATACAGCAACCCACAAAATCGATACTGTATTATCACATTAAACGATACGATATTGATTTTGATATTTTCGCACACCCCTACTGAATATGCTACTTGTTCCTCTTAAAATGCCTTGACAAGACTTAATCCAAAGAACTAAGACTTAAAAGTGCTTAGAATGGTTATTTCTTCTTGTAGTCTACACTGAAATGGAGCAAAGGATCATGGTCTATGTAGTACTGTCTTTTTTTTTAGCTATTGCTGCACCATAACTCTTAATTTAAGCAAAGAGACGATATTATTGTGAGAACTTTGACGATACAATATCACGATATTTCAGTTACTGTTACAACTATAATATCAAACCATAAGGTGAGTGGAAAAGGTTAACATTTCATATTTAGCCCTAAAAGTCTTATCAATTCTGCACATGTAGGTGCCGTGAAGTCATGGAAAATTCACTTTGGGTCATGAAAAAGTCCTGGAAAAGTTTTGAAATTTTGTCAGTGAAAAAATAGGAACCCTGAGTTACACAATGCACCTTTAAATTAAGATGATTTTACTTTTTTTGAGTTTATTATCTACCAATGAAATAAGTACCTCTTCTTAATTTAGCCAATATAAGATTTGGCTTCTTATCACAAAGAGTTTTTCTGTTTGTCACATTTTTAACGTGGCAAATATCAGGTACAGTCGCTTTTCTTCTGCTTTTCTCTTTGGGGATGTTATTGCTTTGTCTGGAATGTTTCACAGTACGTCATTAAACCTTTCGAAACCAAACAAAACCAAGTCACATGTCAGATCTGTGGAAAGGCGACCCCGCTCACAGTCCAAACAGCAGTTTTTCTAGGTCTGCAGTGAAATGGAGCAAAGGATCATGGTCTATGTAGTTCCCTCTGTCTTTTTTTTTTTTTTAGCTATTGCTGCACCGTAACTCTTAATTTAAGCAAAGAGACTTGTAATTCGATATATTGTGATGGTCCACGATATTATTGTGAGAACTTTGAAGATACGATATCACGATATTTTGGTTATTGTTACATCCCTATTAGTCAAAGCTCAGAATGCTCTGTTCCACCTTGTGTTAGTTCTCAAGTTAACAGCTACTTATTACCTTTTGTTCAGTAGAGATTGGCAATTCCTGGGCTGAAATCATCCAAATGATTCTCGCGAAGGTGTGTGGAGTTTAAAAACGTGGAAAACACAACACTCTGAAAGAAGAAGTCAGCCTAAATGTGCAAGATGTTAAAACAAAACACAACTCCAGGTGTGTTTGTGATGACGAAACAACATTTTAACATTGATTTGTTTTAAACAGCGCCATGTGGACCCTTTAATTTAAAACAGGGGTGTTCAAACTTTTTTCACCAAGGGCCACATCTCTAAACACAGAGAAAGCTGAGGGTTGATCGAGGGCCGTAGACTGGGGCTCAGTACAGTGAATAATTGAAATATGTGCAGGTTTAACACATTAGAATGATCCATCAGTCTTTATTCATGCTAAGATCCTCAAAACCACACACTAAATATTAAATATTAGCTTTATCAGAGTAGATGTTCAAAAAAAGTTGCAGTAAAAAGTTCATTTTTAATTGATGAAAGGTAATTTGGGTTTATTCACCTGGAAGCCTGAGGGCCAAGAAAAACTTGTCACATTTGACCCACATTGCCTGCTTTAAATCATTCAAATGATTCTAGCGAGGGTGTGTGGAGTTTAAAAACATGGAAAACACAACGCTTTGAGAGAAGAACTCAGCCTAAATATGCGAGTTGTTAAAACAAAACACAACTCCAGGTGTGTTTGTGATGAAGAAACAACATTATAACAAGGACTTTTTTTTAAAAACAGAGCAACGTGGGCTCTTTAAAATCTTAACTTACAGGTAAAACAACAAGACGTTCCCTAAAAAGACAGTAGAATGTTTAGTTCTTCGCAGACTACATTCTGTTTTCAAAATAATTACAGCCTTCACGAGCTACAATCCAGCAGCCCTACACTACCAGCTCGCCCCGTGCATCCCGCCCCAATCATATCCCAAAACCAAAGCCTCTCCCTGGGCATCAGCCAAGCACTAGGCTGGGTAAAGAGAGAACCGCTTCTTTTGTCCTCCATCGCTCCCTCTCTCCCTCTCTCTCCTCATCCTCTCAGCGACTCATACTAAGCACAGACCGACACACACACACACACAGACGCATACGCACACACACCAATCAAACAAACCCACAATGGCACACAAACTCGACAATACCGCTTGTTTACAGTTAGCGAGCCACCGTTACCACACACACACACACAAACACACACACACGCACGTAAAAAAATGGCCGGCACACAACACACATCAGGCAAGCTCGCAGGGCAGGGCGTGTTTGAACAATTCACCCTGACACTGGAGTAGAACGGGGTTATGTGCTCGCGCGGGTGCCAACTAAGCGGGGAGGGCGAAGAGGGGAGAAAGGGAGAGGAGGGGGGGTGCAGCAGTTAAAGCTGAAAGAAAAAAAAAAGAAAAGAAAGGGATAAGAAAGGAGAATGGATCGAGGACTAGAAGAAAAGGTGGTCTCAGGTTACATGAAACGTACAGCGCGCGGAAATGTCACCCGGCTTGACCCCGACTTAAAGCGGAGAAAGTGGGTCAGACCAGTCATTTGGACGTGCACATGGCGACCAGACACACGCACTGCAAAAGAGGAATGCCTACAGGAGTCGCATTAATCCGAACTGAAATCTTAGTTTGAATCGTTTGGACTAGATGATACGGGTTTTTTGCGCGTAGGCGTACGGTTTCAAAATATGTCAGATTTGTGTCGGCGTAATATGTTGTTTCGTTGCAGAAAAGAAGAACAAAGCAGGTACAAAGTTGAATTGGGAATTTTTGAAGTTCTACAGCTGCAGAAATATCAAAATACCGATATATCGTGACACTTAATTTGATGATACAGTATCGTTATCGTGAGCTGCTGCATCGATATATCGCCACGAGTATTTTTTTGTATTTTTATTCATATTAACAAGTTAGAAATTGGAATATAATCGAGCATCGCATGTATCAAAATATCTTGATAACATCGACTCATGAAAGACCCTATGATTCTAAGCCCTAGTGTCCATGGAGATTTGATTGTTGTGCTTGGAAAACTCCACAGTATGGCATTAATCCACCTCTATCCCCATGGAGACGAGCAGGAGAGCCCAGGTTACAGGTCAGATCTGGGGCAAGAGCAATTCGTGTTTTGCAAGTTTTATTTTTAACAACAAAAACACATGTAAATTAAGAAATAGATAAGATTAATGCCAAACTGCGGGTTATTCCAGACACAGCAACGCCGTCTCCAAGGTGACAAGCAAGACACAGAAAGTTAAAGGTGGATTTTGTAATTTATTAGTATAAAATTATAGCCTTTTTGCAACGTTAGTGTCCAGTATTCGCGCTGTATTTATCTTTTCACAACACAAAAACTAGAAGACGAAAAAAAAAATCTATCTGCCCCATTCATTTAAAAACTACACGCTTGAGGAAGTTTTAGTTTCTAATATTATCGAACAGTGGTTTAAGATTTGTCTTCAACTTTTAGCTTCAAACAAAACTCTAGTTATCTTCAAAGTGCACTGTGTAACTTTTCTGGTGGAGGGTCTGTCTAATGCTTTTTTTCCAAGTAGATGTTATTGTTTTTGTCTGGAACGTTTCACAGTACGGCTTTAAACTTTCCTATCTTCACGGAAACCAAATCAGACCAAGCTACACGCCAGATCTGTGGAGAGGCGACGCCGCTCACAGTCAGAACGCCTGTTTTTGTGGGTATGTTTGAGCTATAAAACCACCTGTAATCTAATAAACGTAAGTAGTGGGCTGTTTAATGTCATACTGTGGAACATTCCAAGCACATCTTCATGGAGAAAAACATTTGTCAGACCCTCTACCTGAGAAGTTACACAACGCAACTTTAACACTAAACTAGACAGAACTACTCAAATCACAGAGAGATGATTGCTTAGCCTGAAATGTATCACAGTACGGCACAAAAGAAAAATAAAAAATGCACTAATCTAGCTTTTTTCAGTTCCGATACCGATTCCAATATGACTCGATACCCGATATCAACTTATACCAGAGTAAAGACACTAAAAACAGCCTTTATTTTCTAAAAACAAGATTAAATTTAAGACGAAACTGACCCAAATGTGTTATATAACTTTGATTATCCTTCAAAGAACTACACAACTGCGTTTTATAAATAAGAGTTGAGAACTTCAGAGCCGACTATGACCAGAAAATAATCTTAAATATTAATTAATATGTCCAACTAATTAGGAAATCGGCAGAAATGGTATTTGGAAGCTGATACTGAACCAAGAACCAAAACCAGTTTCAAATCGGTGCATCCAGACATAACAAAACTTATCTCTCCGTGACACCACCAAGTCAGTTCTGTGGAGATATGATTCATTTTACAGTCAGAATACATGTTTTCTTTCAGGAATAAAACGCATGGTGAAGTAAGAACATCATCATAGAAACAAGCGGTAAACCAGAAAAGTTACACAATGGCACTTTTACTCACAGGAGTATCATTTTCTCCATTGTCTTGAATCTAAATAAAGTTTATATTTTCTGTATTACTTGTTATTTTTCCAGTTGTGTGTACAGATACCAAGTAAACTCCTCATGTGCTAAGATTTTAAGCAACCAACTCCACGGCAGTGCAAGTGTAAATTTTGCGAAACCATAAGGAAACGAAAATCTTGGCATTATATGACTTGTGTCCAAAGGTTTATCCAAGAGTCTATAAATACATTTTAATCAATGTGAGATGTCTGGGTAGCTATAACTCTTAAATCCTATCCAGCATTAAAACCAAAAAGAAAGGGATTAACACCTCAAATGTTTCTGTAGACAGTAATTATTTGAGTAATGTGACTTATCCTGGCTTATGGAACAACTATGGGTCTATTTTGAAGGCATTTCCTGGTTCACGTGGATCCAAGGCTTGTATCAAACCGATTGTGATTGCATTTTTTGGAAATCTGGGCAATCTAGCAAAGCACCAAACTTGGTAACAACACAATTCTCGAGTCCCTGGTGGAGAATTCGAGAAAACGAGTGACTTTGATGAGAAACAAGGTGGATGTGTTTGTAGTTGAGACATGGGGAACCAGCAGCAGCAGTAGCAGCAGCAGCAGAAGCAGCAGCAGCAGGAGGAGGAGTAGCCCGTCTGTCCGTCTGTCCGCTAGTCTGGCGGGGCAACTCAGGCAAAGACACCCCTCGGAGACACCGGTAAGGGGCAGGTAGTCGTCCCCGATCGCGTTGAATCTTCCCCCGGCGCGCTCATTTGGTCAGCTCCCCCCGTGCGCCAGCGGTGTAGTGACGTGCCATCTTTACCCGCATTCACTGGGCCTAAAAGGTGGCTAACAGCTAAGCTAACTCTTAAATATTTTGGGTTCCATCCACCTCACGCGTACCCAGACACGCAATCCAAAATCGAGAGGCATTTCTGCGACACAAAACGACCCGCAACACAGTCCGCGAACGTGCGCTTTTTCTATTTACTTACTTTGTGTCTTAGCGTAGGCAGGGGACAAGTTGAGCAGCCGCGACGCCGATTGAGCCAAAATGTTTAAATATTTGGGAGATGGGGGTAATCGTCGCTCCCCCTGCTATTCTCCATTCTACCGACATCAACAGGTCATCCCAGGACACGCAGCAGCTGAGGGCGAGCCAGACTGAACCAGTGCGGCACGGCGCAGGGGGGTTGGGCCGGCGCACAGCGAGCCAGCCCCGGAGACGGAGCGAGCCAAAGGAGCTCGCGTATGAGTGAGGAAAGCCTTTTGGACACAGCGGGGAGTCGCGGTCACACCTCCTTCCCCCCCCTTAAAAATAAATAAAATAAAAAGCCCCCCCCTCTGCTAATAAATAACCACTAAAAGAGCTCGGGATGGACGTCAAAAAACCAAGCGTTGCCATGGAAATCCGCCATATTTGAGGCAGCCGTGCAAAACGTCCGTACAGATGCGAGATGTATTACCAAAACAGTGTAAAAAGTAAACAAAAGAGACGTGGGGTGACGTGATAAGCTGCGAGGTCACAATGCACGCGTCGCGCTTTAATGAGAGTACTTTTAAATGAAGGCTAAGTTCGGTTTAGCGTCAGAAAATCATCTCCACGGCGCTTGGTTTAACATTAAAATGCTCTTGATTTGACGACACAGTGGTCTGAAAAAGGCTCGCTCACTCACCCTGCTCGCTGTGAAGTTTCCAGCTCAGAGATGGTTCAAATAAGGAGACGCGGCGCGCTCTTGTCCCGGCTGCTGGTGCTCCCCGCTTTCACTGGGCCATGCACGGAGAGCCATTCAGGGTACGGTGAGCTCGGGGTGACGGCGGCGGAGTGAGTGGAGCTGGGACACGGGTGCGCGGCTGTCGTTCCAACGCATGACCGCCGCACTGAGACCGATCCCGGCGCGGAGACTGGCTGTTGGCGCAGTGGCCGCACTCCCCCCTTGCGCGCTCACTCTATCCGCATATATGAGTGCAACCGAGTAAAGTAGGCCGTGTGCGCGTGTGTGTACGTCCGTGCGCGCGTCAACTTAAGTGAACTCAGTCTGCGCATATAAAATAGGTATAAACTAAAGCCGCACCCATCGCGGCCGTAAACAATTGGGATTGACCTCACATGGCGCTATCAGGTCTGCGCACGTATTTCACGAGACGCGGAGACGTTTTCTCGGGATCGTGGTGTTTGTTGGCTGTTTGGTGGAAGGCCTGAGAAGTACAGGCTCGCCCAGACATCCTTTCATCACACGTGACAGCGTTCACATTGTCCCCACATAACCCTGCAGCACATAATGCAGACTGAGGAACATGCTCTAAGCAGAAGCGTGGACTCTTATCAAGATGTGGAACAAAGACAAGAGCCTATAGACCTTTACAATAAGACACTCAGTAATCAAGCTGCAGTTTAAAGTACAATCTCAGAGACTTTAATAAGCTAAGAATCATAACATATTCTGTTTTTCACCATTCTTTTTTACAGTAAAGGTGCACTATGTGACTGTATGTTATTGCCTGATAAGTTCCACAGTGTGACATTAAACATCTATATCATACATGTCAAACTCAGGCCTAGGGGCCAAATTTGGCCTGCGATATAATTATATTTGACCCGTGAGATCGTATCAAATCTGTATTAGAGCTGCCGGCCGGCTACAGATAGACTATAGAGACATTATTTATTTAAAATTGAGTTGTTTTGTCTTATGCTTGTTCTGGATTCAATGTTTAAGCAAAACTATTATTAAACATTTATTTTAATAAGAAAAATCTTAACATTACATATCTCAAGAGAAGAGAAAACATGCAGATGTTGTTTACATTTTTCAATAAATATTTAGTTTGGCCCACAACTTAGTCACAGTTTTTTTTAATTTTGGCCTCTGTGAATTTGAGTTTGACAGCTCTGATCTATGTTCCTGGATACAAGTAGGTTACAGATTTACAGATTAGGTCTGTGGAGAGATTTTTGCTTAAACATTTTTCAACTTCGCACCATATTTTAATCTTCAGCGCATAGCTGGAGTATGAAATAAACATACCTGGATTTTTGCATTTTCATCTCTGTCACAGCAGCTCAAAATCCTCTGTTAAACCTGCTGATGTCACAAGGTGGTGAGATCCTCCAGGAAGTGGATAATTGCTATAAATCAATATAGATGCAATAGTATGTGTATCAAATAGCAGTGAGTAGCCAAAATACACTCAAGGGATGGAAGTACCCAAATAATTACAGTGTGTAAAAAAGGCATTTAGTGAAAGAACAGTTTGGGCACAATATCTGATTACAGTTTAATGTAATTTGACAAGGAATGCAGAAACAAGCTCCTGATTCTTCTCATAATGTAATCACAAAAGTAGTTTACTCAAGTAGCTACTGTTACTGTTACTTCTGCTTCAGAAATATATATATTTTAAAAAAAAGCTACTGTTTTTTATCCCCTTTACTTTTGGTCATCACAAGGTGTAACCGAGTGTTTTCAGTTTGTGTGAACGAAACAAAACATAAACTCCAGGTCTGTTTGTGATGACGAAACAGAAAATAGCGTAACGTGGGACCTTTAACGTTCAATATCTTCAAAGTATATCACTGAATAAACCGGCGATTTATGTAGGCAGCACTTCGTTAAACATTATGTCTGTAAGCAGGAAGGGCGAGTTAGCATGCTAGTTGTTTTTAGCATTATCATGACAACAAAACTGCTCTGGTCCCTAAAAGTTGTGAAAAGTGCTTATAAACTCATCACGGTGAGAACTTAAGATGCTCAGAATGCAAAAGTTAAGTGAGAAAAAACTTTGGACCACTGACCTGAGTTAAAATCACTTAAAGGTGCACTGTGTAACTTTTCTGGTAGAGGGTCCTCCACCTGCTTGACTCCACGTAGATGCTATTGTTTTTATTCCTGGAATGTTCTACAGTATGGCATTTCATCGAACTGTCTCCATGGAAACAAAGCAGGCCACATCAACAGGCCAAGTTACAGGGTCAGATCTGTGGAGAAGTGGGGCAACTCACCATAATAATAATAATACAAGTTTTTGTGGTGGTTTTGAGAAATCCAAACATGTGGAACATGTCAGGCAAAGCAATAACATCACTATGGAGAGAAATACTGGAAATTCAATACATTTTTTTGAAAAGTGATGGAATTTTAGTATCTCTACTGCATTCTGTTAAGTTGTCATTAAACTATTATGATTATTTCCGAACGTCTGCGCCTTTTTGTTTAAAAGAGACGACAATAAATGCACTGACAGTATTTTGAATGTTAAATAACTTTTAGGGGTGTAACGATATCGAAGTCTCACGAATCGATATAGTCACGGTAGAAACGTCACGGTACGATATTTATTGCTCGTACGATATTTTCACGATATACATCTCAGGGTGCGGTATTTATTGCGATATTTTGTAGAGACTAAAAAAAGCATTAAAATGATACTCCACTTTTTCCTCTTAAAATGCCTTGACACAACTTAATCCAAAGAACTGTTATTTCTTCTTGTAGTCTGCACTGAAATGGAGCAAAGGATCATGGTCTATGTAGTTCCCTCTGTCTTTTTTTTAGCTACTGCTGCACCATAACTCTTAATTTAAGCAAAGAGACTTGTAATTCGATATATATTGTAATGGTCCACGATATTATTGAGAACTTTGACGATATGATATCACAATAACAATATTTCGGTTATTGTTACATATCTAAAAACTATAAAATCAAACCATAAGGTGAGTGGAAAGAGTAAACATTGTCATATTTAGCTCTAAAAGTCTGATCAATTCAATGTAGGTGCTGTAAAGTAAAAAAAAAATCACTTTAGGTCACGAAAAAGTCCATTTTGTCAGTGAAAAAAAAAGGGAATCCTGAGTTACACAATGCACCTTTAAATTAAGATTATTTGACTTTTTTGAGTTTATTATCTACCAATGAAATAAGTTACCTCTTCTTAATTTAACCAACATAAGATTTGTTTTTTTATCCTAAAGAGTTTTTCTGTTTTTCACATTTTTAAGATGGTAAATATCAGGCACAGTCGCTTTTCTTTTGCTTTTCTCCTTGGGGATGTTATTGCTCTGTCTGGAATGTTTCACAGTACGTCATTAAACCTTTCTATCTTCATGGAAACCAAACCAAGTCACAGGTCAAATCTTTGGAGAGGCGACCCCGCTCACAGTCCAAATGTGTTTTTCTAGGTATTTTTGAGCTTTAAAACCACCTCTAATTGAATAAAAGTAAAGCGGATCTGTTTATATATATATATCCATAGAAGCAAGAAGGCGACGGACGTTTCCTTTTCCTTTTCCCAACCGTAAAGTTACGCAGTGCACCTTCAAGAACGCAAAACATTCATCTCACACTGTACGTAGGTTGTTTTAAACCTAGTCACCCAAAGCCCACCGCATAGTTTCTAACCCAGTGCTCCAGAAATGCCGTGAAGGGGCCGGTCTGTTCCTCCGGTCTGGCTTTATGGACACAGTGAGCAGGTCAAATGAGGATCAGGGGAAGGGGCGGGACTACAGTTTTACATTTTATCTCTGTTTCTAACCTGGTAGTTTTGCCTTTATTTATACTTAAGTTACAGAAGCGCTGCGTAACGTTTTAACATTTCCGCTTGTCTCTATGGAAATGTAAGTTTAAGTTATTGCTTTGTCGAAAATGTTCCACAGTTTTGGTTAAATTTATCTATCACGAGAGAGAGAAGCAGGTGACAGCACTACGCTACGTTACAGTTCAGATCTGTGGAGCGTTGGTATTGTGTTTTTAAGCGATAGAAACACACGTGATGAATAAATGTTTAATGTTATATCACGGAACATTACAGGCAAAGCTGTAACATCTCCGTGGAGACAAGCAGGTGGCGGACAATCCATTAAAAAATTTGTATAGTGATATTTTATTGTGATTATCAAGTTTCAAGTTTTCAAGTTTTTCCAGTTTGTCACGCTCACCTTTTTGTTGAAAATCAAATTCCTAAACATCGTATTCATCACAGGCTCCTGAAAATGGGTTGTTTAACTTTTCTTTCTGTATTTGCGTGCATTGGGTCACCATGGTAACGAAGAGGGACGTAACAATAACCAAAATATTGTGATTAAATAAACTACTCCCTACAACTGTACAACAACTCACCTTTATGTAACAGATAATACTCCCTACAACTGTAAAGCAACTCACCTTATGTAACAGATAATACTCCCTACAACTGTACAACAAGTCACCTTTATGTAACAGATAATACTCCCTACAACTGTATGACAACTCACCTTAATGTAACAGATAATACTCCCTACAACTGTACAACAACTCACCCTTATGTAACAGATAATACTCCCTACAACTGTACAACAACTCACCTTTATGTAACAGATAATACTCCCTACAACTGTACAACAACTCACCCTTATGTAACAGATAATACTCCCTACAACTGTACAACAACTCACCCTTATGTAACAGATAATACTCCCTACAACTGTACAACAACTCACCTTATGTAACAGATAATACTCCCTACAACTGTACAACAACTCACCTTATGTAACAGATAATACTCCCTACAACTGTACAACAACTCACCTGTAAACAGATAATACTCCCTACAACTGTACAACTCACCCTTATGTAACAGATAATACCCTACAACTGTACAACAACTCACCTTATGTAACAGATAATACTCCCTACAACTGTACAACAACTCACCCTTATGTAACAGATAATACTCCCTACAACTGTACAACAACTCACCCTTTATGTAACAGATAATACTCCCTACAACTGTACAACAACTCACCTTTATGTAACAGATAATACTCCCTACAACTGTACAACAACACACCCTTATGTAACAAATAATACTCCCTACAACTGTACAACAACTCACCCTTATGTAACAGATAATACTCCCTACAACTGTGCAACAACTCACCCTTATGTAACAGATAATACTCACCCTAATGTAATTGCTATTTGTTTAGAATTTATTATTACCGTTTAAATTTTTGCCCTTTGTTTTTTTTATTATATTGTGATTTGTGAACTACTGTGTCCAAATAATTTCCCTTGTGGATCAATAAAGTTTGTCTAAGTCTAAGTTTAAGATTTGCCTATATTTTAACTAAAACTAAATAATGTTGTTGCTTGTTTCCATGGAGATGTTATTGCTTTACGTGAAATGTCCCACGGGGTTGTGTTTTGTTTCGTTCCGTCCGCACATGTTTGAGTAATCCCGGCTTGTTAATGTGTGTAGATCTCCAAAAATCAAAACGCTCTGTTCCACCTTGTGATGTCACTAAGTTATGACATTCAAGCTACCTTTCATTTCACCGTATTTAGTTTGGGCGAGTCAGCATTTTACTGACATCAAGCAGTAAAATGTTCAAGTTTGCCCAAAAAGGAGTGGGAAGAAGAAAAACCTTTTACTTTTTTATCAGTAGATATTGGCAGTTTCACGTCTCCAAATGATTCTAGTGAAGTTTAAAAACACAGTGGAGCACTTCCTGTATCAGCACATGACATGACAAAATGGGACAGTGTTTTCCTCGTAAATACGTGTGTTAAACGTGTGAACGAAACAAAACACAACTGATAGATAATTACTAAAATCAATATAACATGTTCTTAATCCAAGTTATATCAATTTGGCCAGATTTGAGTTTTTGCAGAGTAAGATCCGATTACTTGGGCACATAGGTTGCTCAGCTCCCCCTTTGCCGGCCCCCTCGGGTTGGCACACCACGGGCAGGCTGGCATGGAGACTACATCCCAGCAACAGCGTCACTCTTTTGGGGCAGACAACCGGCGGGCACTGGCCAATCGAGGCTCAGGCTGGCACATCACTCCAGAGGTAGCCAATAGTAACATGTCATGAGCAGCCCTCCCAGATGTGGAAGAGTTGGAAAATAAAACAAAAAAAAACATAAAGAATTGAAGGTATAGAAATTTAGAATAATGTTACGTGGATCGACATTTTAAATAAAAGTGTGTGGGTTAATTTTGTCTTTGTTGGTCGTCATTGAAATCAACATGATCTCATTCTTCAACATCAGTGAGGCGTAAAAAGTGGGTTTTGGAAGAGCAACGTCGCCCCCTAGTGGATAAATCACAAAATGGCACTTACGAAAGGGACTGACCTGAAATAACCTTTACTCTGCTTCAGTTTGGAGACGTAATAATGTCGAGTTATCAATATTCAGTTATGTTGAGTGTTGTTTATTTATTTCGCCATGTTTTTAAAGATCTTATATTACACAAAATTGACTCTTGTGAGCTTTTAGTCGTGTTATAATGTTGTTTTCTCATCAAACAGACCTGGAGTTGTGTTTTGTTTCATTCACACGTGTTTGAGTAACCCTGGTTTATTAGGCAGGCTACATCTCCAAATCTCCAAATGCTCTGCTCCACCTTGTGATGTCATGAATTGGTACTTTCCATGTTGCTGGGCCCATGTTATTCTGTTTTCTAATATCATAATTTGTACAATTGTACAATTGTTGTATAATTTGTTGTACAGTTGTAGGGAGTATTATCTGTTACATAAGGGTGAGTTGTTGTACAGTTGTAGGGAGTATTATCTGTTACATAATGGTGAATTGTTGTACAGTTGTAGGGAGTATTATCTGTTACATAAGGGTGAGTTGTTGTACAGTTGTAGGGAGTATTATCTGTTACATGGGGGGAGTTGTTGTCCAGTTGTAGGGAATATTATCTGGTACATAACGGTGAGTTGTTGTACAGTTGTAGGGAGTATTATCTGGTACATAAGGGTGAGTTGTTTTGCAGTTGTAGGGAGTATTATCTGTTACATGGGGGGAGTTGTTGTCCAGTTGTAGGGAATATTATCTGGTACATAACGGTGAGTTGTTGTACAGTTGTAGGGAGTATTATCTGTTACATGGGGGGAGTTGTTGTACAGTTGTAGGGAGTATTATCTGATACATAAAGGTGAGTTGCTGTACAGTTGTAGGGAGTATTATCTGTTACATAAGGGTGAGTTGTTGTACAGTTGTAGGGAGTATTATCTGTTACATAAGGGTGAGTTGTTGTACAGTTGTAGGGAGTATTATCTGTTACATAAGGGTGAGTTGTTGTACAGTTGTAGGGAGTATTATCTGTTACATAAGGGTGAGTTGTTGTACAGTTGTAGGGAGTATTATCTGTTACATAAGGGTGAGTTGTACAGTTGTAGGGAGTATTATCTGTTACATAAGGGTGAGTTGTACAGTTGTAGGGAGTATTATCTGGTACATAAGGGTGATTTGTTGTACAGTAATAATGTGGAGTTATCAATACTCAGTTACATTTAGTGGGGTTTATTTATTTCAACATGTTTTTAAAGATCTTATATTACACAAAATTGACTCTTGTGAGCTTTTAGTCGTGTTGTTACCTCATCAAACAGACCTGGAGTTGTGTTTTGTTTCATTCGCACATGTACATCTACATCTCCAAAGTTCAAAATGCCCTGCTCCACCTTGTGATGTCATGAATTGGTACTTTCCATGTTGCCGGGCCCATATTATTGTGTTTTCTGATGTCATAATGTTTCCTCATCAAAAACAGACCTGGAGTTGTTTTTTGTTTCATTCCCACACAACCCTCTGTATGTAGGCTCTCAAACAGAAAACTCTATTCCACCTTGTGATGTCATGTGGTAATACAGAAAGAGCTCTACTGTGTTTTTAAACTCCATACACCTTCATGAGAATCACTGGTAACACTTCATCATAAGACATACCTGCAAATGATTTGTAAATGTTTATTAACCATTAACTAAACATTTACTAAAATTATTACAACTATGTCACCATTTGTGCACGAGTAGTTAATGGTTAATAAATATTTGTAATTTGTTTGTAGATGGTCTTAATTAAACATATTAAAAGTATGAATGTTTTATAAATTACACTTTTTGTCCTGTCCATGTTCTTGAGGAAGTAACTTTTAGTAAATGATTAGTGAATGATTAATAAACATGTGTTATCAAATCATTTGATATTAATTTCAGCCCTGGAATTGCTCTTATGTACTGAACAAAAATGTAAAAGATTAGCATGAAAACTACAGCTTCATGACATCACAAGGTGGAACAGAGCATTTTGCGCTTTGGAGATGTACACAGAATAATAATAAAGGATTACTCAGACATGTGAATGAAACAAAACACAACACCAGGTCTGTTTTTGAGGAGGTAACGACGTTATAACATGACGCAAAAGCTCATAAAAATCAAATTTGAACTTCACTGGAGTACAGTTATGCATATTTTAGCTATCTCTGTTAACACAACACATTTTTAAACATTTAAGAGTGTTTTAAGTTTTTGGCACTCAAAATAAATGATCATTATAACAATTAAATGAACCACTCGACTCATAACTAATATCTAGATTTATTGTTTTTATTTTACAGAAGCCCAAGTCATAGGAAGACAACAAAATTAAAACATGAAATTGAACTCCAACATGACTTCAGAAGTGTTTCCTGTATCTCCTCTTCATTTAGTCTATGAAAAAAACAAAAAGAATGAGTATTATTAATATGTCGATATCTCTCTCTCACACACACACACACACAATTTTGCATAAAACATCTGCTTTTTTTCTTTCTTTTTTTTTCAGGGCCTTTTTGTACAGATTTTTTTTTTTTTTTTTCAATTATTTGTTTATTAATTTTCCAAGACAATAATTACACTTTCACATATGCAAATATTGTTTAAGGAACAAACATTGTCTTAAACTTAATCTTCCAAATAAAATACAGAGTTTTATTATTATATTGAAAAGAGAGAAAGAAAAAAAGAAAAATAGAAAAACAAACAGAAAACTCAATTTGGTAGCGAACAGAACATTGGGGAAATGAGCACTCAAATAAAATCCAAACGTATCGTTTTAACAAAACTCAGCCAACCCTTCCATATCTTTTCAAATTTCTCTGTTTCTAATCTTAGAGCATAAGTTAATTTCTTCATAAAATAAATATCTTGAATTACATCAAACCAGTTGTCTTTTGTTGGTGCCTCAGCTTTTAACCATTTCCTTGTAAAAAAAATAAAATAAACTGCTTTAAAGTGCATATGACAGATTTTTATGATTCTCAAAATTTGACTTAATTTGGTGGGATTGTAACCATTGCAAGTATAAATTATAGTTTTACACAAATGTACAAGCAATTTGTGAAGAAAAGTAAAAAAAATGTGTTGAAAAATACAAGAAGTAGAGAGTTTGAAACACACTAATAACATCCCACTATCCAAAAGTTTAGTACAATTATTATTTTTTTCCTGATACTGACATTAATTCAAAACTAACAAAATAAAGGAGTTTTCTTGTATTTGTATTTATAATTATACTAATTTCTGTGTAGATCAGAGAAGTTTTGTTAGGTAATGGTTATTCCCTAGTGTGATGTTACGATTTCCAGCCAAGAAGTCAATTGCAAAATTGGGAAAACAACGTGAAAGTTTTTGCAAAAATCTTAAATATTTTTATCTCAGCTGTGTTTTAGTAACAATTTCTCAACATTAAGAAACCCATGGACACATAAAAAATCTGCTAAATTAAAGCTGACATTTCTTTACGGTCTATAAGTGTATAAAAATATTATATAATCTCACCTTGAATAGAGTGGCCCCCACACAGTAGGCCGCAGACAGGAAGAAACACAGCAAAAACGCACAGGCCAAGTACCAGCTCCACACCAGGGTCCTGCTCCAAGTCCGTGTGCAGGAGGTAGTCCAGGAAGTTACAGTTCTCTATGTTATCTGCTCAAATACGACAATATACAGAAAGAATAGACTTAGCCTTAGACAAACCTTATAGATCCACAAGGGAAATGACTTGAACACAGTAGCTCACACATCACAATATATGACAATAACAAAGAGTCTAAATGACTGAAACATGCATGGATTACATCTAAAACCTCTTCAGGCAGGTTTTTGATGAGCAAACATAGTACATTTTTCAGACTATAAGACGCACTTCTTTCATAGTTTGGGTGGTCATGTGACTTATACTCCTGTGCGACTTAAATATTAACATTTTTACACTGACAGCCACAAGAGGGCGCTCTAGTCTTGTGTATCAGTATCTGCTTCTCCTATTACTGCTGTACCGCTGTCACTTCACTCTACTGTGCATGTCTCCTGCAGAAAGAGCCTCTGTCCTGTCTGTATCATGTCAGTCAATCGCACCATTACTTCTGCACCACTGAAAATTTTAAATTTAAACAAAGTTCTAAAGATGACTGAGAAGACTGAACACAAATGCCCCAAAAAGAAAATCATATTCTGCAGATTACAAACTGCAAGTAGCGAAATCTGCAGCTGAAAATGGTAATCAAGCAGCAGAAAGAAAGTTTGGAGTGAGCGAGAAACCTGTGACACCAGGAGGGTGCACCATGAAACTTTTCTGGAAGTCACTAGATGGATCGACAAATACTGGACTTCAGTGACAACTGAAACCATCCTGTCAGGATTCAGAAAGTCTGGAATAATTCTAACTCAGGGGTGTCCAAACTTTTTTCATCAAGGGCCACATTTCTAAACACAGATGAAGCAGAGGGCCAATCGAGGACCGTAGACTGGTGCTCAGTACAGGGAATAATTGAAATATGTGCATGTTTATCATGTTAGAATGAGCCATCAGTCTTTATTCATGCTAAAATCCTTAAACTACACACGAAATATTAAATATTTGCTTTATCAAGGTAGATTTTCAAAAAACTTGCAGCAAAAAAATACTTTTTAATTGATGCAAGGTCATTTGGGCCAATTTACCTGGAAGCCTGAGGGCCAAGAAAAATGTGTCTGAGGGCCGCATTTGTATATTGTATATGTATGTATATTTGTATGTCGCATAGTTTGGACATGCCTGTTCTAACTGGAATTGATGCTGAGTCTGACGACAGCTACACAGAAGAGGAAGCGACGCTCCTTTTACCTCCAGAGGTCCCGGAGTTGCTCAGAAGTGACACCGAGGATGAAGAATTCAATGGATTTAGTGATTTGAAGTGAGATGGAGAGTTTGTTAAACTTGTTCTGTTCTGTTGTTTATGCTATATTTATTTGAAGAACTGTTCATATGTGACGTTAACAATCTGTTGTTCTCTGTTCTATTGTTATTATTATAACTTGCCTTTCAAGATGAAATGTCGGTCCCTGGTCTCTGATTTTATAAAATTATATAAATATATTTATAACATAAAAAAAAACAAAAAACGAGCGACTCAAAATTCGGTGTGACTTATATATATTTTTTTCTTCTACATTATGCATTTTTTTGCTGGTGTGCCTTATTCTCCGGAGCGACTTATAGTCTGAAAAATATGGTAACAGTAGAAAGCTAAAAAAAAAAAAAATCCATTCTACATAATTCCCCCCTTGAAACGTGCACAATTTGCTTTTGAAATAATACCTGTATCACCTTTCTGCATGACATGGACATCTATGGTCGCAGTGACATGAGTGACTCTGCAGGTGTAGCGGGCCCCTGGAAGCATGTCTGTGAGGGTCAGACGGAGTCGACTTTGGATGCTGAATTTTCTGTCTGGGCCCTGGAGAACCTCGCTGGTTTTGTGGTCGTGGAGCTGAGTGGAGTTATCCAGAAACCAAGAGATGTTTACCTGCGCCGGATTGAAGCCGCTCACCAGGCAAACTAGTTCATTATCACCACGTAGCAACACGGCGGAAGGCATGGTGGGAGTAACTGATGCTATGAGATGAGATCATGGAAAAATGGTTAAAAATTTAAGTATTAAAGATCTTATATTACACAAAATGGATTCTTGTGAGCTTTAAGCATTGTTATATATTGTTACCTCCTCAAAAATATACCAGGAGTTGTGTTTTGTTTCACTCACCCTGGTTTTATTAGTCTGTCTTCATCTCCAAAGCTCAAAACTGCTCCTTTCCACCTTGTGATGTCATATAGTTGTAGTTTTCAAGCTACCTTTTAACTAACTTTTGTTCAGTAGAGATGGGTAATTATTCCAGGTCTGAAATTATCCAAGTGATTCTAGTGAAGGTGTATGGGGTTTAAAGACATATTGAAGCAGGGTTTGTGAGTCAAACATGTGGAAATGAAACAAAACACAACTCCAAGATTTGTTTGTGATGAGGAAACAACATTATAACATCAGAAAATAGTGTGATATAGGCCCCTTAAGTGAATCTCAAACAATGAAATCCAACTGTAACATAATAGACCTTTTTGAAAACAGCCGGAAGAGTAGGGTAAACGTCACTTCTGGTTAATGCTTTTCTATGGTAAAATATCTCTGGAAATGTCTTGCGTATTCTCCACCAGCTTCATAAATCTGCCCCATCATCAAATTTTCTTCCAACAAGGTCAACAAAGGACATACTCTGCCCATGAATCATTTTTCCACAACTAGGCCTGTAAGGATAATCAATAAATCGATAACTTTTCCAGCCACGATAAATTCTAGTTGGACGCTTGTTTGTTTTCCTCGCTCTCTCTCGCTCTCAAAGAGACTGAATGTTAGAAGGTTTCTATCACTCTCTGACTCCTCTCGTTTAACAAGCGTAATGACACTTGAACCAACATGCACTGTGTTTATCAACACAGTGGATGCGCGTGTAGTCTGGGCGCTTTCTGCAGCTGCAGAAAGTTAGCAGAAAGCGCCGCTGTTTGTGCGCTGCTGTCAGAGTGACAAAACTGTTCATCTCCATTCATCACCTAAACAAGTCACGATGCCGAATCAAAACTGGTGAGTGGGACCCGTCTAAACAGCCACATGCATCAAATGAAGCGAGCGCGCAAACGACGAGAAGAAATATCTCAAACCCCAACAGCCGATAAACCCAAACCCGAGCGACACAATAAACCTAGCGCCTAAGAGCGCCTGAGAGCGCCCGAAATCCCGAAACCGAACCGACACGACACCAGACAGAACAGCGGCTCCCTCATAGCGAAACAGCATCCTGTGTCGCAGGTTAATATGGACACTTCAAGACCAAAATGACAAGGCTCACAGCAGCAGCCACAGAGAGACGAGACACAATATTCATGTAAGTCAGTGACTAAAATCAGTTTTAAGGACAGTTTTGTTACAGAGACTTAATAATCAATTTTATTTAATGCTTTGGTTGTGTTTGGTTCAACAATGGTTTATTCAAGTGCATTTTTGTGAACAAGTCCTTGCTGTGAGCCAGAGTACATTAGGCTAGTCCTATGTTAAGTCTGTTTTATTTAGGAATATTGTTTGTGGTTGTCTTACAGTTCCTGTGTTAAATGTTATTTAGAAAGTAAGGTTTATTGATCATTGAGAGGATGTATTTGCATTTTTATTTCATGGTCATTATATTAATTGAAATTGGTCTCAAAATGTCAATATTATCGTTTATCGCAATAAATTCTTGGTCAATTAATCGTCCAGCAAAATGTGTTATCGTTACAGGCCTATCCACAACTATCAAGGTAAGAAAGACGAAAACTTAAAGGTGAATACGAGAAAACACGATGATGTCACGTAAGCTATTTTCGTAGGCAAAAAGTGTCCGTATCAACAAGTCAGCATCAACATCGTCAACAGTTATGGGCGTCCAACATCAACAGTCGTCATACAACAGTACAACATCAACATCTTCATCCAACAAAGTCGACAAAGGACGTATTCTGTCCATGAAGAATTTATCCACAACTATCAAAGGTAAGAAAGACGAAAACTTAAAGGCGAACAATGAACATTAGTGAACTACTCCTGAGCAAAACTAACAGTACGGTAAGAATTAAACATACCGTAAAATCCGGACTATTGAGCGCACCTGAATATAAGCTGCATCAATTAAATTTAATTTAACAATGTATAATAATAATTGTACATATATATGAATATAAGCCGCAGGTGTTCACGTCTTCAACAACATTTTCAAGTTCGAGCTGTCTGCTTTTATCGCCTCTGAAAGATTTTGTCGTCTTTTTGCATGCGTCTTTCCTTCTTCAACAGCGACATCAATCGCCATTAACTTAAAAGCTGCATCATCTGCATTTCTTCGTGTTTTCCATGAGGACGGTGTGCATGAAACGCAAAATAACTGTTCAAAACACAATCAAACTAGAATCTTCCTCTGCTGCACATCACCCCCATTTCTCCCGGCTCTCTACTGTGCATGTTTCCTGCAGAAAGAGCCTCTGTCCTGTCTGTGTCATGTCAGTGTCTTATAGGATTTCAACAAATTTCAGACTCTCCCGGGGGCGGGGTTAATTCTATCAGTCAGGTATGATTGGATGTCCTGCTACTGAAATTTGAAACGTTTCTTCTTGTCACTACGGGTAAGACGTATCCCCCTCACTAATGTTTATTTACCATCATAACTTATTTTATCACTCAGCGATAAAATGTTTGAGTGCTCTGACAATATCGCTAGTGTAGCAACTTCATGTTAACCCTAGATCCACACAGCTGCGTTTTCTGCACTCAGGCTGTGCGTATCCGCTGTGTTGCCAAATCAGAGACCGTTTATATGAATGGACAATGTGCCAAACAAAGAATCCGTCCATATATTCGCCGCATCGTTTTATTAGCCGCAGGATTCAAAGTGTGAGAAAAAAGTGGCGGCTTATAGTCCGGAATTTACGGTAAGTAAGTTGTTAACTCAGACTGATTGTAGAATTAAAATTAAAAATCTAATTCATGATGTAGATATTAGCATAGACAGAGAGATTTGTGCAGTTTAAATGCTAGACTTGTGATCTGTGAACATCTGTCTGAGTTAACAACTTACTTATTAATGAATTACGTATTACTTATGTTTTATTCATTAAGATAACGTTGCTAAATGCTCGTCTTTATACGAGAAAATGTTTTTGTTTACATCTGGCTTTTCCGTACGTGCGCAGTGACTGGTAGGCAAAAAGTCAGTGGGGCCGCTCGTTTGTGTTGACAGTTGCATTGTGTATGCCTGTCAAGAGATAACTCGTCTTATTTTGAAGTAGGTTTTGCATTTAATTGTTTTGACATGATTTCATTATCTTCTCTAAGTCACTGAATGTTGAGGATCAAAAATGTTACTTTGAAAAGTTAAAACTCGCCGATAACTGTTGACGATGTTGATGTTGTACTGTTGGATGACAGTTGTTGATGTTGTATGCCAATAACTGTTGACAATGTTGATGCTGACTTGTTGATACGGATGCTTTTTGCCTACCAAAATAGCTTACGTCACGTCATCGTGTTTTCCCGTGTTTACCTTTAAGTTTTTGTCTTTCTTACCTTGATAGTTGTGGATAAATTCTTCATGGACAGAATATGTCCTTTGTCAATCTTGTTGAATGAAGATTTGGTGATGGGGCAGATTTAAGAAGCTGACAAAACATTTCCACAGACATTTTTGCCATAGAAAAGCATTAACAAAAATGACGTTTACGGCTACATCGCGGAACTTGTGAAAAAAGTTTATTGACTAAAAATTGTTAAAAATGTATGTATTAAAGGGACAGTCTGGAATTTTGGACATAGAACCTCATTTCCTAGTGAGCCAGAGTGTTGGAGACGTGTCAACAGCCATAGTTAACCTGCCACTAGAAACAGTCTTACCCACTCCACAAAACACCCAAAGCAAATCTATTATTACACCAGACTGTCAAAGTAAATGTCTGTGTTTACAGAATAATGTCTGAAATAAAACTAACCTTGCATTGTAGGAATCATCGCATGTTGAGGGACTATTTTCTTATATATCAGTCCGCCGTTGCCAAGCTTTCTATCAGGAAGGAAGGAACTCGCTGCTGCTGCTGCTGCTCAGACATAAATCCTTCAAATGCAAGGTTGGTTTTACTTCTAAAATTATTCTATCGACCCAGACATTCACATTGACAGTCTGGTGGAATAATAGATTTGCTTTGGGTGTTTTGTGGAGTGGGTAAGACTGTTTTTAGTGGCAGGATAACTATGACCATTGACATGCACTATCCTAGCACCAGTGACCTCAAGGACTGGATGGAACATTTAAAAAAGTGTCTCCACACGTCTCCAACACTCAGGCGGAAACAAGGTCCTATGTCCAAAATTCTGGACTGTCCCTTTAAAAGTCAGCTCTGTGGAGATGTGAACCATTTTACCGTAAGATGTATTTCAATCTATTTAGCTACTAACCATGTTACTGAATAAAAGTTAAATAATGCCATACTGAAGAACATTCCAATATACATTCCAGCAAAAACAGACCAATATAATGAATGTGTGTTATGGCATACCAAAAACAGGTCCTATGGTCTCCGTGAACGGTGCCGCTGAAGATTCATGCCTCACAACACAAGCGTAAGTGGAATTGTCATCTAAAGTGTTGGATATATTCAGACGACTACTTGTACAATACGTGACGCCATCTTTGTCTTGCCAAACCGGTGCGTTGGTTTGGCTGGAAGGTGGAATCCTGATACCGTTCTTCTCCCAGAAAATACGGACCTCCGGGGGGTAGAATCCAGAGACAAGACAGTCCAGGAACATAGGGTCCAAAAGGGATCGCTCATGGAGGCTGGGATAGGTCAGTGTTACAGTTGGTGGAAGTTGCACTAGTTAAAAAAAAGAAAGAAAATGTGGTTAGTTAAAAGTGTACCTCCTCCGTTAATGGAACTCTAAGTAACTTTTCCTTAAGTGTTCCACAGTATGACATTATCTATGGAAAGTTGACGCTGCTTTCTGTAATAATTCATCTTTATTAAAGTATTTTTGAGCAAATTACTCATCATGAAATAATTTCTATAGATACGTTTAATTCCATAAAGCATTAACAAGGCTAGTAGATGCGATACGAGACAATCAACATCTTGAAATAAGGGTCCATAATTTCAAATAAGTCAAACCTCTACCTTTGCTCTTGTTTGTGTGTGCCTTGAAGACGAGGTTGGAGCACAGATGCTTTGCCTCACAGGTCACTAGCTTGTGGGTGTTCCAGTCCTGTGCTGGCAAACTCAATTGGCTCTCTAGGGTCTGAGTACCATTACTGTGAAGCACTGGGGCCTTGGTATGAACACCTCCAGACTCAATCTGCTCATCGACTTTCCAAGTCACTGAGAAACTGTCCAGTGAGGGCCCAACCAGAAGGCAAGAGACGTTCAACCTGGGAGCAGTGCTCTGACGCTCTTCCAGTGGAGGACCCTGGATATATATACCAACAGTCTTAGATGCCAGTGGAGTGACTGAAAGAAAAAAGAAAAGTAAATAAACTAGGGGTGTCAAATTATCGCGTTAATTGCGATTAATTAATTACAGTCATATTTAGCGCGTTATGTTTTTTAATCGCGTTAATCTCATTTTTAATCTCTAACTTTAGTGTTTCTGTATGTGAGTTGCTTTATTATAAAACCTGTTTTTATGTGTTGTTGGGACAACAACACACACACAAAAGAAACACATTTATACATTTTTTTATTTCGGTAATTCCACTCATTGCCGGAAACCCCCACAAAACGTGCGCAGTAAGAGCGATGTAACAGAGGCAGCAGTGCACAGGTAAAAACACATTCGTGTCTTGGAAATTATTCTCCCGACGTGAAATATAAAAGAAAATAACAAATATAAAATCGCCTACAACTTAAATGTCACTGGTGAAAACAACCTGCATAGGCTCATGATGTCTGCACTACTGTCCTATAGTGACCTGCCACATGAGGGGACACGCACACAAACACACACACAAACACACACAAACACACCTTCATCATCGTCATTAACCTGAGAACGCGCGGACCACGTTTCCTTCCGTAGTTACTGCGCGGACACCGACGTGCTCCCGTGCGCCGCGTGTGGATCGTGTTTTCTCGCGTACACTGCGTAAACCGCGCTTCCTCCTGTGCGCCTCTAAACCAGAACTAACACCAAGACTAAAACCAGGACTAAACCAGTCCAGGACTAAACCAGGAGTAAACCAGGACTAAACCAGGACTAAACCAGGACTAAAACCAGAACTAAAACCAGAACTAAAACCAGGTCTAAACCAGGTCTAAACCAGGACTAAAACAAGGACTAAAACCAGTGATTTCATATATAAAGCATTTCTCTATCAATAATATTTTTAATATGGTTAAGGAAAGACTGGACTTTTTATTGTCTTTAAGTAGACAAAAGTTATTATGTTCAGATTTCCTCGTCTTTGCTACTTTAAAGCAAACAGTTTCTTATTCATGGAGACTTGGGCTCAACAGTCAATTTGGAGAGATTTGTTAAACAATAAATGACTTTATAAAGTCACTTTTTTTAATCTATATCAGTTTTTGATCTGCCACAATAATGTAATAATGAATTTAAATGAAAATACCTCAAATTGAAGGCTTTTCTCAGCAATTTTTAGGTGAGATTAAAATGAGATTAATTAGATTAATTAATTACAGATCATAATTAATTAATCTCTAAATTTTTTTAATCGCATGACAGCACTAAAATAAACTAGTGTAGACACATAACTCCTATTTGGATTATTGACATTACCTGCACATACACTGATGTTCTCCTTGACTGTTTTGCCCAGAGACTTGTCAGACACTTGACAGGTGTAGACCTGTCCAGTTTTCCATTCTGCTTGAGACACTTGCAGCTGACTGCTCACCACCACACGTCCCTCTGCGTTCACACTGATGGAGTCATTTGATCCACTAGAGATTCTCTGAGACCCAGAGAGCCATTGAATGTGCGGGTCAAATCCCCATGCTGTGCACAAGAGCGTCTGCTTTCCTGACTCGTCACTCGCCAAAAGAAGCTTGACTGAAGGCTCCACTGAGAAAGACACACAGCCCCATTCCTCTGATTATCTGCAGTATTAAAGGCACACACGCTGTGGTCATGAACACAAGAGGACTCTTACCAAAGATGCTTCCTGTGAGTGTGGAGGTGAAGTTGGTGGAGAAGCCATAGCTCACTCTGCAGCTGAAATTTTGGTTGTTTTTCCATTGGTCTTTAGGGACAGAAAATCTTCTGCTGATCGAATGGAGACCAGAGCCCTTAGGGAGTTGGACAAAGTCTTTAGAGGAAATATCAACATCATTGGACTGAAAGGTCACATAGAAGTCAGCGGAGGACACGCTGGTGATGTCACACTCCAGCACAGCTCTGTCGCCCTTCAACAAATCTGGCAGAGACCTCCTGATGGACACCACTGGAGAAGTGCCTGGAGGAGCTGCAAAAGAACCATGTCCAACATGAGTTAGAGTGGTCTTGTGTTGACTGAATCCCTGCTGCTGTTCTCTCACCTGCCACATGGCCAGTCTTCTTTGTGGTGGGGAAACACGCATGCTCTGCTTTGCAGGACACATCACTCAGTGTTTTCCATTGACTTGGGGGAAGTGTGAGCTCACTGATGATATGACTGGAGTTCATGTACTGCCTCACTGAGTGACTCTCTGCACGAGTATTACCCATCCACCAGGAGACTGTGGCGTCAAACACAGTGCACACTGAGCAGATGGCTGTCACATTAGAGGAAGAGGTCATCACGGTCTGGAACGAAGGGAGCTCCACCAGAACCACAGGAGAGGCCTTCAAATGTGCTGCCACTGAGGGAGAATATGGAGAGTAAGTTACCAGGTTGGTCATATACTTTCATGTTTTTATCTTGTTCATGGTTTCTTGTGAAACGTTTAAAAAAATGTATAAATGATCTCTTAAAAAACAAATATTATGCTCTATTTGTATTGTTATTTGCCTTTAAACGTGCTCTTGAGTATCTTTGCTTTGGCATGTCATGTTTTAAAACTTAAAATAATGGTTACCTTGTGACAACGGACACCTTGTTTCTACTGGTGCGCTCCCTATACTGGGGACTGGGGACTGGGGACAGGCTCCATCTACTGGCAGTGGAGGGATTTGCTATTGTACATTGACTGAGTAATTAGAGTTAGGAACATACCATGACACGATGGTGTAAGAACACTGTTATAATGTGATTTGACGTCAGAAATGCTCAGAGTTTGATTTATGGACTTAAAGGTCCTATATTATGTAAAACTGACTCTTGTGGGCTTTTAGTTATGTTAGAATGTTATGTCATCAGATACATATCTGGAGTTGTGTTTTATTTTACTTACACATGTTTGAGTAACTAGTTATGATTCGTCTGTCTACATCTTCAAGGCTCTGAAAGCTCTGTTCTACCTTGTGATGTAATGAAGCACTAGTTTTCATGTTAACAGCTACATTTTACTTTTTGTTCTGTAGAAACTGACAATTCCAGGGCTGAAATGATCCAAAAATGATGCTAGTGAAGGTGTATGGAGTTGTGAAACACAGTGAAGAATTTCCTCTATTACCACATGACATCACAAGGTGGAGCAGAGTGTTTCCTTTTTGAGAGAAGAACTGAGCCTAAGTATGCAGGGTTTGTGTGCTAAACGTGTGAATGAAACAAAACTCAACTTTTTGATGAAACAACCTTATAACATAGATCTGAAAATAGTATAAAATGGGCCCTGGGACCTCTGAACGTTTGCCAGTGATGTAGCACACACAATCCCACATTTTATATTTTTTGAGTGCTTAGAGATAGAGCAGATTTACTGCACAAAACAATGAAAACAATGCTATAACATCATTATACTGGTGACCCAAACATGATGCTTAAAAATTAAGTTATGAAATATTTTGGATGTTTTGGATGATTGGAAAAAACATATGGTAAAGTACTGTTTGTTTTATTTTAAGAATTTCACTGACAAAGTGTGACGGCTATGCTAAGTGGATACTTGTGGAGCAATCAGGTCTTTAATGTATTTTTCTCAGGCACATTCTTCATCCTCACCACTAGATGGCAGTACACTAATGGTTTGGCATGTTTACCTGCACATACACTGATGTCCTCTTTGAGTGTTGTTGTTTTGTCCAGAGACTTGTCAGACACTTGACAGGTGTAGACCTGTCCAGTTTTCCATTCTGCTTGAGACACTTGCAGCTGACTGCTCACCACCACACGTCCCTCTGCGTTCACACTGATGGAGTCATTTGATCCACTAGAGATTCTCTGAGACCCAGAGAGCCATTGAATGTGCGGGTCAAATCCCCATGCTGTGCAAAAGAGCGTCTGCTTTCCTGACTCGTCACTCGCCAAAAGAAGCTTGACTGAAGGCTCCACTGAGAAAGACACACACAGCCCCATTCCTCTGATTATCTGCAGTATTAAAGGCACACACGCTGTGGTCATGAACACAAGAGGACTCTTACCAAAGATGCTTCCTGTGAGTGTGGAGGTGAAGTTGGTGGAGAAGCCATAGCTCACTCTGCAGCTGAAATTTTGGTTGTTTTTCCATTGGTCTTTAGGGACAGAAAATCTTCTGCTGATCGAATGGAGACCAGAGCCCTTAGGGAGTTGGACAAAGTCTTTAGAGGAAATATCAACATCATTGGACTGAAAGGTCACATAGAAGTCAGCGGAGGACACGCTGGTGATGTCACACTCCAGCACAGCTCTGTCGCCCTTCAACAAATCTGGCAGAGACCTCCTGATGGACACCACTGGAGAAGTGCCTGGAGGAGCTGCAAAAGAACCATGTCCAACATGAGTTAGAGTGGTCTTGTGTTGACTGAATCCCTGCTGCTGTTTCTCTCACCTGCCACATGGCCAGTCTTCTTTGTGGTGGGGAAACACGCATGCTCTGCTTTGCAGGACACATCACTCAGTGTTTTCCATTGACTTGGGGGAAGTGTGAGCTCACTGATGATATGACTGGAGTTCATGTACTGCCTCACTGAGTGACTCTCTGCACGAGTATTACCCATCCACCAGGAGACTGTGGCGTCAAACACAGTGCACACTGAGCAGATGGCTGTCACATTAGAGGAAGAGGTCATCACGGTCTGGAACGAAGGGAGCTCCACCAGAACCACAGGAGAGGCCTTCAAATGTGCTGCCACTGAGGGAGAATATGGAGAGTAAGTTACCAGGTTGGTCATATACTTTCATGTTTTTATCTTGTTCATGGTTTCTTGTGAAACGTTTAAAAAAATGTATAAATGATCTCTTAAAAAACAAATATTATGCTCTATTTGTATTGTTATTTGCCTTTAAACGTGCTCTTGAGTATCTTTGCTTTGGCATGTCATGTTTTAAAACTTAAAATAATGGTTACCTTGTGACAACGGACACCTTGTTTCTACTGGTGCGCTCCCTATACTGGGGACTGGGGACTGGGGACAGGCTCCATCTACTGGCAGTGGAGGGATTTGCTATTGTACATTGACTGAGTAATTAGAGTTAGGAACATACCATGACACGATGGTGTAAGAACACTGTTATAATGTGATTTGACGTCAGAAATGCTCAGAGTTTGATTTATGGACTTAAAGGTCCTATATTATGTAAAACTGACTCTTGTGGGCTTTTAGTTATGTTAGAATGTTATGTCATCAGATACATATCTGGAGTTGTGTTTTATTTTACTTACACATGTTTGAGTAACTAGTTATGATTCGTCTGTCTACATCTTCAAGGCTCTGAAAGCTCTGTTCTACCTTGTGATGTAATGAAGCACTAGTTTTCATGTTAACAGCTACATTTTACTTTTGTTCTGTAGAAACTGACAATTCCAGGGCTGAAATGATCCAAAAATGATGCTAGTGAAGGTGTATGGAGTTGTGAAACACAGTGAAGAATTTCCTCTATTACCACATGACATCACAAGGTGGAGCAGAGTGTTTCATTTTTGAGAGAAGAACTGAGCCTAAGTATGCAGGGTTTGTGTGCTAAACGTGTGAATGAAACAAAACTCAACTTTTTGATGAAACAACCTTATAACATAGATCTGAAAATAGTATAAAATGGGCCCTGGGACCTCTGAACGTTTGCCAGTGATGTAGCACACACAATCCCACATTTTATATTTTTTGAGTGCTTAGAGATAGAGCAGATTTACTGCACAAAACAATGAAAACAATGCTATAACATCATTATACTGGTGACCCAAACATGATGCTTAAAAATTAAGTTATGAAATATTTTGGATGTTTTGGATGATTGGAAAAACATATGGTAAAGTACTGTTTGTTTTATTTTAAGAATTTCACTGACAAAGTGTGACGGCTATGCTAAGTGGATACTTGTGGAGCAATCAGGTCTTTAATGTATTTTCTCAGGCACATTCTTCATCCTCACCACTAGATGGCAGTACACTAATGGTTTGGCATGTTTACCTGCACATACACTGATGTCCTCTTTGAGTGTTGTTGTTTTGTCCAGAGACTTGTCAGACACTTGACAGGTGTAGACCTGTCCAGTTTTCCATTCTGCTTGAGACACTTGCAGCTGACTGCTCACCACCACACGTCCCTCTGCGTTCACACTGATGGAGTCATTTGATCCACTAGAGATTCTCTGAGACCCAGAGAGCCATTGAATGTGCGGGTCAAATCCCCATGCTGTGCAAAAGAGCGTCTGCTTTCCTGACTCGTCACTCGCCAAAAGAAGCTTGACTGAAGGCTCCACTGAGAAAGACACACAGCCCCATTCCTCTGATTATCTGCAGTATTAAAGGCACACACGCTGTGGTCATGAACACAAGAGGACTCTTACCAAAGATGCTTCCTGTGGGTGTAGAGGTGAAGTTGGTGGAGAAGCCATAGCTCACTCTGCAGCTGAAATTTTGGTCATTTTTCCATTGGTCTTTAGGGACAGAAAATCTTCTGCTGATCGAATGGAGACCAGAGCCCTTAGGGAGTTGGACAAAGTCTTTAGAGGAAATATCAACATCATTGGACTGAAAGGTCACATAGAAGTCAGTGGAGGACACGCTGGTGATGTCACACTCCAGCACAGCTCTGTCGCCCTTCAACAAATCTGGCAGAGACCTCCTGATGGACACCACTGGATCAGAAGCTGGAGGTTCTGGCATTAAAACACAGAAAATCAGTTACACAAAAAGTGCATATGGCATATCAGCATCCAATAATAAATAATCCATAAATGTAACCTGAAATGTTAATGCTCTTCTCTGTGGGGGGAAGGCAAGCATGTTCAGCTTTGCAGGTGAGCAAGAACAGTGTTTCCCACTGGGAAGGGGACAGGGTCAGTTTGCTGATGATATGGGTGCTGTTGGATTCTTTAATGATCTGAGGAGCAGAGAACTCAGGATACAGGAGCCAAGTCACAGAGGTCCTGGCCACACTGCGCACTGTGCAGGTGGCATTTACTCTGGACTCTGCAGTCATTACGGTTTGGAAACTGGGAGTCTCCAAGTCAACGGCAGGGGGCATTTTTGGTGTCACTGCCAAGAACAAAAAATAATGTATACAGTAAGAAATATGATTCAAGTTACACTGTGTTAATATAGAAAATATTAAACCGTGTACATATAATAATAAATAACATTAAAGTTTCTTATGCATTTTAAGTTTTATCAGTTTTATCTCAACATTTTCTTTTCTTTTTCTTGTGAGGCTTTGAACAATACACAAAGCCTCTTTACTCTTTTCTTAAATAGTTTATTTAATGCCTAATAATTGTCCTTCTCTTTCTCTCATACAAACGGACTTTTTGAAGAATTTATTTATTTATTTATTTATTTTTAATCTAAGACTTATTTTGAATGTATTTTTGTTTGCTACAGTCCATATGTAGTTTTGATGCCTTCAGTGAGAATCTACAATGCAAATAATCATGGAACTACAGATGAAAAATGAAAGAAAAGTTTTTTGTTTTTTTTTGACTGGTTGTGTATCTATGTCCTGGTGTGAATACTTTTAAACTTTCACCCTTTTTAAGATTTCTCCAACACTGCATTTCTAAATACCACGTGTCTTCACTTACTTTTACAGATATTGATGGACTTGCTGTAAGTCGTCTTCTCGTGGAGCGCCACGCATGTAAAGTTGGATCCATTCTCCCACTCAGTCATGTTTGGCTCGATCTGGCTGCTCAGGGTGAAGCTCTTGCCCCCATTGGGGCTTTTGAACTTATTCTCGATGGGTGTTGAGTCCAGAAAGGGATGGTTGTCTCTGGTCCAGCTCACTTTCAGAGTGTCCGGGTAGAAGCCACTCACCAGGCACGTGAGTTTGACTTGGGAGTCCCAGTCTCCCTCCCATGACAGGTACAGTGTGATGTTTGGAGAAAGGACTTGTCGCTCTGGATGAGAACAGATGTTCCAATATTAATCAATGCATACATTGTTCATGTAATAAAAACGTAATGTGGGGTATATGTTT
Organism: Boleophthalmus pectinirostris; assembly: GCF_026225935.1. Taxonomy (NCBI): domain Eukaryota; kingdom Metazoa; phylum Chordata; class Actinopteri; order Gobiiformes; family Gobiidae; genus Boleophthalmus; species Boleophthalmus pectinirostris. Next base: position 28,681,424 of record NW_026571115.1, on the reverse strand, counting down.
ACCGACAACGTATATACACACAGAAGACATGAAATATATGAGTAAGACGTATAGAGTTATGTAGCAAAGAAACAAAAGTTAAATAATTAATCAAATTAGTAAATAAATAAAATAAATAAATCCTCAAATTAGCCATCGTTTGCTTTCTCAAAAATATTTAACAATAGTTTTTTTTTTCCTTTTTCTTTACCACTTAATTTCATATATCTGATTGCATGCATTTGATGTTTTTCATATGTTTATAAATTGTTAAAAGTTAAATTAAATTAACTTTTGAATGGTGCTTTTTAAACATGCACTTCTAGTCAAAAGTTTGGACACACCATCTCATCCGCTCTTTTATTTTTTTTTCTTACTACTTTCTACATTTGCATAAACATAAAGAAGACATCAAATATATGAAGAAATATATATGGATTTATTTATAAAAAAAACCCCAAAAAAACATTAATTTAAGTATTTGGATATAAATTTTTTTTTTTTAAATGAACTTTTTTTTTGTAATAATAATTCCATATATCTTACTTCATATATTTGATGAGAAATAAACATAAAAAAAATAATAAAATAAAAAAAAATGACAAGATGAGTCTAAATTTTTAACTACAAACTAACAGATATTTAAAAATGTTCAAACTTTTCAAACGAAAATGTATAAATGATAGGTGTGAGTTTGAATTTAAGATAAAAATTTTGTTGCTTTTTCAAACCAAACTTATTTATTTATTTATTTATTTATTTATGTATTGATGTATTTATTTTAAAGTCATCAATCTAGGTCTTAGTCTAAAAGAAACATTTTATTATTATTATTTTTGGTAACAATTATAAAGAAACATTTCAGATTATTTATTCACTAAGGTTAGTTTAAATAAATTTGAATATGGATAACAACAGGGATTCAGTTTACACATATAAAGTCTTTGCTTTTCAAAAAAGTATAAAGACCAACCAAAACTGGGACTACAAATCAAACATACCTTTTGTGCTGAAATAATCCCAGCTCTAACTGTGTAATACTCGCTGTAGCCAGCAGATGGCATCCTTCCACTGTATCTCGCTAAAGTTTCACATCTGGTGGAGGGAGGAGGGCTGCAAATGCTTTTTTTTTTTTTTTTTGTGCAAATGTTTTTGAGCAGGACAGGAGCAGAGGGTTAACCGAAAGCAGCGGCTGTGAGCATCGAAACGACCAGCTCCGAAAAAAGGGACAGAAAAGAGAAGTGAAATGGTCTGCAGAGCTACGAGGCGTAACAGGCAGCAGGTGCACAAGACAGTTTTTACAGTAACAGAATATTTACATTTCCCCGAGGAGACAGAGGTTTATTTAACTATAAGTTTCGTTACTGAATTAGACAGAAAGAGATACAGCTCCAAACCGCCACATTTGAGTTTTTTCAGTGTTCACACCCAGGTGCAGCGAAGAATAAAATGTGGGTAAATAGTAAAAAAAAAAATACATGAATTGAAATAAATAAAACATTCAGTCTTACTTACAGTTTATTTAAGAAAGTCACAAATGGAGTATGATACAAGAGTACATGCACATGAGAGATGACAGGGGACAGACAATTGAGAATAGTTTTTTTTTTTTTTTTTTTTTTTTTACATTTTCCAGAAAGTCTTTTTGGATTCATTTGACCTGAAAGACAAAAACAAAATAAAGAATAAAAAAAAAAAGATTAATAGAATTGAATTATAATGCATGTTACAAATAAACGTCAGTAAAACCTTGAGCGTAGTTTTGCATGTTTCAAGTTGCATCAGTTCATTTTTTTATACGCCATGCTACTCTTATAAATGGACGTATATAAAATTTTTTATTATTGCTAAAGCGTGACTGACTGACTTATGCTTGACCTGATCTTATTGTATCTAGATGAAGTTGCAAGAATAGAAAATGTGAGTTTCAGTTTGAGTACTTTCGACTAGTTTATATTTTTAAGGCCAAGAATTACGAAGAATTATGTATTTAGAGTTTCAGTGTATTTTAGATTTCATATTAGTAACAATTGCACTATAAATTCTCTCTTAAGTAGTTGAAGAAGTAGTAGTATTTATATTTTTACATACCAGGCTAAGAATGTATACCTGATCTACCAATGAATAGTATTTATACTCTAATTCAGACATGTGAAACTCAGGCCCGGGCCACGATATAATTATATTTGGCAAGCAAGATCAAATCAAATCTGTATTAGAGCTGCCCGCCGGCTATAGATAGACTATAGAGACATTAATTATTTAAAATTTTGTTATTATTTTATATTATATTTGTTCTGGATTCAATGTTTAAGCAAAACTATTATTAAACATTTAGTTTAATAAGAAAAAGTTTAACATCACATAACTCGAAAGTAGAGAAAACATGCAGATGTTGTCAAAATTGTTTAATAAATATTTAGTTTGGCCCACGACTTAGTCCCAGTTTTTAATTCTGACCCTCTGTGAATTTGAATTTGACACCCTTGCTCTAGATGAAGTTGCAAGAAATGGAAAATGTGAGTTTCAGTTTGAGTACTTTCGACTAGTTTATATTTTTAAGGCCAAGAATTATGAAGAATTATGTATTTAGAGTTTCAGTGTATTTTAGATTTCATATTAGTAACAATTGCACTATAAATTCTATCTTAAGTAGTTGAAGAAGTAGTAGTATTTATATTTTTACATACCAGGCTAAGACTGTATACCTGATCTACCAATGAATAGTCTTTATACTTTAATACAGACATGTCAAACTCAGGCCCGGGGTCCAAATTTGGCCCACGAGATCATATCAAATCTGTATAAGAGCTGCCCGCCGGCTACAGAAAGGCTACAGAGACATTATTTATTTAAAATGTTGTCATTATTTTATATTATGCTTGTTCTGGATTCAATGTTTAAGCAAAACTATTATTGTACATTTATTTTAATAAGAAAAAGTTCCCGAAAGAAGAAAACTTATGCAGAAAAAACATGCAGATGTTGTCAAAATTGTTCAATAAATATTTAGTTTGGCCCACGACTTAGTCCCAGTTTTTAATTTTGACCCTCTGTGAATTTGAGTTTGACACCCCTGCTCTAATAGTTTTAACTAGGGTTGTTCCGATACCGATTCTGGCACAGGCAAAAGCTCCAATCCTGCACATTTTTCAGGTATCCGTATCGGCGAGTGCTCAGACCGAATCACTGATGTGTCACCTCTTTGATACCTTCTTTTAGTCTTTGGTATGGACGCTCAACTTCATAGAAATACTGCTACAGGCAACAGCGGCAACAGCTCTAACTCGGACTTTATTTACTTTGCATAATTATAAACGAGCTCTGAGGATTTATTTTTATTTTTTTTTACAGGCCTCACATTTGGTTTTATCCATGCGCTGCGGTAGAAAGTAATGACAGTCAAAATCATTATATATTTGACACTTCATTTGCAAGAGACTTTTAGTTAGTTCTTACTTCTTTAAATTAAGTTACGTTTACTTCTTCACACTATGTGGTATCGGACTAGAGTATCCCCCCAAAAATGGTACGGGAACAAAACTATTTTTAAAGGGACCAGGGTCCAGAATTTTTGACATAGGACCTCAATTTCCTAGTGAGCCAGAGTGTTGGAGACGTGTGGAGACACTTTTTAAAATATTCCATCCAGTCCTTGTATTTGCAGAGGTCGCTGGTGCTAGGCTAGTGCATGTCAATGGCCATAGTTATCCTGCCACTAAAAACAGTCTTACGAATGGCAAGCCAAACTGTTCACATTTACGCATATATTTAACACATTTAACACCTTATTTGATGCGTGTTACAACCTTAAATTCTTATTTGATGCGTTAAATTGTTATTTGACGCGCTGAATTATTCTCATTTAATCGCATCAAATTATTCTACATACAGTGTTGGGGAGTAACAGATTACATGTACTGGAGTTACGTGATCAGAGTACAAATTATGAGTAACTGTATTCAGTTACAGTTACTGTTTAAGTGAGCGGTAATTAGATTACAGTTACTTTGTTGAAATAAATGGATTACACAGAGGTTTTTTTTGTTGTTGTTTTTTTTTTCTGGTAATTCCGCTCATTGCCGGACACTAAATCAGGTCTAAAACCAGGTCTAAACCAGGTCTAAACCCAGGTCCAAACCAGGTCTAAAATCAAGTCTAAACCAGGTCTAAAACCAGGTCTAAACTAGGACTAATTCAGGACTAAAACCAGGTCTAAACCAGGTCCAAACCAGGTCTAAACCAGGTCTAAAACCAGGTCTAAAATCAAATCTAAACAAGGACTAAACCAACACTAAACCATGTCTAAACCAAGACTAAACCAAGACTAAACCAGGACTAAAACCAGGTCTAAACTATGTCTCAAACAGGGTTTAACAGGACTAAACCATGCTGTGCGGACCATGTCTCCTCCTCTTCTATCAATACTATTTTTTTAAGTAAAGACTGGGCTTTTGATTTTCTTTGAGCAGACAAAACATCTTATGTGAAGATATCCTGGTCTTTGCTTCTCTACATAAAGTCAAGTCATCCAAAGTATTCAGATTACGTTACTCACTTTAAGTAATTTAATGGATTACGTTACAAACTACATTTTGGGGTATGTAATCTGTAATCTGTAGGGGAATACATTTTAAAAGTCACCTTCCCAACACTGTCTACATATGATAATGATCTCCTCCCACTCCTGAGTTCATGTGTTTCATATTGTCCTCCTTTGACAATTGTATAGGGTCAATTAAATAATTGTTAATAATTAATTGAGGTGCACGACAACCGTTTTAAATTTGATAGATGACAATTTACACAGTGTAAGTTTATTTTTTAAGAGTAAAGAATGTGCATAGGGACATCGGTGTTGGACGCTTCTGGACTCTTTGTCTTGGTCAGTGATTGGCTGAAAGCACTTTAAATTTATTGACTGGGAAAAACAGGAGATCATTATCATAAGTATAATAATTTGACACGTTGAATAAGAATAATTCAAGTCAAATAAACTTGTAATACGCGTCAAATAAGGTGTTAAAGGCGTTAAATATATGCGTAAATGTGAACAGTTTGGTTTGCCGTACTTACTCACTCCACAAAACACCCGAAAGAAAACTATTATTACGCCAGACTGTCGATGTGAATGTCTTTGTCGATAGAATAATTTTAGAAGTAAAACCAACATTGCATTTGAAGGATTTTTGTCTGAGCAGCAGCAGCAGTGAGTTGTATTTCCTGATAGAAAACCTGGCAGAGGTGGACCGATATCACCTAGCCCCTATCTTACCGGCGAAGCAAAATTCCGCTGCTGCTGAGAAAATAGTCCCTCAACATGCGACGATTCACGCGACGCAAGGTTAATTTTATTTCATGCATTATTCTATCAACGCAAGGCAAATGCTACGGAAGTGCGGTTTACCTTGAAAGCAGTGGTGGCGATGCTGAAGAGCAGAGTGATGAGGAAGAGGAGGATGAAGGCCATGGCTGTGTTCTGCATAGTGTCCTCCTCCTCCGAGACCTGCTTGGGGTTCCACTTGTGATACAGCTCAATCATGTCCAGGATGTAATTAGTATCTAGGAGTAAATCACCATGGAAACATTATCATTAGGCACTCGCGGTCAGAACAGTCATGTGAAGTGTGAATCTGAAGTATTTTGGCTGGTTTCAAGATCCAGTATTGTGCAAAATGGACACTTGTGAGCTTTAGAATGTCGTTACCTCCTCGAAAACAGACCTGGAGTTGTGTTTTTGTGTTTGAGTAATTATTAGACTGTCTGGATCCCCAAAGCTCAAATTAATCAGTTCCACCTCGTGATGTCATGAAGCGGTAGTTTTCAAGCTAACAGCTCACCCTAACCATTTGTTTACCTGAGATGGGCAATTCCAGAGCTGAAATTAGCCATATGATTCTACTGAATGGTTCTTGACCGGAAAAAGTTGGCTTGCCCCCTCCGAGTGAATGGAGAGTCCCTGCCTCAAGTGGAGGAGTTTAAGTATCTCGATTTACCGCACAATCTACATTCCTACCCTCACCTCTGGTCATGAGCTTTGGGTAATGACGTCGTGGATACAAGCGGTCGAAATAAGTTTCCTCCGCAGGGTGGCTGGGCACTCCCTTAGAGATAAGGTGAGGAGCTCGGTCACATGGGAGGAGCTCGGAGTAGAGCCGCTGCTCCCCCACGTCGAGAGGAGGAGCTGAGGTGGTTCGGGCATCTGTTCTGGATGCCTCCTGGGCGCCGAGGACATGCTGGACGGACTATGTCTCTCGGCTGGCCTGGGAACACCTTGGGATCCCCTCAGAGGAGCAGGAGGATCTGTCCGGGGTGAAGGAAGTTTGGAAGTCCTTGCCCCCGCGACCCGGCCCCGGATAAGCGGAAGAAAATGGATGGATGGATGGATTCTAATGAAGGTGTGGAGCACTTCCTGTATCACCACATGACATCACAAGGTGGAACAGAGTGTTTTCTATTTCAGAGAAGAACTGGTCTTAAACATTCAGGGTTTGTGCGTTAAACAAAAAACAACTCCAGTTCTGTTTGCGATGAGAAAACAACACCATAACATTGACCAGAAAATAACGTAACGTGGGCCCTTTAAATGTAAGGATGTGTATCACTTAAAATTCTAAATTAAAACTCTTATTAGTTTAATGTATGTAAATAGTTAGAAGCAACTTAACTAAAAAAAAAAGTCAGAGTTTGAGAATTACCAAAATAACAAAAGAGCAAAATTATACTGACTAAACATTCAAATCTCAAAATGAATCCTAATGACCCTGAGTTGCTGGTATTTGAACTTTTATACTCAAATATAATTAATCTGTGGTATTGTTAGAGAATTCATAATGTCAAATTGGTCGTAGTATTGTCATGTAATATTGCGGTTATTGCGGTATAAGAAAAATTTAAGTGTAGTTGTTTTTATATCCTAGTAGACTTCCATCAGTTTGTGGTTTTATTTTGACAGTCCTAAATTATACGAAATTGACTCTTGTGAGCTTTTATCCATGTTATAATGTTGTTAAATCCTCAAAAACATAGCTGGAGTTGTGTTTGTTTCATTCACATGTTTGCGTAATGATTTATTATTAGGCTGTCTACATCACCAAAGCTCAAAATGCTCTGTTCCACCTTGTGATGTCATGTAGTGGTAGTTTTGAAGTTAACAGCTCCTTTTACCTTTAGTTGAGTAGAGAATGAGAAAAAGTAAGATGGCAGAGGGGAAGGTCGTGCGTGAAACCATCCAAATTATTCTAGTGAAGGTGTATAAAACTTTAAAACACATGACATCACAAGGTGGAACTGAGTGTTTTCAGTTTGTGTGTTAAAAATGTGTGAATGGAACACAGCTCCAGGTGTGTTTGAGATGAGGAAACAACTTAATAACAGATCAGAAAATGACCTTTAAGGAAAACAGCAAAAAACCCCAAAACAAAACAAAACAAAAAAAAACAAACCATAGAATTGGACTATCTTTTTTTTTTTCTTTTACTTTGGTAAATTCAAATGTGTTTTTTTTCCCTTTTAATTTGGTAAATTCAAATGTGTTTTTAAATGTGCATTATTATTATTTTGTCGTACAATTTATAGGACGTTGTTACTTCACTGTAAACCTGAACATTCAAAGTAATTAAATAGATTAAGTCGTGTACACTCTAATTTAAAAAAAATAAATAAATCCTACTAACTTAATTATGTCAAGTTGCTGTAACATATTCTTCTTTTTGAGTAATTTTAACTTTTTTTTTTTTTTTAATTAAAGGGAACATTATAACAGATCAGAAAATAGCCTTTTAGGAAAACAGCAAAAAAAAAAAAAAAAAAAACGTCATAGAGTTAGAATTGGACAGGAAACGTGCATAGAGCCCATTGTTATTTAACGTTATTTCATATACTATAGTTTTTTCTTTTAGTTTGGTATATTCAAATGTGTTTTTAAATGTACAATATTGTTATTATTTTGTCATAGAATTTATAGGACATTGTTACTTGAAATTTCTTATGATGATGATGATTATGATGATTATTTTTAGCCCCTGACTGGTACAGTGCAAGATCCAGTAGAGCAAACAACAACAGACAACAAAGACTATGAGACTCACAGTGACACAGAGAGACAAAATGGAATTTTATGGTCTTTTTAGTCAATCAGTTAAGTGAATAATCCTTAAAGGCGCACTGTGTAACTTTTTTGCTTTTCTCCGCGGAAATGTTTTTGCTTGTCTGGAATGTTTCAGAGTATGGTATTAAACCTTTCTATCTTCATGGAGACCAGACCAGACCAAGTTACAGGTCAGAATGTTGTTTTTCTAGGTATTTTTGAGCTGTAAAACCACCTGTAATCGAATAAAGATAAGGCAGAGCTGTTCAGAGTCACACTGTGGAACATTCCAGGCAGAGCAAATAGTAACTCCCCACCTGAAAAGTGACACAAAGCACCTTTAAATGTAAGTAAAGTACCTATAATTCATCCACAAATACAACCATACATAGAACAAGACATAACTGACAACATTACCAAAAGGGACATACAACGACAACATAGAGTATTTGCTGATGATTTTTATTGTTTTGAATGAAAAGTATGCAGGACAAAACATAACAGAGAGACGCAGACGCAGATCTACTAGGCCTTGCACATGTCGGGGAACTTCATGTTGAGGTTAACCATGGTCGTTTGCTGAGAGAAATTCTGCGTGATAGACCTGACGATGTTTTTGTTCATTTCAATGGCCTCATGGTAAACCAGGCAGCTGTACACATTCTCTGACTCCTCCCACTCCTTCAGAGGTACAGTCAGGTGGCTGTAGGTGTAGTAAGCGCCATTGGTTTTCATGCTGTTAGTTGTATTGAATTCGTGCCTGGACACTTCATCGTTAATTAGCCACGTGACAAAGATCTCCTTGGGGAGGAAGTCTTTTACATAGCAAGTCAGGGTCACCTTGTTATCTTTAGTTTGTTTTAAAGGTGCCAGCATGAATACAGAGGGGGACTTCGGAAGAATGTGGTCTGTGGAGGTGAAAGGCAGTTACTCAAAATGATTGAGAAAGTGTGGCTGAAACTTAGCTATTACACCATTTTATTATTAAGTTATTATTTTGACAAATAAAAACACATGCCAATTAAAAAAAAAAAAAAAGTATAAAATTACTATTACTTATAAATCAATATACGATACTGAGTTGTAGTGTTTGTGTGTGTAAGAGTGTGATCTGTTTTATAGTGCAAACTCACCATTCTTTCTCTCATAGATTTTTATGAGTGGGTCACTGAGCAGGTCCTCATGCTCCAGTACACACTCGCGCGTGATGCCTTCGTTCCACTCCTTGTACATGATATCCAGATCCAGGATATAGCGCTGTCCGTGCCTCTTTGCCCCTGGGTCAGAGTTGTTCATCAGTACATTCCCCTTGTCATCCAACCAGGACACACTGCTGACTTTACTGATGTCCTCTACAGTCACTTCACATCGGATCTTTCCTTGTCCGTAATACAGCATGTCTTCCACAGTGGGCGAGATGATTTCCATATGACCTTTAAATCCACCTCCAGCCTCTAAAACACAGAGAAGAAGTCATGTAAAGAGAAATTAGTTCACTTTAATGTCAAAACCAATGCTCTCAATTTTAACTGAACAATAGCCCAACTGTAAAATATTTGGGAAAAAAAGGGCTGGATTCTTTAGGGATCCAACTTTAATTTGATTTAATGTTTTATTTAATATCGTATTTTGTTCTAGTCATGATTGACAAATGACAGTAATAACAACAACAAAAAGTTGGATTCTCATTGGAAATTATCTTTTACAAATCCAGGAAACTTCCCACCTATATGGCAAATTACTTAAGATAATGTGCAGGAAGAATTTACACCAAAAAAGCAATTGGATTCAATTACTTACTTAAGATTATTTTTAAAATTATGATTATTTTTTAAATATCTGTACTGGTTTTGAATTTGATAATGCAGTGAAAATGTGAAAAATCTTGAACCTAAACAAATACAGTATCAAGATGACATTTTGAATTCAAGATTTTTTTTTAACCACAAATGTTTACTCACCGCATTTTTGTGAAGACTTGTATTTTTGGGTCTCGTTGACTGTCTGCAATTGTGCCCCTTTCCCCAAGTTAAATTTGCACATGAATTCGTTATCGCTGTGCAGGTCGTACGTTGGTACAGTCAGGAAACTTGCAGCTGAATACACATTGCCCTTGTCGGTCTTCGTGGACTTGGGCGGCATGGTGCTCACCTGGTTTGAGTCGGACACTTCTTTATTGTCTTTCAGCCATTTAAACTCAAAATTTTTGGGCAAAAAATCGTTTGCCAGACAGGAAAACGTAACTTTCTCATTTGCCTCAGAGGTCATCATTGTAAGATTCGGCAATCGATAAATCACATCTGGAAAATAAACAGAAAAAAACAGACACACATATATAATTGCAAAAGCAGGAAATGTATATATATATATATATATATATATATATATATATATATATATATATATATATATATATATATATGCAGAAGTGAATTCAATGTATAAGGTACACTAAACATTTATCCTGTCGAAGTAGCAATAGGCTTACAAGTAACACAATTAATTCACTATTCTGCATATACATGGAGAGCACAAGCAGACAACTCGACCACTTGAACAATTCACTACGGAGCGAATTTAGACTGAAGACAAACAAATGAAAAGACATACACATGAACACATACATATTTGGTGCAAGCAAAGCGTTTTTAGTATAGGACCAAGTATAAGCTATATTATAATCACAAGTGCATGACTCCTCCACTCCACCCGTCTTTAATATCACAAATATTTTACTTATAACAAGAAGACTTTTACAAAACTCAAATTATAATTAGCATTATTCGAAATTTTTTAAAAGAAAAATTGCAGGAAACACAAAGTGATAAGTGTACAGGTGATTTTGAAATACATCTTTATAATACACATCTATGTCTGTATCCATACATAAGCATCAAATTGTGTGTTTTTTTCTTTTTTCTTTTTTGCAATTAGATTAGCTTTTTTTTTTTAAACATAATATAAAACTGCTACATTAATCTCACATGCGTTTCAGAATGTGTTTTAGAGGTCAAGATATTTAGAAATTGAATAATTCTGACCATTTCAAATATTCTTACAGCCAACTTACAAATTTAATTCTAACAACATTCTAACTATATATATATATATATATATATATATATATATATATATATATATATATATATATATATATATACAACACACACACATATATATACTTTATTTATATATATACTTTACATATATATTAGCAATCGTTACAATTACAGTCCAATTGTTTCCATTCAATAAATATGTAAGATTATTTTGCAAACATTGTCAGATACTGAATATGTTAAAATATTATTACTGTATTATGAGTAAAAAAAACAAACTTACTTGGCTTGGCAAAATCCACTTCTTTAGTTCCAGCCGCGTGGTCCACTTTGCATTTGTAAAAGGCCTGCCGCTGTTCCCACTCGTCTCTTTTAATCCGGATCTGGCTGACTCCGGAGTAGAGATTGTCTTTGAGTACAGATGGATACTGGATGGAGTCGGCGACGGCGGTACCATTTCGAGTCCACGAGAAGCTCACAGATGATGGGGAAAAGCCAGAGGCCAGGCAAGCCAGTGTCACCATGTCCCCGGACCCAGAGCTGCATGGTATGACCGGGAAGACCGTGGGGGCCGTTGGGGTCGCTGGAAAAATAGGAGAAAGGAATAAATAAGTTGCTGGCAATACGTCAGTGAAGAGTCTCGTTCAGGACGCTGTAAAAAAAGATGGTGAATCATCATAAATGGTTGAACAAATGCAACAATCGAACAAAGGAACACAACAAAACAAAATATTACAACATCATTTCACATTTGAGATTCGAATGTTGTTTGCTAAATTTCATACGCGCCTTTTACATTTTTCTTTTTTGCAATGGAACAACAAAAAAATTGAACAAAACAAGAACGAAAAAAAAGATATTACAATGATTAAATTAGAAATAATTAAAAATTAGTTTCATTGAGGTTTCTAAAATTTCTTACATGTATTGGTACAATTTTTTTTTTTTATATACATAACCAACATTCCAAATACTTTGAGAAATATTTTACACCACCAATTTAATGCAAAACTCCAATCTACGCAAAAACACTTTTTTCCGACAAGTATTGCGTTTTAAATTTTTACAAAATTTGTTTTCTTACATTTGATAACACATTTTAGCGAGAAAGCTTGGACAGTACACATACATTCTTACAGGCATCCACATTTTCAACTGCAATGAATGACCCGGTTCACTCAATTTACACTTACAAAATTGACTTTTTTTCCAAAATGAATACGTATCAACTGCATAGATATCAATAAATAAAAAGAATTACCTGATGTGACGGTTACCATGGTTCCTTTTCCCCAATAGTCAAAGTACCAGTTGTACACAGTAAACAAAGTCAGTGGTCGCCTCTCACAAAAACGATTTCGCTCATACCGTACCATGACTTATTAAGTACATACAATTTAAAACTTCTTTTAGTTTTAAAATACGTTATCACGACTTACCAGAAGTGACGGTGACCATGGTTCCTTTTCCCCAGTAGTCAAAAGCGTAGTCACAGTGCATAATTCAGCCATTCTCAACATACAAAAACCTGTCTAGTTTTCAATTTGTCAAACCGTAACACTGGAGAATTAGAGATTATTTATAATTGTTGATGTTAAACAGGCAACCATGCATTTTTGCCGATTTCATACGCTTTGGAACTGTTAACTGCATTGTCGATACATACTTACCATTAACAACTACTACAATAAAAACTACATTCACCAAATTTTGTCTAAAACGAATTTTGTTGTTTTGTTAAGAATATAAACAAAATGATTTAACATTTTTACCTGATGTGACGGTCACTGTGGTTCCTTTCCCCCAGTAGTCAAAACGGTAGTCACAGTGCATAATTCAAACGTTCTCAATGTACAAAAACCTGTCTATTTTTCAAATCAATTCATCAAATCGTGACATTAGAGAATTAGAGATTATTTGTAAATGTTGATGTCCACAGGCAACCATGCATTTTTGCCTATTTCATACGCTTTAGAATCGTTAACTAGATTGTCGATACATACTTACCATTAACAACTACTACAATAAAAACTACATTCACCAAATTTTGTCTAAAACGAATTTTGTTGTTTTGTTAAGAATATAAACAAAATGATTTAACATTTTTACCTGATGTGACGGTCACTGTGGTTCCTTTCCCCCAGTAGTCAAAAGCGTTGTCACATTGCTCAATTCTAATGTTCACTTCATACAAAAACTCCCTTTTTATACATCTGAATTTACATTGTCATTGAACAATATGAACATTTCTGATCACACACAATTGCAATTTTTTGGGGGGTCAGAAGATCTAAACTTTTAAACCAGACAATACCTTTTACACAGATGACCACGAGTAAAGCCACCATGCATACTTTAAAAACAACTCAGCAATAAACAGTCCAAAACATGCAGAAATTAGTATTTTACAAATTAAACAGTACCATACATTTTGAAGACATTTTCTTTACCTGAAGTGACGGTCACTGTGGTTCCTTTCCCCCAGTAGTCAAAGTAGTCGTCACAGTGCATTATTTCAATGGTACGTCAACTCAAAAACTATAGTTACCAGCTAAATTTTTTAAAATCAGGTTGTGTGTCGGCTGTGTTATATGTTACCTCTGTTAGACCATTAATATGTTGATTTTTTGAATGAAATTTAAGAATATTTAACAGAAAAAAACATAAATAAATACAGTTTTAAAGTTGACATTGTGACTTACCAGAAGTTACCGTGACCTGGGTCCCTTTCCCCCAGTAGTCGAAGTAAGCGTTCACAGTGTATTACTTTAATGGTGGGTCAATTCAAAAACTCAAATGAAGTCTACATAAAAATGTTGACTCGCTTGACCTCCGATACATGGTTTAGGAGGGACATTTAATTGAAAAATACAAGGAAATAACAACTGATAACAAAAGATCTTGGACTTACCAGAAGTTACGGTAACTTGGGTCCCTTTCCCCCAGTAGTCGAAGTACTCGTACACAGTATAATATTTTAAAGGTACGCCAATTCAAATACTCAAATCACATCTACTTAAAAATGCTGAGCCTTTTGACCTCCAAAACGTGGTTTAGGAGGAAAATTGTATTGAAAAACACAAGGAAATAACAACTGATAACAAAAGATCTTGGACTTACCAGAAGTTACGGTGACTTGGGTCCCTTTTCCCCAGTAGTCAAAGTAGTCACAGTGTAACTTTTGGATGGGACGGCAATTCAAAAACTCTGAACGCTTATACCGAATTAAAATGTTGTGTCGTTTGACCTCTAGTACACGGTTCAGGACGGACATTTAAGTACATTTAATTGAACGTACTTAAATGTACACGGAAACACACTTCAAATAATTAACAAAACATCTACGACTTACCAGAAATCAACGTAACCTAGGAAGGACGAAATTTTAAGCATATTTTCAAAAACTACACGACAAAAGATAAGACTTACCAGAGGTTACCGTGACCTGGGTCCCTTTTCCCCAGTAGTCGAAGTAGTTGTAGTCACAGTGAACTGTTTCAGCAGTACACCAATTCAAAAACTCACGACTTAATTACCTCTTACCGGCTTACGACAGAGTGTTCCTTTCTGATGATTGTTTCGAACACATAAAAAAAGAAAAGCAAACTGACTCGAAACAGATTAAAACAATTGACGACTTACCAGAAGTTACCGTGACCTGGGTCCCTTTTCCCCAGTAGTCGAAGTAGCCGTAGTCACAATGAACTGTTTCAGTGGTACACCAATTCAAAAACTCACGACTGAATTACCTCTTACCGGCTTACGACAGAGTGTTCGTTTTGGATGATTCTTTCGAACACATAAAAAAAGAAAAGCAAACAATTCACAACTTACCAGAGGTTACTGTGACTTGGGTCCCTTTCCCCCAGTAGTCGAAGTAGTAGCCGTAGTCACAATGAACTGTTTGAGCGGTACACCAATTCAAAAACTCACGCCTCTAATACCTCTTAACGGCTTACGACAGAGTGTTCCTTTTGGATGATTGTTTCGAACACAAAAAAGAAAAGCACACTGAAACGAAATAGATTAAAACAATTCACGACTTACCAGAAGTTACCGTGACCTGGGTCCCTTTCCCCCAGTAGTCGAAGTAGCCGTCACAGTGCTACAACACAACTTGCATCTTGTACAAAAATACTGGTCCAATATGTATTATTTTTGACAAATTCCCTTGAGATTCGAATTTCCTCTTCCCAACTTTTGTAGAACTTCCTCTTTCTCCAACGTTTCCTTTTGTTGTTTTTTTCCCCTCAGTGTAGCCACGTTTAGACAATTTAATAATAAGCATTAAGAAACGTATGTTCAAATGAAAAAGTTAATGTGCCAAATCTCTTAAAACAACCAAGAAGGCATCTAGAGCTTTGGAGTTAGTTTACTTTAAAATGACCAGATGCAAAACTTGTATAATATCACTCTATTGTTAATTTATTCTATTATGGAAGATTTTAAAGGGACAGTCTGGAATTTTGGACATAGGACCTCATTTCCTAGTGAGCCAGAGTGTTGGAGACATGTGGAGACACTTTTTAAAATATTCCATCCAGTCCTTGTATTTGCAGAAGTCACTGGTGCTAGGCTAGTGCATGTCAATGGCCATAGTTATCCTGCCACTAAAAACAGTCTTACCCACTCCACAAAACACCCGAAGCAAATCTGTTATTACGCCGGACTGTCGATGTGAACGTCTATGGGAAGTGTTTACTCTGTCTGCTTTATTTTTAAGTGTTCAGAGAAAAGGTCTTTGGATTTATACAGTTCAGAGCAAACGTTCTTCAAACAGTATTAAATAATCAAAAGCTCAAAAACTGCATATGGCCACCAGTGGCGTATAATTCACTTATCTGGCATGAACCAATTGTGAGTGGTTTCAACTTCTCGCTTCTGTCAGTCTGCCTCAGGGCAGCTGTGGCTACAGTAGTAGCTTACCACCCCAGAGTGTGGAGTGAACAAATAATGTATGTATGTAATGAGTATCTATAAAAGCACTATATAAAATGTATGTACGTGCCACACTTGCAGTCAGTGTAAATGCAACATGATTGGTTGATCCTCAAAAACTACACGGACAAGTGATTAAAAGTAATAGGTCAGAACAGCTAAGGGTTGGCACAGAAATGTGACTGTTTATTGTCTGGGTCCTGATTAGCTCCACAGACGTTTGCTTTTCAAGCTGCGATCTCAGAGTCACATTAGTTTTTCATTCTTTTACGCTCCGGATGAAGATGAGAGAGGCTGTGTGATGACCACTTTTATTTTTGCTAAGCTAAACAATCATCTCGGTGAATGCATGTAAATATAATTTAATGTAAATATGGTACAAGATTTAGATGCTAACTGGGAAATGTTTATATGCTATTTTAAGTTGATTCCAAGCGTGAACCTGAGGGGCCGTGACGGTGTCTGTCCCATGTTCATGCTAACACATCGTCTTGGTGAGTCTGCACGTGTTTAGTATCAAATATGGTGAAAAACATGCTAGCGCGATGCTAACTCTAATCGCGAGTTTTAAACTACTACTTGAAATCAATGTAAAACCAATTTGTACTTGTTTTTATTGTAGTCTGAAGCGAGGTTTAAATTGACAACAAAAGTCACTGCACTTTTATTTCATTTTGCCCTGTTTTATGGTGAAATGTAACACTAATTTGGTGTTTTATGTAAAAGAATATAAATTAATGTTAAACCAGCAAGGGTTTACAGATTCATTGGAAGTATAAGGATACTATTATCTGTTTGTTAATGCAAATAGTTCATTGTATTTCAAGTAATGATTTGCAAAATCTTAAATAATGTTTAAAAGGTAATAATTTAGTTGGATAAAAATATTAATAAAAGATTTTATTTTTAATAAGTTAAAAAGATTTAAAAGAGCAATTCATTTTATTGTTATTACATGGGTTAAAAGCAAATTCATGTGCGGCAATGACAGATTTGAGTTAAAAGAAAACATGCATGTATGTTCTGATATTACTATGGAGTTACATTATTTGATATTTTGAGTTAAAAAACTAAGCTATAGGTACTTGATTGCAAGGATAATTTAATGGAAATGGATTTCAACTAGCTGTATACTATAATGCTGTTATTGTTGTACAGGCTAGGTTTTTTTGTGTGTGTGTGATGATTAAGAAGACAAGACTGGATCTGGATTCTTCTTCGGAGGAACGGCGAGCCTGTCCCAGAACCCAGAACTGTGAACCCAGACTGTGAACCCAGAACTGAGAACAACCTTCTTCTCTGCTCTTAGCAAACTCATCACATGGTAACCACTCAAACTACCACAGCGAGGATCCTGCTTGAACATTGACTTTGACTATACTGACTAAATATACTGAGCTCAGTAGGACTAAGGGTTGAATTATTGTGCACAAACTGAATGTACACATAGATTTCCAGCTGTTAACTTGTAACAAATTTTCTGTATTTTATTTTATTAAAATTTTCTATCCAATACAAACCAAGCTTGCTCAATTTGTCTCCAGCCATCTGATTTACCCTCATGCTGTTATTATTCCTATTGTAGTCCTTGAGAACCTAGTGCCTGTTCCAAACTACTAGATTACTTTACTATACTTTTCTTGGGTCAGGGGTTACATTTGTCTTTGCTCTGTACGCCTGTATGATCTGTGATGTGCCTCATTTACACTGGAGCAGCATTTGTGTTGTTCCAATGTGTAGGTATATAAAACTGTAGCCTATAAATGTCACCAATTTATTTCTTCTCATGGGGTTAATAATAATTTTATTATTTTTTTTTCATCCTCCTAAACCGTAAAAGCTAGAGTCAAGCAACTTTGTCACATTGTGCCCCATCAAACAAATTAGCGATTTGGTTATCTGACTGACGTACATATGAGTCTTTTAAGGACCAAACCTAGATGCAACTCAGAATTCCAGCTTTGCAATGCAGAACAACCCTCATCCAACCGTTCTACAAAAAAGGGGCACTGTCTTGTTCAAATCTGTCCGTCTTTGCTCATATCTCTGTTCTTGTCTTGCTTTCAGTACAGCAGTTTAGTGAGTCATGATATTGGAAGAGTTTTACTACATGTCTGCAGTTGTTGGAAAAATAAGGAAGCACCT
The DNA here is from genome assembly GCF_026225935.1 of Boleophthalmus pectinirostris. Taxonomy (NCBI): domain Eukaryota; kingdom Metazoa; phylum Chordata; class Actinopteri; order Gobiiformes; family Gobiidae; genus Boleophthalmus; species Boleophthalmus pectinirostris. Next base: position 28,663,214 of record NW_026571115.1, on the reverse strand, counting down.
GCCTAGACAGCATCCTGCCTTGAAAATGAAGCATGACATAATTAGATGAAAGCTGGTGATACTTTCCAACAGTTGGACACAAAATATTGCATTGGTCAAGCCATTAACCAAATCTTGCTCTTCCTAGTTAACAAACTTCTGTTTTTTCCCCCCTTTTAAAACTAATATGAAGCACTCCAAATAAATTGTTGAGTCATTTATTTTAGTGTGAGCTGATTATTTTCATAGACTGTAGAGCAGGGGTGTCAAACATAAGGCCCAGGGGCGGATCCGGCCCTCCAAGACCTTTAATCTGGCCCAGCTGATTTTCTACTAAAATATTTGAATTATATTTTAAAACTTGAAGACAGAATTTGCAATTTTTCACACACCATTCACAGTCAAAACCTCTGATGTGCCCACAGACATGCAACTAGAAATAATAGATTTACAGTTACTACCTTTGGGAGCAGGTTTTCTCAGTAATGAACATTAATAAAACAAAACTGCACTCAAAGCTGAACACAACACACAAGCACTTGAATGACATTCTGAAGACAGCAGCTACTCAGGACATGGTGCCTCATATTGATGCACTTGGGCAGGCTAAAAGATGCCAAGTTTCAGGAGCAAAAAGAAAGCATGACTAAATTCAATAAAATGCATACTAGTTAATACTAGTTAATGTTAAAACACTGTGTTGAAATTGCATTTTTCTTAAAGTTTCAGGTTGTTCATAATATAATATTTTGTAAAAGAAAGAGTTCATCAATTAAAAAAGATTTCTGTAATAGATTTGCATTTCTCTTTACAAATATTTGAACTTATTGCTATTCCTGGGGTATATATGATATGAGTTTTCTGATCCGGCCCCTTTGGGATCAGAGTAGGTTGGATACGGCCCATGGACTAAAATGAGTTTGACACCCCTGCTGTAGAGTTTATATAAATGGGCAGAACTAACCTGCAAGTCTCTGTGTTCCAAAGCAGAAAGTGAGCTGCTTCATTGCCTTTCAAATGAAAAACCATCACCTCTCTCCATAACTACTACCGTTAGGCATGGCATTTTGGTCTTACCCTCTACACAATCCTGGTGTTGTTATTTATCTGTTTTGTCCGTAAATCAAGATATGAGCATGGTCTCTTTAGGCATGGTCATTCCCCTCTGGCGTTAGCAACAGGTTTGATTGACAACGTTGCTAAATCAGCGGAAAGGGGCATTACCTTCAACAGCCTCGCTCCTGATTGGATCTTTGGTTGCTATGATACTCAGACTCGGAATTCCACATATCGAAATCTGCACCAAATTCGCCCCTATAATGGTTAGCTTCGATGAGCTTCATTTGACTGGAGCCACAGTGGATGGTGCCACCTTGTGCATCCGCTCAATTTCTTTTCTCTCCAGCAACTAGGTCAGGAATCGGAATATAATAACACCGGAAGTGCGAGTCCGGGCACCAGCCAATCAGCGAAGAGCCATACTTTCTGTGTTGGCAATGATTCCCGAGATCGAGGATTTAAAGCCGGAACAAAGAGAATGTTTGGTGAATTTTATCAAGGGGAAAGACATTATTGCCCTTCTTCCTATGGGATTTGGGAAAAGCTTAATATACCAGTTAGCCCCGTTAGCAGCACATTACATACGTCACAACCAAATAGCAGCGATTGGTTAAATAAAATTAAAAAAACTACCCGCCTACTGTCGAGCGAACGAATCCTAATGCTGCGAGGTCAGACGGTTTCCACGAAGTGAAACCGACTGATAAAACAGGCTAATGGGTGTCATCACACTCTCTCCTCTTCTTTATACAGTCGCTGATTATTTTACTGTAGCTCACAAGCACAACTTGAATAAAGTCATTAGTCACAGAATAAAGTCCTTATTTTCAGTCAGATGTGCACATGGGTTTTTGTATTGGCATGTTTCACTGTGCCCCACCCGTCAGCACACAGTGATGATCAGCCTTACAAAAACCACTGACGCTGACTTCCTGGGTGGTTTACACAAATAAGAGATTGAATTATATTACCATATGGAAAATAGTCCAGTGTGAATGCATATGATTCTAGTTTAAATAGGCACTTTGTAATATTGAGGAAACGGTGAACTATGCCAGTAGATTGTATTTTGTGGTATGGTGGCCTGCCCCTGAATGCGTATATTGCAGGTTCAAGTCTCAGTAGATACACAGGGTACAAATACTACATCTAGTCTAGAGAAAATGTATTGAATTTTGTAACATCAGTTTGGTCAGATAAAAAAAAAAAAATCTTGCCTGTTATAAGATGCTTTGTTTCCTGAACTGGTCAAGCATGATGCATAAGCCGAGAGTAGCTCAGCTGGTACACTGATCCGGAGGTTGGCGGTTTGAATCCTGCTCTCGACATAAACGGGTCAAATCAACGGACCCGCAGGTTTGATGTGAGGTGTGATTCCAGCTCCCACAGATGAATTCTGTCATTGTGTCCTCGGGCAAGACAATTAACTTAATGTGTGTGTGTGAATCTTGTTGTAACGCACTCTTGAGTGTATTCAATGTGGAAAAGCGCTGTATAAAAATGTGAACATTTACCATGCGATATCCACCGCCTGGACTTCCCAACGTGTTCTTTTGCTGCTTCTGAGATTCACCAGTTCAAATAGAAAAAGTAATGTACCTTTATTTATTTTTTTAATCAACTCAACCTTATTTTCTAATTAAAACATATATGTACCATTCAAATATATATTTTTTACATATATTGGGGAAAATAACTAATCCGTGGCTGTGATTACATGCACACACAAAATATAGTTCAGATCAAATTTTTGTAGTTATACGATTATTAATATTACAGCACATTAGATTTTGTGATTTACAGATCTTTTAAATCATCGAAAAAATTATTTTGATGTGCATGAGAAACAAGGCCACTGTGCATATTTGTTTCCACACATTTGTTGTCTTTGAGGTCATTTAGTGACACAGTTTATACATTACTTAGCTTGACTGTTTTTCGTAGTGGAAGCAGTGGTGTACTGTCTGGCACGAGGTTTTTGTATTGGCACATTTCAGTGTGGCCACCCGGGTACACAGTGATACACTGCCAGACAAAAACCCTCACTGGTTTCCTGTCTGTTGGGCATCACAGGATCACTTTGAACTGAAGTTGATAAATTCTATACAGTTAATAGTATAGATTAGTAAATTGAGGTCGTCAGTGCTGTTATTGGTACAGGGTTTTTGTATTGGCACATTTCACTGTGCCCCCGTATTGTCACAGTGACACAGAGCCGTGCAAAAAGCTCTGACTGACTTCCTGTCGATGTGAAACCAGGAATTACATAATCACAAGTTTATTTTTCAGTATATACTTTTTTCCCTGTTTGTTTGTTAGATTTGTTTTAAATTTTGTCCTTATAATGTTTTTTTTTTTCAACATTTCAGATAAATTATGATAATTTTGGCTGCAGATTTGCATCCAGCAGCAGTGTGTCATGTCTTGAGTGTAAACAACATTCAATGATTAGACAAAGGTTTTTGTATGGGCACGTTTCACTGTGGCCCCCACCCCACACTGCCACACAGCCTTGTACAAAAACTCTGTGTGTGTATTTATAGTGGTGAATATTTAAGCTCCATGTGATACAAAGGCTTGATTTTTTTTTTCCATTCATGTCAATGTTGAAAAGAAATTAAAATAAAAAAGGAGAATAATAATAATGAAACGGGGAAGAAATGTTAACCTCGCTTAGATGGTCGGTGACTTAATTTCAATGATCTCATAATTTTGAATACATTTATTTGACTTAAATTTGAGACTTTATAGTTTATTGTTGCTATAATTATATTTGCACTGTATTATTATTATTTAAAGTTCACTGTACTAGTACTCGGGGACACTTGTTTTTGTTATGGCGTGTTTCACTGTGGCCGCTATAAGTGCACAGTGTTTGACTTCAGCACATAAACACCTGGGTCTTCCACAGTTTAATAGTGACACTGTCTTTGTGCATGAACTAAATTAAACCATTCATGATAAATGATAGAAAATAATTTATTTCTTACGTACTATTCATATTAAAAAGGACAGAAAAGCAGAAATTATATCAAATCCAAAGTGTGAAGATACACACAATAGGACCCATAACCACATAAAGGCTCATCTCTCCAATTCTTTATATAGTTCTTATTCTGTTCATTCATCTAGTATTTGTTCCTCTAATCCTCTTTTTCATCCTACTTTTGCTGGATTATTAAAGATAGTTCGAATGTAAGAATGTGATTCAGTTTATTTTTTAATCATTTATTATTTTTATACAGCTCTGTGCTCAAATCAGTAAATCAAGATTCGTCAATCACCACTCCACTGCAAAAACTAAAATGACATGAACATAGAACATATTTTGAACTCACTGAATGTCATGTGAGAAGTAAAATAATCTACAGAGCAAGACTTTTTCTACTTCTACATCTTGTTACACTCATGATAAGAAAAACAACACATATTTGCATTTCAAATACTGAACTTGCTGCTTGAGTCCAGAGAAAATAACTTGATTCATTGGTAGATAAAGTTATTTGTCAAGTCAAATCTGCTAAAATCAAGTTAAATAATCTTAATTTGACTGTTTAAAATGAACAGAGATATTACTTTTTTCAGTGTATTACATAAACATAACAATTTAAACAATAAACCAACAAAGATCTACAAATGAAATTTCAGAAAGTACATTTTTTTTTTTTTTTTTTGTGAATGTTTTTGTCATGGTGTTTTTTACTGTGGTAGCCGTAGCTGCTATATACTCACTGTGATACATCTGTGCACATGAACTCCCTCCTTCCATCTCTCACTGTAACTGCTCTCTCGTCATTATTCCTGACAGAAAACAGCACAAAGCAAAATGAGGACGCATCAACAACATTTCATTAAAACAAGACACTTTTGATTAATATTAGATCACTGTAGTTGTTAATGTTGTGGTGTTATTTTCAATTCTGGGACATTGTGGGGATGTTATTACCAAAAACATTTAATTCTGTGTCCACCAGTGGGTTACACCTGTATGTGTGGACATTGTGAAGACGCCTTTACACAGGTGGGACTTGCAAGTTGTGACTTGGACTCGAATCAGACTTGAGTCACTATTTTTAGGACTTGATAAAATGGATTAAGACTTGGGACTTGACTCGGACTTGAAGGTCAGTGACTTGAGAAGACCTGATGCTTCTCCTAAAAATATGTTCTTAGAAAATACTTTTCTCTTTACAGTTGATAAATGTGGTGCTTAATTTTACAGGATCAAACTGGAACATGTCCTTTCCACTTCATGGTACTTTAGATGTAACTGAAGTACTGTGAAGTACTGTGACATGGTGTCCTCAAATGTACTACAGTAACATACATTACAATACAGTAATATACAGTAAAACAAGGAACTACATAGAACATGATTCTCCCATTTCAGTGCAGACGACACGACAAAATAAATGTTATTTTACATTTTTAAATCTGAATTGTTTCTGTTCTTATCGTAATGATTCACACTCAGATCTTGTCAAGACATTTAAAAAGGAAAAATAAACATTTCTACAACTCTTATATAAATACTCATATATAAATATACCAGGACTTTTTAAGTACAATTTAGTTTAAAATTCATATAAATTGCAAAAATCTGGTACTTTGGTTTAAAGACTTGAAATAAATTGAAGTTCAAAGCAGACGACTTGGACTTGACTTGGACTTATGGGCCAGGGACTCGAGACTCGACTTGGACTTGAGACTTGAGTTGGACTTGAGGTCAAAGATTTAAGACTTTCTTAAGACTTGCAAAACAAAGACTTGGTCCCACCTCTGCCCCTTTATTTATTTAAGTGACTCATAACTGGACCAAGGAACAGCTGCATTTAAGAACCTTGTGCAGCACTGGACACTGGGGTCAAGTGAGATGATTCTGTGTCTTTGGAGCGCCCTCTGGTGGTTGCTTATTCAAACTCTTTCACTCTCTTTCACTCTTTTTCTGTCACTCTTTGGTGTTTTTGTTCACCTCTAGATTCTCTTTGTGTGACGATGGGTCTCGAGCACAGTTGTACACTCTCTTTTAATCCAGTATCTTCTCCTTCGTGACAATAATCCTCAAAGCTGTTGAAACATCCCAGCTCTGTTATTCTGTCTCATTGTGACTCGTCCTGGCACAGTAATACTGCTGAAAGAAAATGAACACAAAAGAATCTTGGGTGAAAATGAAATAAAATGTTCAACTCCATATGATTTTGACTCAGAGCTTTTTGTTTGTAACAATAATGTATACAGTTATAACACATAAATATGGAAGGATTGTAGATGCTCCTGCACTCATGTTTTTGTCATGGTGTTTTTCACTGTGGCTGCCGCTATATGCACAATGATTCACCTCTGCACAGAAACACTGAACTGTCTGTCTGTCTGTCACTCTAACTGCTGCTCAGCTCGAGCTCAGGACGATTTCATTATTAGCCTAATTTCACTGTGAAACCACTTTACTAATTCTTAAATTTGTATATATGTTAACTTGCACCAACTTTTTAAACTTATTTTAGAATTTAACTTAAATGCTAGAAAACATTTGAAATAATTTTTCCCCCACATTTATGATCATTATCAATATTTATTTTAGTTTTTTTCTACATCAAACACAGTTTTCTGAATTCAGTCTTTTACCTGGTGTCCACACATAGAAAAAGTCTCTCATGTTGCTGTGTGACTGGTTTGCTGTGATGATCACACAGAAGAAGTCATTTGGTCTTCATCCTGAGAAAGAAAAAGCCTGAACTGCTGTGAAACATGAAGTATAAAATGTCTTACTTATGATTATATCATGTTCATTGTCTTTGTCATTGTCAGATGAACAATTCTTCCTGATCCCAACTCATTATGGACCAAGCAGCACATATGGGATAAACTGATAAACTGTGCATAGGACGCCCTCTCTGGTACTTACTGTGAATTGCACTTTTTACTGTTTTTGTACAGCTCTACATATACTTTGTGTGACTGTGGCTCTCGAGCACAGTAGTACACTGCAGTGTCTCCAGGCTGCATGTTCTGTCCATTCAGAGTCACTGTTTTACTGGAGGAATCTACATTTAAACTGAACTTGTTCTTCAGTGAATCTTTGATTACGAGTTCATCATCACAAGAAGGACAGTGATCTCCAATCCACTCCAGGCCTTTCCCAGCAGGTTGTCTGATCCATGCAGTAGCATAGATGTCAACATCATATGAGACAGTACAGGGGATGGTGAGAGTGTGTCCTGGCTGCACAGTCACAGAGGTTGGCTGTGTCAGTGTCTCACACTTCACACCTGTGGAGGACAGAAATGTGTTGAGGAGATGCTTCAATAACAGGAGCATTGTGTGTAAGTGGAGCTGATGTTGAGTGTGAAAGAGGAAAACTCACAGATGAGACAGAGAGCAGCCCACAGCAGAGTGAGTGTGTCCATCCTGAGACTGCACATGTGAGCGAGGAGGAGCAGCAGCACACTATGTACTGTACACACATTTACATCTGCTCTGCATACACTCCTCCTCTCACTGATTAAGAGCCAAAGTTTCCCCATGAGGATCAATAAAGTGAACATACATTTGTTGTGTTACGGGCTTGGCCTGTGGAAATTGTAAGAAGTGGTGTTCTTCTTCCTGAAACCATGTTGTGATGGGCTGAGTATGTTGAGTTTGTTTAAAGAGTCATTAAGTTTTTGTGCACGACTTTTTCCAGTACTTTGAAAGTGTGAGTAATATAGATATGAATCGATAATTTTGCACATCATTTTTGTCTCCGGATTTAAATATTGTAATAATTTTAGCAATTTTTGTCATTTTTGGTCCCACTCATTAAACTAGTGGATCTACAAGTCATTAAGTTAATAGTATAGATTAGTAAATTGAGGTCGTCAGTGCTGTTATTGGCACAGGGTTTTTGTACTGGCACATTTCACTGTGCCCCCGTAGTGTCACAGTGACACAGAGTCGTGCAAAAAGCTCTGACTGACTTCCTGTCGATGTGAAACCAGGAATTACATAATCACAAGTTTATTTTTCAGTATATACTTTTTTCCCTGTTTGTTTGTTAGATTTGTTGGAAATTTTGTCCTTATAATGTTTTTTTTTTCAACATTTCAGATAAATTATGATAATTTTGGCTGCAGATTTGCATCCAGCAGCAGTGTGTCATGTCTTGAGTGTAAACAACATTCAATGATTAGACAAAGGTTTTTGTATGGGCACGTTTCACTGTGGCCCCCACCCCACACTGCCACACAGCCTTGTACAAAAACTCTGTGTGTGTATTTATAGTGGTGAATATTTAAGCTCCATGTGATCCAAAGGCTTGATTTTGGTAACACGTTATAATAACTACACCTTATTTAGCCTTAATAAAGCATGAACAAAGACTTAATTAATAATGAACAACGACTTAATTAATCATGATTCATGCTTAGTAACTACTTAATTACTACCTTAATTAGCCCTTGCACTTAATTTGCCTGTGCTGTAAATAGTTACTCAAAATTATTTCATACTTAATTACTCATGTACTAAGCATTTGAGCATGTATTAATCATTAGTAAGCTATGAGAGAATGATTGACTAATAATGCAATGCAATGATCATTCAGGCAGCTCTTATCTGTTAGTTAAGTCTTTTTCAGAGCTTTTCTAAAGTGAAGACAAATTATGCTTTATTAAGTATTTACTAAGCGTGAATCATTATATATTAAATCTTTGTTCATTATTAATTAAGTCTTTGCTCATGCTTTATTAAGGCTAAGTAAGGTGTAGTTATTATAAAGTGTTACCTTGATTTTTTTTTCCATTCATGTCAATGTTGGAAAGAAATTAAAATAAAAAAGGAGAATAATAATAATGAAACGGGGAAGAAATGTTAACCTCGCTTAGATGGTCGGTGACTTAATTTCAATTATCTCATAATTTTGAATACATTTATTTGACTTAAATTTGAGACTTTATAGTTTATTGTTGCTATAATTATATTTGCACTGTATTATTATTATTTAAAGTTCACTGTACTAGTACTCGGGGACACTTGTTTTTGTTATGGCGTGTTTCACTGTGGCCGCTATAAGTGCACAGTGTTTGACTTCAGCACATAAACACCTGGGTCTTCCACAGTTTAATAGTGACACTGTCTTTGTGCATGAACTAAATTAAACCATTCATGATAAATGATAGAGAATAATTTATTTCTTATGTACTATTCATATCAAAAAGGACAGAAAAGCAGAAATGATATCAAATCCAAAGTGTGAAGATACACACAATAGGACCCATAACCACATAAAGGCTCATCTCTCCAATTCTTTATGTAGTTCTTAATATGTTCATTGTTCTAGCATTTGTTCCTCTTTATCATTCTACTTTTTCTGGATTATTAACGATTATTTAAATTGATTAATGTGATTGTTCACTCAAATGAGTAAATCAGGATTCATCCTACATTGCAAAAACTAAAAAACTAATTTATTTGAATTCAATCTGAATCTTGAATTGATTGAAAAAATATGTACTTTATTGTCTCGATATTTGTATTTGCAATGTATTATTATGATTTAAAGTTCACTATAATAGTACTCGGGGTACTTTGTTTTTGTTATGGCGTGTTTCACTGTGGTAGTTATAATACACAGTGTTTGACTTCAGCACATAAACTCCACCCTGCACCTGGGTCTTACACACTTTAATAGTGACACTGTCTTTGTGCATGAAGTAAATTAAACTATTTGTAGCTTATCCCTCTGAACGAAGACTTGCAAGTCGTGACTTGGACTCGAATCAGACTTGAGTCACTATTTTTAGGACTTGATAAAATGGATTAAGACTTGGGACTCGACTCGAACTTGAAGGTCAGTGACTTGAGAAGACTTGATGCTTCTCCTAAAAATATGTTTTTAGAAAATACTTTTGTCTTTACAGTTGATAAATATGGTGATTAATTTTACAGGATCAAACTGGAACATGTCCCTCCTACTTCTCTGTGTGGTACTTTAGATGTAACTGAAGTACTGTGAAGTACTGTGACATGGTGTCCTCAAATGTACTACAGTAACATACAGTACAATACAGTAATATACAGTAAAACAAGGAACTACATAGAACATGATTCTCCCATTTCAGTGCAGACGACACGACAAAGTAAATGTTATTTTACACTTTTAAATCTGAATTCTTTCTAATTCTAAAATTGCAAAAATCTGGTACTTTGGTTTAAAGACTTGAAATGACTTGAAGTTCAAAGCAGACGACTTGGACTTGACTTGGACTTATGGGCCAGGGACTCGAGACTCGACTTGGACTTGAGACTTGAGTTGGACTTGAGGTCAAAGACTTAAGACTTACTTGAGACTTGCAAAACAAAGACTTGGTCCCACCTCTGCCCCTTTATTTATTTAAGTGACTCATAACTGGACCAAGGAACAGCTGCATTTAAGAACCTTGTGCAGCACTGGACACTGGGGTCAAGTGAGATGATTCTGTGTCTTTGGAGCGCCCTCTGGTGGTTGCTTATTCAAACTCTTTCACTCTCTTTCACTCTTTTTCTGTCACTCTTTGGTGTTTTTGTTCACCTCTAGATTCTCTTTGTGTGACGATGGGTCTCGAGCACAGTTGTACACTCTCTTTTAATCCAGTAGCTTCTCCTTCGTGACAATAATCCTCAAAGCTGTTGAAACATCCCAGCTCTGTTATTCTGTCTCATTGTGACTGGTCCTGGCACAGTAATACTGCTGAAAGAAAATGAACACAAAAGAATCAGGTGAAACTGAAATAAAATGTTAAACTCCATATCATTTTGACTCAGAGCTTTTTGTTTATAACAATAATGTATACAGTTATAACACATAAATATGGAAGGATTGTAGATGCTCCTGCACTCATTTTTTGTCATGGTGTTTTTCACTGTAGCTGCTGCTATATGCACAATGATTCACCTCTGCACAAAAACACTGAACTGTCTGTCTGTCTGTCACTGTAACTGCTGCTCAGCTCGAGCTCAGGACGATTTCATTATTTGTCTAATTTCACTGTGAAACCACTTTACTAATTCTTAAATGTGTATATATGTTAACTTGCATCAACTTTTTAAACTTATTTTAGAATTTAATTGAAATGCTACAAATAATTTTTCCCCATACACATTTATGATCATTATCACTATTATTTTTCTACATCAAACACAGTTTTCTGTATTCAGTCTTTTACCTGGTGTCCACACATAGAAAAAGTCTCTCATGTTGCTGTGTGACTGGTTTGCTGTGATGATCACACAGAAGAAGTCATTTGGTCTTCATCCTGAGAAAGAAAAAGCCTGAATTTATATAATGCGTTAAGAAAAAAATGTCTGACTTAAGATCAAATCATGTTCATTGTCTTTGTCATTGTCAGATGAACAATTCTTCCTGATCCCAACTCATTATGGACCAAGCAGCACATGTGGGATAAACTGATAAACTGTGTATAGGACGCCCTCTCTGGTACTTACTGTGAATTGCACTCTTTACTGTTTTTGTACAGCTCTACATATACTTTGTGTGACTGTGGCTCTCGAGCACAGTAGTACACTGCAGTGTCTCCAGGCTGCATGTTCTGTCCATTCAGAGTCACCGTTTTACTGGAGGAATCTACATTTATACTGAACTTGTTCTTCAGTGAATCTTTGATTACGAGTTCATCATCACAAAAAAGACAGTGATATCCAATCCACTCCAGGCCTTTCCCAGCAGGTTGTCTGATCCATGCAGTAGCATAGGTGTCAACATCATATGAGACAGTACAGGGGATGGTGAGAGTGTGTCCTGGCTGCACAGTCACAGAGGTTGGCTGTGTCAGTGTCTCACACTTCACACCTGTGGAGGACAGAAATGTGTTGAGGAGATGCTTCAATAACAGGAGCATTGTGTGGAAGTGGAGCTGATGTTGAGTGTGAAAGAGGAAAACTCACAGATCAGACAGAGAGCAGCCCACAGCAGAGTGAGTGTGTCCATCCTGAGACTGCACATGTGAGCGAGGAGGAGCAGCAGCACACTATGTACTGTACACACATTTACATCTGCTCTGCATACACTCCTCCTCTCACTGATTAAGAGCCAAAGCTTCCCCATGAGGATCAACTAAGTGAACATACATTTGTTTTCCTGAAACCATGTTGTGTTCGCTTGAGTATGCTGAGTTTGTTTAAATAGTCATTAAGTCTTTTTCCAGTTCTTTAGAAAGTGTGGGTAAAATAGAAATGGGTCGATAATTTTGCACATAATTTTTGTCTCTGGATTTAAATATTGTAGTAATTTTAGCAATGTTTCTCATTTTTGGTTCCACTCCACAGTGAAAGGTTCATGCAATAAACTAGTGGATCTACAAGTCATTAATTATAAATTTATATATTTTACTGCATATGCCATCCACACCTGCTATTTGAGAACTTTTCATTGCCATTGTGATTTTAATTACTTCTGATTTGTCAGTTGATGAAAGGAAGAAAGAGTTACATGCCTTTAATGACCCTTTAAAAAACTGTTGGTAGGTGGCTCCCCCTGCTGGGCGTATTGTTTTAGATAAAGTTTCTCCTATAGATCGAAAATAATCATTAAAACAGTTCACAAGAATTTCATCACTGGAATAGTTAGAATTTAGATTTACAGTGTCAGGGAGGGTATCTGTTTTATGACCCCGGCTGAGGACCTCATTGAGCACTTGTCAGCATTGCTTCTGATCACCGCATGAAACTTTAATAAGCTCAGTGTAGAGGTTCTGTTTACTCTTGCAAATCTCTTGTTTTTATATATGATGTGTTTTTCTTCATTTTCTTCAGGTGGTGTTTTTATATAGTATTAGTATGTTTTTCCCCCTTTTCCCCATGTAGTTTTAATGTTCTAAATTGTGCTTATTTTAACGTGTAAAATGTAACTGTTAGGTTCTTGTCGGCTACTGGCCTCCTTCTATATGGCATTTCACTGGTTGCTACGTTGCGCTGGACTCTTCTCTGTGAGACCAACTTGTGGTCCGCTCCTCTAGGTGCAAATGAACCCACAGCTTGTGTCTCATTGTGCTAAATTTAGAAGTTACATTATTTCTCCAGTCCGGATCAGTGCTGTGACTGCATCTATGTCTGCTGTATCAGACCATTGTGATGAAGAAGGAGCTGTGTCAAAAAACAATACTCCCGATTTACCGGTCAATCTATGTTCCTCCCCCCCACCTATGTTCGTGGTGACTGAAAGAACAAGATTGCAGACACAAGCGGTCAAAATTAGTTTTCTCCGTAGAGTGGCTCGGAGTTCCCTTTGAGATAGCGTGTGAAGGTTAGTCATATGGGAGGAGCTCGGAGTAGAGCCGCTGCTCCGCCACGTTGAGAGGAGCCACTTGAGGTGACATGGGCATCTATTCCAGAAGATTCCTGGATGCCTCCCTCAGAAATGATTTTAATTCCATTCAGGGTGTTGTGGGGATTTTATTGGCATAATTTATATTCCCATCCCCACCATGGCCCACTCAGTTACACTTGCAAACCTGACAAAAAATAATTGCCCCTCATTCCAAAAGGAACTAATAATATATTGCTGTGTGCTTTAGACAGTGAGGTATATACCCCCCCCCCACACACACAGACTGCTTTTCTGTCCTTGTTGACATTGTTTATACAATATTTTTTCCTTCATTAACTTGTTTAAAATGTGATGTTGTTTGTGGTTTCATGTTTGTCTTGTGACTGTAGCTCACCATGAATGAGACAGTGCTGTTTTTTTTTTTCTTCTTCTTGCTCCAAACGTTAAACAATTGTGCAGCATATAAACAAATTAAAAATTGGTTTTAAAATTTGATCTAAATCTATGAGTCATTGTTCACTGATATGTTTCTCTTTACATCACACACAAAATCATGTGTGTGTAATTAGGCAGTATGGTTAAGTCTTATGGACCAAACAAAAGCAAAATTCTAGAGCCACATGCAGCACACAGAAGTGAAATCTTGCTGTGTAAAGAGCACCCTCCTTGGTTATCACTGTGAATGACACTCTTCGATGTTTTTGTACAGCTCTAAGTATATTCTGTGTCACTGTGGGTGCCGAGCACAGTAGTACACTGCAGTGTCTCCAGGCTGCATGTTCTGTCCATTCAGAGTCACTGTGTTACTGGAGGAATCTACATTTAAACTGAACTTGCTCTTCAATGAATCTTTATGGAGAGTGTCTCCTGTGTATTTGCTTCCAATCCACTCCAGGCCTTTCCCAGCAGGCTGTCTGATCCATGCTGTCCAGTGGCTGCTAACAGAGTATGAGACAGTACAGGGGATGGTGAGAGTGTGTCCTGGCTGCACAGTCACAGAGGCTGGTTGTGTCAGTGTCTCACACTTCACACCTGTAGAGGACAGAAATGTGTTGAGGAGATACTTCAATAACAGGAGCATTGTGTGTAAGTGGAGCTGATGTTGAGTGTGAAAGAGAAAAACTCACAGATCAGACAGAGAGCAGCCCACAGCAGAGTGAGTGTGTCCATCCTGAGACTGCACATGTGAGCGAGGAGGAGCAGCAGCACACTATGTACTGTACACACATTTACATCTGCTCTGCATACACTCCTCCTCTCACTCACACATACAAATCCTCTATGAGTAACAATAAAGTAGTCAAGGTCAGAGAAATTGTCATAATATTCAGTTGTGTATTGCACTAATCAATCATCATTTGTTTTTATCATATCACAAGTTTAATTAATTTAATACTAAGAAAATAATAAGATCTATGGTGAGCCAGACTTTTTCATTAAAAAGCACAAACACAGGCCCCATTAACATATTGTATTTTGTCAACAATGTTTAGAAAATATTTGCCTATAATCAACTACTAAAAGTCGTAATTTACCAAAAGAAGTTTTTTTTGTTTTGTTTTTTGTTTTTACTTGAGTTGGAATTATACTTCAGTTAATGTCATCAGCTTGTATGATTTTGGCACTATTAGCACTTACAGCATAAAGAACAATTTGAGTGCATTTTAGATTTCGACTACTCTTTATCAACTGTTCATTTTGTTACAACTATGGACAGAATTTCACTTTTATTAAACTATTAAGATTCAACAAGTCCTTGTATTATTGAAACTTATTGCACTAGTTGTTTCCATATTTAAACTTGTTAACATGTTAATATTAGTAATAATTACTCATTACTAGTTAGTAATTACAGAGGAATTTATTGAAAGGTCATTCCAAGATGTAGTATTCTTTTACCATTAGTTTCTAACACTACAATACTGATATTATCTGCAAATGTAGTCTGAGGTCATAACACTGTTCTGTATATGTGTATGATGCATATAGTTGAATAGCCTGTTGTGCTTTACTCTCTGTTAGGGGCTGACTCTGTGTTTTTGTACAGCTCTGCTGTTGCTCTGAGTCACTGTGGACGCACACAGTAATAAACAGCTGAGTCTTCAGGCTGTAGCCTCTGTCCTTGAATAGTCACTGTTCCTGCAGACGTGTCTCTACTCAGACTGAACTTGTTCTTCAGAGCATCGTTCTGTCTTAGACCACCTCCTCCCCACTGATGGAAAATCCACTCCAGTTTGCCCTCTCTCTGTCTGATCCAGCCTGCAGCATAGCTGCTGTCAGTGAGAGAGTAACCAGAGACCTGACAGCTGATGGTCAGAGTCTGAGCAGGCTGCAGCAGCACTGAGCCTGGCTGGAGGAGCTCCACACAGTCCACTGTACCTGTGGAAAGACAACATCATCATCACACTCATTCTCCTACAGGGGGCGCTGCTGTGAAGGTCAGGAAGTGTTCTCACAGGAAGCAGCTGCCAGCAGCAGGAGCACAGCCACAGACAACATGACTCAAGTGTGTCTGTCCCTCTCTCCACTCACCTTATATCACTCTGGGATTTGCATATGCATGAATACACCAGTGTTTTTTTGTTAATTATGCCATGTTATAAATCCCTTCTAATTCACAAGTGATTCATGCATGTATGAGTCATTTTTATTCTCTGGCAATGAGAGACCATTGCTCTGAAAATCCACAGCCATTAATATGCTCTACTCTTATTTTGTTATAACTTTGGTGAGGATAAAATAACAATGATTTATTTAATGGTTACTGTATAAAGAGTTCTTTCATAGTAACATGGGATTTTGCATTTGTTCTTTTTAATAAACAACACTGTTTTGGCAGTAAAAAAGCTGCACCAGGATGTGACGTAAACATATAACACTGCTTTTATATTTGTATTATTTATTGGATTTTCAGATCACTAAGAGATCATTATTTACTTTAGTGGAGTTTTTGTTCAGCTCCTCCATGTGACTCTCTCACTGTGCTTCTCGGGCACAGTAGTACACAGCCGTGTCCTCAGTCTGGAGGTTGTTCATCTGCAGATACAGCTGGTTTCTGCTGTTGTCTCTGGAGATGGTGAACCTGCCTTTCACTGACTCAGAATAATAAATATTGACCCCTCTGCTGCCAATGAAAGCCAGCCACTGCAGCCCCTTCCCAGGAGCCTGTCTGATCCAGTTCATGTTATAGTTGCTAAATGTGAACCCAGATGTTGTACAGGTCAGTCTGTGGGACTCTCCTGGTCTTTTCACAGCTGGACCAGATTCAGTCAGAGTCTGAGCAAAGACACCTGTGGAAACAAGCCAAAACTGTATTCAAATTCATCCTGCTGTCATTTACCAGTATTAGTCCAGAGCAACAGTTCACCTGTCCAGTATGTGACAAACACAAGTGCTGTCCTGTAGTCCATTTTGTTCAAGTGTCCACGGCTCTTGATTACTGTTGACACAGAGTTAAATAGAGGAAAGGATTTCAGGTTTGCATTGGTTCCTCCCCAAAGATTATATATCGCCACACGTTTTGGTTATAAAAATAGATGGTGGCAGGGTGGATGTTTGTATAAACAGAACATTCAAATAAAAATGAACCACTAATACAGTGGGTTCTTTGTGCTGGAGTCAGACACTACTGTAATGAAAGGAAAGAAATACATTTGGAACCTCTAAGTTTGTTTAAGCTGCTTATGGTTCCTGCAAAAATAAAAAGGAAAAATGTAATCTGTTAAAATTGTAATAGCTGGTAAGTAGAAAAAGAATCATAATTTTACATGTATTTATATTCTGGGATAAAAAAATGCTACTTTTTTTTAACAACTGCTGTCATAAGTCATGAAGAGGTCGACTATTTTGGCACAGTAATACAGCACAGTGTCCTCTGTCCTCAGACCGCTCATCTGCAGATACACCTGGCTGCTGGAGTCGTCTCTGGAGATGGTGAAGCGTCCCTCCACTGACTTGGAGTAGTAGATTGGAGAATTGGATGTGCACATGTATGAAATCCACTCCAGACCTTTACCTTGAGCCTGTCTGATCCAGTTCCATGGACAGCTGCTGTCTTCAAAAAAAGTCTAACCCAGAGGTACTACATGTGAGTCTATGGGATTCTCCAGGACATTTGATGGCTGATCCAGACTCAGTTATGGACCAAGCATGAACAATATTGAAAAAGCACACAGCACACAGCAGTATATGTAAATCACTTTGAATTACTTTGTGTATGAACAAGGCATGGGCATTTGATTACATTTTCTTAATCATGTAATGTTTTTATATTAACATTATCATCATTATTATTACTATCTGCACTACTAATCTGCATGAATAAACTCAACTTTACGAATTATAAACCATAACCACTATAGAACCACATCAGCCTGTTTGAGATTATAATGTGTTTAATGCAGCAACAAAATATCTCAGGTGGGTAATGTTATTTTACTCTTTAAATAAATTATATAATTTGAAATTCCAAATGAGCTGATTTTACATTTGGGCTAAGGTTGTTCGCTGCGACAGAAGCACAGAACAGACTCAGAACACCCCTCTGTCACAGAAAAAAAACATAATCCACTGAGTCGTGTCAGTTCGTGTATCATTCATTCATTTCTTTTTCATTATTAAACCAACAATAAGAAAACGAAAAAACAACAGTTTTCTTCATTATTTGTCTCCAAAACCAAAATGAAAAAAACAGATAACGATCAGTTTTTTCAGTTTTCGATTTTGGAATTGGAAAAAACAGATAACGGCCGTTTCCCATTTACGTGACTTCCGTGACTATGATGTCAGACTTTTGCATCACATACGGACTGAACCAGGACTGAACCAGGACTGATCCAGGACCGGGACCAGACCGGGACCAGACCGGAGGCTTAGAGCCCCCGGCAGGGCCGGAGCTCGAAGCTGAGGCTCGGAGTCAAAGCTCGGAGTTCGCTCTGGTCCCAGTCTCAGTCTCGGTCTCAGTTCTGCTCTGGTCCCAGTCCTGGATCAGTCCTGGTTCAGTCCATATGTGGTGCAAAATCTGACATCGCAGTCATGGGAGTCCTGTAAACGGGAAATGGCCATTATCCATTTTTTTTCCATTCTTCATTTAAACACAAAATTGAAAACTGAAAAAACTAATCATTATCTGTTTTTTCATTTTGGTTTTGGAGACAAATAATGAAGAAAACTTTAGTTTTTTTCGTTTTCTTATTTTTGGTTTTATATTGAAAAACAAATGAACGAATGATGCACGGATTTGTGTCCTTTAGTCCGACAGAATCTGAACCGCATCAGCACACAATAGCGAGTTGTTTTATGAGTGCTTAGTTTATGTAATTAGCGATGCAGTTTTAAGTTCAGTTTCTGTAAAACCTAAACAAAGCTGTGTGGGTAGGGAAGGCTTGCGGACACATAAACGACCTGTCTGGAGGCAGATTGTTTCTGATACAATGATACGGTGATTTGTTTCATTGTAAACATAACCATAATCAGATATCAGGTCAGGGTTAAACTTCCAAATTGCTCTTGTTTTTATTCACTGTCAAAACAAGCTGTACACATCCTACATGCAGATGAGACATGAGCCACTCAGATCATAGGATTTATACAACATGTGTCAATCTAATGGTTCAGTTTCATAGTTACAATGAAAAACGGAGCATGCTAATAACAGCATCTATGAACAAGATTACTGCGTGCTAAAGCTAACAATTACTCAAGTTACAGAACTACAACAATGATACGAGCAAAGCAAAGGAAACTTACGTCTTCAGCAACAATATCTCCAGATCTGTGTCACTCCTTCTCTTTCCTTGAGCTGTGTTATTCCTCAAACTCCTTCCTCACATTGACTCCTGTGAGCTCGACTCTGTTTGATTCACATTTTGTTTTCCTTGCGTCCTCGGACAAAGACTTCCTCTGTCTCTTAGCTGGTTGTGCCATGGCTGAAACAAAAAGGGGTGTGTTGCAGCTCGGTTACCTGTGTATGTGTTGAAGTGACTTAGCTCTCGTGAAAACAGACTCCTGAGAGCTGTCAATGAGTCGGTGGTAACAAAGTTGCATGTCTGTTTTTTCTGCCCAGAGACAGCTGGGAGAGCCACTGTACCCTTCAAACATCTCAAAATGTCATGATCTAACCATCAGAGGGTCTTTGAAAGGCACTAATTTAGGTAAAAATGTTACTTAGTTCTGCTTTAAAAGAATAAACTAGAACAGCTCATATAAAGAGTGGACAATTTGCAAATAATGTCTCTCTGTGCTGCACTCAGTAAATATTGTGATGGTAGACTATATAATAATGACTCAGTTGAGAATCTCCAAATGGTTTTTGCAATAATAGTTTAGACAGTACGTTTCTGATCATTTGAACTGAGATTAAAAAAAAAAAAAAAAAAAAAAAAAGGTAGTTTTCTTAACAGAAAACCATTTTCATGTTAAAATCATACATCCATTTATATTTATGGGTATAAATAAAAATGAAAGGTTGAATCATGTAGCATCAAGTTCTTTTTTTTTTGTGGCATTAATGCTGAAATTGGTGATGCATCTGACTGTTTTTAGTCAGTAGAGAAGAGCACAGTGAACAGAGGAAGTAGTTTTTGTCCCAGTGCTCTGTTATTCTGTCTAACAGTGTGCGTCTTCCTGGCACAGTAATACAGCCCAGTGTCCTCTGTCCTCAGACCGCTCATCTGCAGATACACCTGGCTGCTGGACTCATTTCTGGAGATGGTGAAGCGTCCCTCCATTGACTTGGAGTAGTAGATTGGAGAACTGTCTGTGCTGATATATGCAATCCACTCCAGACCTTTACCTGGAGCCTGTCTCACCCAGTTCCACCCATAGCTACTAAAGCTTAACCCAGAGGAAGTACATGTGAGTCTATGGGATTCTCCAGGACGTTCGATGGCTGAACCAGACTCTGTTATGGACCAAGCATGAACAATATTGAAAAGGCACGCGGCACACAGCAGTATAATGAAGTGTGTAACAGCCATTGTAGCACAGTGCTGCTGTCAACAGTGTGGTTCTCATTTATATATCAGCTTTACTCAAGCTCCTCCCACTATCCAAACTATGACCATAAACCCAAATTTATGAAAAACATGAATGAAAAGTAAATATTTAAATATGTATTTACATATTCCATAATCAGTCCTGGAGGCTGAATATCGGAGGTCATACATTGCAGAAAATAAGCAATTATCTTAAAAGAATCTCAGATGAGGGAATTAAACAAAACATCTTCAACTCCATATGATTTTGATTCAGAACAGTTCAGTTTACACCTCTTTGTACGTATGTATAAATATGTCAGGAATTTAGATGTTCTTGAATGTTTCATGTTTTTGTCATGGTGTTTTTCACTGTGGTTGCTCCATATACACAGTGACACACCTCTGCACATAAACACCCTGTCTGTCTGTCTGTCTGTTTCACTGTGAAACAAACCTACTTTTGGCCACACAGACACCTCAAACATTGGTGTCAAAAAAAAAAAAAAAAAAACTGACAAAAACAAATACAAACTTTTTTGTGAAAACTGAAACATACTGCGACACTTTTGAACTTGGTTTGTAATAAGAAGTGAAAGTGTCTGATCAACTTGGCCTTTCCTCATTAGAGCAATAAAGAGCACCAGGTCTGTAGCTGCTACCACAGTGAGGAGTGAAGCAGTTCAAGTAAGAATTAAACACAGGAGTCGTGTTTTGCAGTTTTAATGCACACTGTGGAGTCACTGTAACTGCTGCTCAACTGTGGCTCAGGAGGATTTTAGTATTAATCAAATTTCTCTGCAAAAGTAAATGACCTAATACAAGCACAAATCAAGAAACGTTAGATTTAAAATAGCTATATTACTGTAGCAAAAGAAACATTCAGAAATGAAGAAGCTGCTTGGATGAAAACTCAAAAAGCTTTCGTCCAGCTGACAAAATATATTTTTTCTTTTGCTATGGATCCTACCTGGATGACTGACGAATTAAACAAACATCTTATTACTAATTTATAATAACTCATATATACTAAGACTTAAATAATTAATTAGTAAACAAATACTTAATTCACAATAAACAAATTGTTAATATACTATTTACTCAATATGTTTTAAATGTTTATTTGTGTTTATGTTTTATTAATCTGCATTTATTATAAAGTGTGACTCAGTATTTTAGACCACATGCACTTAAAGCTTCAGTGATATTTTGCTGTGTATAGGGCAACTCCTCTGGTTGTTATTGTGAATGGCACCCTTTAATGTTTTTGTACAGTTGTAGATATACTTTGTGTCACTGTGCTTCTCGGGCACAGTAGTACACAGCCGTGTCCTCAGTCTGGAGGTTGTTCATCTGCAGATACAGCTGGTTTCTGCTGTTGTCTCTGGAGATGGTGAACCTGCCTTTCACTGACTCAGAGTAACCAGTGCTCCCACCGCTCCATATTTGAGCCAGCCACTGCGGTCCCTTCCCAGGAGCCTGTCTGATCCAGCACATGTGATTGCTGCTCACTGTTAACCCTGATACTGTACAGGTCAGTCTGTGGGACTCTCCTGGTCTTTTCACAGCTGGATCAGATTCAGTCAGAGTCTGAGCAAAGACACCTGTGGAAACAAGCCAAAACTGTATTCAAATTCATCCTGCTGTCATTTACCAGTATTAGTCCAGAGCAACAGTTCACCTGTCCAGTATGTGACAAACACAAGTGCTGTCCTGTAGTCCATTTTGTTCAAGTGTCCACGGCTCTGTTTCCTCTCCACACAGAGTTAAATAGAGGAGAGGATTTCAGGTTTGCATTGGCTCCTCCCCAGTGACAATTGTTGATACATGTTTGAAGGCTCTGAGGAGTAAATACCCAAGAATTACAGAATACAGTTTGGTTGTTTTGCACGTTTCAAGGACCAGGGCCTGAGCTGCTGCTACACTGAGCAGTGAAGTAGTTCAAATTAGGCTAAAACAATAGTGTAAATTCACCAAACATAATGGCAAACATGTCCTCATTCATTTGAGAGAACGCTGAATCCATCATGCATTTCAGCACATTTGTAGAGTCTAAAACTACATGGTTAACAGGTGTACAGAATATGACCCATAGAGACACAGATATTTCTTGTTTGGAGTTGTAAAAATGTCTTAAAATTCCAGAGTTAAAAACAGGTACAATAATTATCATGAAGTCTAACACAACTTTATTGAGAGTCCATCGTTAAATTAACACTAACAAGAGTCAATCTTCATCTGCAATGGTTTGGACAATAGTGCAGAGGGTGGAGCATCTGTCCCTGGTTATAGTGGCTTTGAAGAGGACAATGACTTCACGTTCATAAATGATTCTCTGTAGTTTTGTTTGTAGCAGGTTTTTGTAGTGGCTTATTTCACTGTGCCCCCCCCACACAGTGACACACACACATGCAAAAACCACTGACTGCTTTCCTGTCCTTCCTGAACATGAGCGCAGGACAAAATACAGGCCTCTTATTCTTAAGTTAGTTTAACATGTTTTTTTTTTATGCCAACTTTTTAACATTATTGTAACATTTAATTGAAATGTTTTGTTATAGAAAGCTTTTTATTGTCACTTTTAGTTTAGTTTTTTTTATTTTTTATTTCATCCTACTCCTTTTGAGCACCAGGTCTCAAATATGTACATGTTTTACCTTGCTCAATTAAATAAATAAATAAATAAATAAATAAATAAACAAAATCATATATCATTGCTGGCTGAAGAGCATCTGACATTTAAAAAAAATCATAGTAAAATTATAGATTTAATAGTTATTATAATAATTAATAATAATTATTATTAATAATAATTAACAATTCATAATAACAATAATAATAATAATGACAACAACAACAACAATAATAATAATAATAATAATAATAATAATAATAATAATAATAATAATAATAATAATAATAATAATAATAATGGAACTGTCCCCTGCAGGTTCCTAAAATTTCACATTATGAATAAAGCCTCATCTCCATCTCAGCCCAGACAATAAAAACTGTTTTATCTTGTAACAAATGACATGTATCTTTCAAATGCTTAAGTATTATATATAAACATTATATTTAAACTTGTCACAGTTCGGGGGTGGTGGACTTTTATGTCATTTCTAATCAAACGGCACCGGTTATTTTGAACAAAGCTTAGATCATTTAGATTTTATAGTGATTTGAAAGGTAAAATATGTATAATATTTGTAACTGCTTGTGGTTGTGATTTTAACATAGAAAAATAAAAATGTCACATTTTGTTGTATTTGTGTTAGAGTGAATGTCCAGTCTGTGTTTGAGAGGAACATCCACAGCAGCTCTTGGTTGGATGTTTTTGTACATGAGCTTCATTCTTCCTGTCACTGTGCTTGTCGGGCACAGTAGTAAACAGCAGTGTCTTCTGCTGTCAGACCTGTGATCTCCATGTACTGGGTGCTGCTGGGGACATTTTCAGTCAGAGTGAAGCGTTGTTGAAAGGCACTGGCATAAGTTGGTTGGTTACGGCCAGTGTACATCCACCCAATCCAGTCGAGCCCTTGTCCTGGTCTCTGTCGTATCCAGTTGCATACTGTTGCTTGTCATAGTATAACCAGATGTAACACAGGACATCTTCACACTTTCTCCAGCTCTTTTCACCAAAGAAGATGGCTGCTCCAGTCTGATCTCTGTCCACACACCTGTACAAAAAACATATATGAATTTAGTATACAAAAACATTTTAAAATCATATTTAAAATATAATAAGTAACCATAATAAATAAATCTTACAGTGGATTGTGGCTATAAATAATAATGCAACTACAATATATTTTGCCATTTTAAAAGATAAGTTGAGTTCAGATCCTGTTGCAGCTGCTAATTCAGTTTGCTGTAGCACAAAATAAGTAAGTGGAGCCAATATAATGAGTGTGCAATTTGCATATACAGTAACTCCCTCTGCTGGACACAGACAATAGTGTAATGGGGAGCACTAAATTAAATTATACATTTGGAACCTCCAAGTATGTTTCATCTTCTGCTCCATCCAAAAAACATTCAGTAAATATTTGATTAAATGAAATCTTGTAATAGTGGTAGTTGGTGAATAGAAAATATTTTTCTTAACAGAATATAACAGTGGTGAATGCAATCAAGTTTGACTGTTGATTTATCAGAACTTATGTCAGGTTTGTTATAGAGGTTTGACAGAATCACTTAACAAAGGAGACATTAAGATAAATCGACTGTAGCCATGTTATAAATGTTTCCTCTTCTAATTTAACCACACAAAGTTGTTTTTAGAGTGATTCATGCATGTTGGAGTCCTCTTTACTGTTATTTAGATAAATCACATCTTCCCCAGTCCCCCTCACACCCCCACTGCTCTGCTCTCACTTTGTTATATCTATACAGTAGACAAAATGAAATAGCAATGATTTCTTTGAAGGTCACTGCACACTCAAGTTCTTTTAATGTTATGCTTGTGTTTGACAGTGAGAAAGCTGTAAAAGAATGTAACATGAAAAAATGATTATACTATTATTACTGTAATTACAAGTTTCATGGATTCATTTCAGACTCTTAACAGATCAGGACTGTCTTTATTTCCAAGGGAGTTTTTGTTCAGCTCCTCCATGTGACTCTCTCACTGTGCTTCTCGGGCACAGTAATACACAGCCGTGTCCTCAGTCTGGAGGTTGTTCATCTGCAGATACAGCTGGTTTCTGCTGTTGTCTCTGGAGATGGTGAACCTGCCTTTCACTGACTCAGAATAATAAGTAGTGCCCCCACCGCTGCTAATGCGAGCCAGCCACTGCAGTCCCTTCCCAGGAGCCTGTCTGATCCAGCTCATCCAAAAACTGCTAAATGTGAACCCAGATACTGTACAGGTCAGTCTGTGGGACTCTCCTGGTCTTTTCACAGCTGGACCAGATTCAGTCAGAGTCTGAGCAAAGACACCTGTGGAAACAAGCCAAAACTGTATTCAAATTCATCCTGCTGTCATTTACCAGTATTAGTCCAGAGCAACAGTTCACCTGTCCAGTATGTGACAAACACAAGTGCTGTCCTGTAGTCCATTTTGTTCAAGTGTCCACAGCTCTGTTTCCTCTACACACAGAGTTAAATAGAGGAGAGGATTTCAGGTTTGCATTTGCTCCTCCCCAGTGACAATTGTTGATACATGTTTGAAGGCTCTGAGGACTAAATACCCAAGATTTACAGAATACAGTTTGGTTGTTTTGCATGTTTCAAGGACCAGGGCCTGAGCTGCTGCTACACTGAGGAGTGAAGTAGTTCAAATTAGGCTAAAACAATAGTGTAAATTCACCAAACATAATGGCAAACATGTCCTCATTCATTTGAGAGAACGCTGAATCCATCATGCATTTTCATTTGTAGAGTCTAAAACTACATGGTTAACAGGTGTACAGAATATGACCCATGGAGACACACAGATATTTCTTGCTTGGAGTTGTAAAAATGTCTTAAAATTCCATAGTTAAAAACAGGTACAATAATTATCATGACGTCTAACACAACTTTATTGAGAGTCCATCGTTAAATTAACACTAACAAGAGTCAATCTTCATCTGCAATGGTTTGGACAATAGTGCAGAGGGTGGAGCATCTGTCCCTGGTTATAGTGGCTTTGAAGAGGACAATGACTTCACGTTCATAAATGATTCTCTGTAGTTTTGTTTGTAGCAGGTTTTTGTAGTGGCTTATTTCACTGTGCCCCCCCCACAGTGACACACACACATGCAAAAAACCACTGACTGCTTTCCTGTCCTTCCTGAACATGAGCGCAGGACAAAATACAGGCCTCTTATTCTTAAGGTAGTTTAACATGTTTTTTTTTTTTTTATGCCAACTTTTTAACATTATTGTAACATTTAATTGAAATGTTTTGTTATAGAAAACTTTTTATTGTCACTTTTAGTTTAGTTTTTTTTATTTTTTATTTTATCCTACTCCTTTTGAGCACCAGGTCTCAAATATGTACATGTTTTACCTTGCTCAATTAAATAAATAAATAAATAAATAAACAAAATCATATATCATTGCTGGCTGAAGAGCATCTGACACTTAAAAAAATTATAGATTTAATAGTTATTATAATAATTAATTAATAATAATAACAATAATAATAATAATAATAATAATAATAATAATAATAATAATAATAATAATAATAATAATAATAATAATAATAATAATAATAATAATGGAGCTAAAACTGTCCCCTGCAGGTTCCTAAAATTTCACATTATGAATAAAGCCTCATCTCCATCTAAGCCCAGACAATAAAAACAGTTTTATCTTGTAACAAATGACATGTATCTTTCAAATGCTTAAGTATTATATACAAACATTATATTTAAACTTGTCACAGTTCAGGGGTGGTGGACTTTTACGTCATTTCTAATCGAATTGCACCGGTTATTTTGAACAAAGCTTAGATCATTTAGATTTTATAATGATTTGAAAGGTAAAATATGTATAATATTTGTAACTGCTTGTGGTTGTGATTTTAACATAGAAAAATAAAAATGTCACATTTTGTTGTATTTGTGTTAGAGTGAATGTCCAGTCTGTGTTTGAGAGGAACATCCACAGCAGCTCTTGGTTGGATGTTTTTGTACATGAGCTTCATTCTTCCTGTCACTGTGCTTGTCGGGCACAGTAGTAAACAGCAGTGTCTTCTGCTGTCAGACCTGTGATCTCCATGTACTGGGTGCTGCTGGGGACATTTTCAGTCAGAGTGAAGCGTTGTTGAAAGGCACTTGCATAAATAGCAGCATTATTGCCTGTGCTCATTTCTCCAATCCAGTCGAGCCCTTGTCCTGGTCTCTGTCGTATCCAGTGCATGTTGCGGCTTGTCATAGAATAACCAGATGTAACACAGGACATCTTCACACTTTCTCCAGCTCTTTTCAGCAGAGAAGATGGCTGCTCCAGTCTGATCTCTGTCCACACACCTGTACAAGGAAAAAATACATGAATTTAATTTACACTCAAACATGTTCAAATCACAATTCAAATGTCATAATTATTAAAGTCTTACAGTGAATTGTAGCTATAAATAATAATGTTAGTAGAAGATATTTTGCCATTTTGAAAAACAGATTTGTGTTCGATGTTGCAGTTCAATCTGGTTTCTGTGGCACAGAATAACTTAGTGGTGCTTTTAAAGTGTGTATAATTTGCATATACAGTAACTCCCTCTGCTGGACACAGACAGTAATGCTGATTGTAATTTCATTGTTTGTTCTCTCATTCAATGACAACAATCAAACTATAGTTTAATGAAAGATTATGTCATAATTAGTGCTAAACTGGGAACCTTCATGTGTTTCAGATGCTTCTTCTTCTCATAAGACAATTTTAATAGAAACAGTTTTCTTGTGAAAATGTTAAGTTTATTTATATTCATGGAAAACAAGAATATCTGACATCAATTCATTGAGTGTTTATGGTGACAATAGTGATAGTGGAAACATTGCACTATTTTTAGCCAGTAGAGAAGAGCACAGTGAACAGAGGAAGTAGTTTTTGTCCCAGCGCTCTGTGATTCTGTCTCATTGTGTCTCTTCTGGCACAGTAATACAGCGCAGTGTCCTCTGTCCTCAGACCGCTCATCTGCAGATACACCTGGCTGCTGGAGTCGTCTCTGGAGATGGTGAAGCGTCCCTCCACTGACTTGGAGTAGTAGATTGGAGTACTGGCTGTGTGCACTAACGCAATCCACTCCAGACCTTTACCTGGAGCCTGTCTAATCCAATTCCACACAGAGCCACTGAAGTCAAACCCAGAGGTAGTACATGTGAGTCTATGGGATTCTCCAGGATGTTTGTTGGCTGATCCAGACTCTGTTATTGACCAAGCATGAACAATATTGAAAAGGCACACAGCACACAGCAGTATAGTGAAGTGTGTAACAGCCATTGTAGCACAGTGCTGCTGTCAACAGTGTGGTTCTCATTTATATCAGCTTTACTCAAGCTCCTCCCACTATCCAAACTATGACCATAAACCCAAATTTATGAAAAACATGAATGAAAAGTAAATATTTTAAACACACAACCAGTCAAAAGTTCAGACACACTTCTTCATTTTTGCTCTTTCTTTATTTTCATGATTATTTATATTGTGGATTCTCACTGAAAGTATAAAAACTATGAATGAATATATATGGAATGTTGAAAAGAAAAATAACCTTGATATAACTGCAGACTTCTTTTAGAATTTAGATTTTAAAGAGGGCATATTGCACTTCTGTGGGATATTAACCACACATTAACACAACATATTCAGATCAACATGTTACTATTGTTTTTTCAAAAATTCTGTAATCATCAAAAAACAAGGTATTAACTTGTTTTTATAAGTTTCAGTTCAGTTTTTGACGTCCTCCTTTCTCGTTCTTCATTTTACATTCGACTAATGAAACAGCTGCACTTCGCATTTGGTTTGTGAAGTTGTAGTGTTTGTTTTGTGTCATACTTTTCTTTATTAGTGGAAAGTTGTTGTGTGGGAGCATGGGTGACATAGGCTTGTGGGCTGAGCTTTGGATTGGATCGTATTTCCAATCGTAAGGAGGGTTCGAGGCTCGGGAGAGAGCGCTAGATTACTTAAACATGCACGGGTGACATTTAAAATAAGGTTTGCATTGGCTTCTCCCCAAAGTTTATATATCGCCACATGTTTTGGTTATGAAAATAGATGGTGGCAGGATGGTTGGTGGTTTAAACAGAATGCCTTTCAAAACACCCAAAGTGCTTTTAAATTGCATTATTCATTCATTCTTCACACACACAGTTTGTAAACAAGTTTTACATTCTATTTATTTATTGATTTATCATAAAATATAATATATCACCAGGGCTCTTCTATTCTTCAACTTCTTCTAATGCACACGAATAAATGGTGAAAACAGATTTACCTCTCTGTCATCATTTGAAGAGTGCAAACATCAAAATCTTGCATTTCATTTTATTCATGGGTATAAATTGGACATTTTAAGCAGATTCTATCAAATGTTTCCTTTGTGAGAATACTGCTAAAACTGGTAAAACATCCCACTATTTTTAATTTATTGTCTCCTGAAAAAAAAAAAAGTCAGTCATGTTTTTGTCAAGGTGTTTTTCACTGTGGTAGCCTGCTGCCACTATAAACTCACCGTGATCCACCTCTGCACATAAACTCCCCCTGCTGTTTGTCACTATAACTAATGCTGCAACATCAGGAGGATTTCATGATCACTGACACACACACAACTAGAATCTGAACAGACACACACTTGAATCAAATGTGATGTTTTAATTGTTGTTTGTTGTTTCATGTTTGTCTTGTGAATCTAGTTAGTCCATGAATGAGGCAGTTTCTTTTTTTTTTTTTTTATGCACATAAAACAGTGACAAAGGTTATAAACAAATGAAAA
Source organism: Boleophthalmus pectinirostris (assembly GCF_026225935.1). NCBI lineage: Eukaryota > Metazoa > Chordata > Actinopteri > Gobiiformes > Gobiidae > Boleophthalmus > Boleophthalmus pectinirostris. The sequence goes on along the minus strand of NW_026571115.1, from coordinate 28,633,477 downwards.
TGATTTGATCTAAATCTATGAGTCATTGTTCACTGATATGTCTATCTGTAGATGACACACAAACACATGAGAGAGTCACAGGGAGGAGCTGAACAAAAACTACACTGGAAATAAAGACAGTTCTGATCTGTTAGTGGTCTAAATGGATCCATAAAACCAATAAATATTAATACCATTTTCATCTTCTGACGTTACATTCTGTTACAGCTTTCTCACTGTCAAACACAAAACATAACAGTATCCTGAAAGAAATCATTGCTATTTCATTTTGTCCACTATATAGATATAACATAGTAAAAGCAGAGCAGTGGGGGTGTTAGGGGGATGTTTATAGACGCACCGGGACACGGGCTGCATCTGTGGATAAAGTAATATAGAGACTTGAGTTCAGGTTGCATGTTGCTGTGCTGTAGTTGAAGTTTAAAATACTTTAACTATGACCTGAGTATTGCCATATCACAACTCTCCTCTGGTGATTGTAGCTGATGGAAAAACTAACACATATAAAAGAATCTTGGATGAAAGAATGAAACTAAATATTATCAGCTCCATGTGCATTATGATTTTAACTTAGAGTTTGTTTGTTTTTTTGTGGTTTATAGCTCTATAGCTGTAGAAGTATTTCAGGATTGTAGATGCTCCTGCTCTCATGTTTTTGTCATGGTGTTTTTCACTGTGGCCGCTGCTATATGCACAATGATTCACCTCTGCACAGAAACACTGAACTGTCTGTCTGTCACTCTAACTGCTGCTCAGCTCGAGCTCAGGACGATTTCATTATTAGTCTAATTTCACTGTGAAACAACTTTACTAATTCTTAAATTTGTATACATGTTAACTTGCACCAATTTTTAAACTTATTATAGAATTTAACTTAAATGCTAGAAAACTTTTGAAATATTTTTTTCCCCACATTTATGATCATTATCAATATTATTTTAGTTTTTTTTCCTACATACAAATACATTTTTCTGTATTCAGTCTTTTACCTGGTGTCCACACATAGAAAAAGTCTCTCATGTTGCTGTGTGACTGGTTTGCTGTGATGATCACACAGAAGAAGTCATTTGGTCTTCATCCTGAGAAAGAAAAAAGCCTGAATTGACATAATACATGAAGTATAAAATGTCTGACTTAAGATCATATCATGTTTATTGTCTTTGTCATTGTCAGATGAACAATTCTTCCTGATCCCAACTCATTATGGACCAAGCAGCACATATGGGATAAACTGATAAACTGTGCATAGGACGCCCTCTCTGGTACTTACTGTGAATTGCACTCTTTACTGTTTTTGTACAGCTCTACATATACTTTGTGTGACTGTGATTCTCGAGCACAGTAGTACACTGCAGTGTCTCCAGGCTGCATGTTCTGTCCATTCAGAGTCACTGTGTTACTGGAGGAATCTACATTTAAACTGAATTTGCTCTTCAGTGAATCTTTATGGTGAGTGCCTCCTGTGTATTTCATTCCAATCCACTCCAGGCCTTTCCCAGCAGGCTGTCTGATCCATGCTGTCCAGTAGCTGCTAACAGAGTATGAGACAGTACAGGGGATGGTGAGAGTGTGTCCTGGCTGCACAGTCACAGAGGCTGGCTGTGTCAGTGTCTCACACTTCACACCTGTGGAGGACAGAAATGTGTTGAGGAGATGCTTCAATAACAGGAGCATTGTGTGGAAGTGGAGCTGATGTTGAGTGTGAAAGAGGAAAACTCACAGATCAGACAGAGAGCAGCCCACAGCAGAGTGAGTGTGTCCATCCTGAGACTGCACATGTGAGCGAGGAGGAGCAGCAACACACTATGTACTGTACACACATTTACATCTGCTCTGCATACACTCCTCCTCTCACTCAGTCACACAGTCATGGAAAAGGACCAATAGTGTATAAATTGTATATGCATCTGCTCAGAGGAATTTTCATAATATTAATTTAACATCATGTTTATTATATGATAAGTTGACTTTTTATTGCTAAGCAAATACTAGTTGAAAAGAAGATTTTTTTTTTCTTTGTAATTGAATTTTCTTTTTTTTTTCTTTTTTGAAATTATAGTTTGTTCATTGTCAGCAGCATGTGTGTGATCTTGTTTAGCTTTAACAGAAATAAAAATGATATGAGTCAGAACATTTTGGAACCAGACAGGACTGCCTTTATCACCTGTTCATTTTGTCTCGACAATGAACATTACATTACTTACATTTTAGTGAAATATTGAGATTAAACAAGTTATCATATTATTGAAACTTATTACAGTTGTTGCTTTCATCACTCTAATATGTCTCATAATGCTGTTATGTAAAAAGAACAAACTTGTTAAATGTTTTATTTCTAACATGTTTTAAAATGTATTTCAATATAAAGAGAGTGGGAGTGGATGCTCTCTAAGAATTTACATCTCGTTTTTAAGTATTTGCTTATTGCAAGAAAAACTGTCAATGTTGTCATCTTTTCAACAATATCAGCTATTCCAAACTGACTTCTATGACTTAGAAATATTCAATATGAATGTATGACTAAAATTATGTTTAGGATGCTTTATGAATTCATCATTTTAGTATTAGACTAGAGTTGGTCTTAAATGCCACTTCAGTTGTCATAATCACAGAGAAATTTACTGAAAGATTACTAACCTGCTAACATGTACTTCTGTGTTATACTTCTGTTCTGTATATGTGTATGATGTATATATTTGAATAGCCTGTTGTGCTTTACTCTCTGTTAGGGGCTGACTCTGTGTTTTTGTACAGCTCTGCTGTTGCTCTGAGTCACTGTGGACGCACACAGTAATAAACAGCTGAGTCTTCAGGCTGCAGCCTCTGTCCTTGAATAGTCACTGTTCCTGCAGACGTGTCTCTGCTCAGACTGAACTTGTTCTTCAGAGCATCGTTCTGTACTAGACCACTTGTTCCCCACTGATAGAAAATCCACTCCAGTTTGCCCTCTCTCTGTCTGATCCAGCCTGTGGCATAGCTGCTGTCAGTGAGAGAGTAACCAGAGACCCGACAGCTGATGGTCAGAGTCTGAGCAGGCTGCAGCAGCACTGAGCCTGGCTGGAGGAGCTCCACACAGTCCACTGTACCTGTGGAAAGACAACATCATCATCACACTCATTCTCCTACAGGGGCGCTGCTGTGAAGGTCAGGAAGTGTTCTCACAGGAAGCAGCTGCCAGCAGCAGGAGCACAGCCACAGACAACATGACTCAAGTGTGTCTGTCCCTCTCTCCACTCACCTTATATCACTCTGGGATTTGCATATGCATGAATACACCAGTACAGATTTTACTACACACAACTGTGTCATTGGTTAAATCTATCTAGTTTGAAGTTAATTCAAAGTATTAATTCACTCTGTTTGTCTTTTTAAAGGAGGCATGTTATGCCAGTATGACTTTTATGAATGTTTCAGTTTTAAAATAGTTATATTATTATAGCAAAAGAAACATTCAGAACTGAAGAAGCTGCTTGGATGAAAACTCTAAAAGCTTTTGTCAAGTTGATAGAATTGATTTTTTTCTTTTACAATGGATCCTTCTTGGACGACTGAAATAATACATAACACTTGTATTTCAAGATACCCAAAGATGCTTTACATGAGAAGACAAACAACGACAAACAAGAGAAAAAGACAGTTAATGAAAGTTTTTTTTTTTTTTTTTTCTTAAAGAGATGGGTTTTCAGGGCTTTTTTAAACATGAGGAGTGTGGGTGAGTCTCTGATGTGTTTGGGTAGTGAGTTCCAGAGGGTGAGGGCAGTAGTGGAGAAGGCCCGGTCGCCCCAGGTCTTATGTTTAGTCCTGGTGGGGGGAGACAGGAGGTTGGTGTCAGCTGATCGGAGGGCACGGGTGGTGCTGTGGTGGTGGAGGAGCTCAGAGAGGTAGGTGGGGGTCAGGTTGTGGAGGGACACAATGGTGAGGAGTGTGAACTGGATGCGCTGGGGGATGGGGACAGGGGTGATGTGTTCAGGGGAGGAGGTGCAGGTGAGGAGGCAGGCAGCAGAGTTCTGGATGTACTGGAGTCTACTGAGGAGTTTGGAGGGTGAACCATAGAGCAGGATATTGCAGTTGTCGAGGCATAAGGTGACAAAGACGTGGATGAGGGTTTGAGCAGACTGAGGGGAGAGGGATGGGCGGAGGCGAGCAATGTTCCGGAGGTGATAGAAAGCAGTTCTGGTGATGTGTTTGACGTGATGTTCAAAGGAAAGGGTCTGGTCAAAGAGGATGCTGAGGTTACAGAGGTGGGAGGAGGAGGAGGGGACTGAAGAGCCATGAATGGAGAGGGTGAAGTTATTGTGAGTTTTGGTGAGTGTTTTGGGGCCGATAATGATGATTTCATTTTTGTTGCAGTTGAGTTGGAGGAAGTTTGACTGTAGCCAGGACTTTATTTCAGAGATGCAGTTTGTGAGGGTGGAATGTGTGGCCAGGGTTATGGTTTTGGTGGACAGGTAGAGTTGGATGTCATCAGCGAAACAATGGAACTGGAGGCTGTGGCGGCAGATTATGTGACCGAGGAGGAGGATGTAGAGCACAGGTGTAAAACATATGGCCTGGGGGCCAGATCCGGCCCTCCAAGACCTTTAATCTGGCCCTTGGCTGGTTTTCTACTAAAATAATTTTATTATATTTTCTATTAAAATATTGGTAATTTTCTGCACCGCTAGCATATCAGCATCTCCAGCGTCTCTGTACGTGGCCCCTCCCACCAGAGCAGCACAAATGAAGACTTGCCTCTTTCCAAACGCTCTTAAAGGACGATCGTTTTGACTGTTGACCGTGACACCCTCATCAGAAAAATGTCAAAAATGAGAAAAGTGGAGCCGAGTGCAGGATTTTACAACAAAAATTGACTTATTCCTATTTGAATACAAGTTCATGTTAAAACATTGTGTTTTTCTTAAAGTTTCAGGTTGTTCATAATATTATAATATTTTGTAAAAGAAAGAGTTCACTCAATTAAAAATGATTTCTGTAATAGATTTACGTTTCTCTGCACAAATATCTGAACATATTGCTATTTTTGTGGTATATATGCCATGAGTTTTCTGATCCGGCCCCTTTGGGAACAAAGTAGGTTGGATACGGCCCCCGGACCAAAATGAGTTGGACACCCCTGATGTAGAGAATGAAGAAGAGCGGGCCGAGAACTGAACCTTGGGGAACTCCTTGAGTAAGTGGGGCAGAGGGGGACTTGCAGTGGGTGACATGGATGAATTGGTGTCTGTCGGTGAGGTATGAGGTGAACCAGGAGAGGGCGAAGTCAGTGATGTTGAAGGTGGTTTGCAGGCGGTAGAGGAGGATGGAGTGATCGATGGTGTCAAAAGCAGCAGTGAGGTCCAGGAGGATGAGGATGTTGAGGTTCCCAGAGTCACAGGAGAGCAGGAGGTCATTAGTGACTCGGAGGAGGGCTGTCTCGGGGCCACGGTGGAAGCGAAACCGGATTGGAAACATTCAAACAGGTTATTGGTGGTGAGGTGGGATTTCAGTTGGGTGGAGACGGCACATTCGATTCGAGTTTGGAGAGAAATGGGAGGTTAGAGATGGGTCTGTAGTTGTTTGGAAAGTCTGGGTCAAGTCCAGGTTTTTTGAGGATAGGAGTAATGGTGGCGAGCTTAAGCGCGGAAGGGACGGAGCCAGTGGACAGAGAGAAGTTCATGATGGATGTGAGGAATGAGGACTGAGCAGGCAGACCGGCTTTGCCAAAGGTGGATGGGATGGGATCAGGGAAACAGCTGCAGGTTTTCATGCCTTCCAGAAGTTCAGGTAAGTCAGAGGGGGAGATCTGGGAGAAATGGGACAGGGTGGAGCAAGTAGTGGGAGGACAGGGAGATGTAAGAGTGAGGGACGGAGATGCACAGAGGTGGTCGTATATGTTGGTGATTTTATTTGGAAAAAATGACAGGAAGGAGATAAACTTTTCTTCTGTGAATGATTGTGAGCCATTATCCAGGGGATTGAGGTGTTTGTTAATGGTGGTGAAAAGTGTTTTGGGATTTCCAAAGCCTGACTGAATGAGGTGGGAATAGTAGGTGGTCTGGGCTTGAGACAGGACTTCCTTGAATTGTTGCAGACCGGATTCACTATCTCACTATGAATTAGTAAAAAAAAAAACACTTATTCATAATAAACTCTATTTGCTTGTCATTAATTAAGTGTTTATTTGTGTTTAATATGAATTAATATGAATTTATTATAAATTGTGATTCAATATTCTAGAACCACATGCACTTAAATCTTCAGTGAGATTTTGCTGTGTATAGGGCGACCCCTCTGGTTGTTATTGTGAATGGCACCCTTTAATGTTTTTGTACAGTTGTAGATATACTTTATGTCACTGTGTCTTCTCGGGCACAGTAGTACACAGCCGTGTCCTCAGTCTGGAGGTTGTTCATCTGCAGATACAGCTGGTTTCTGCTGTTGTCTCTGGAGATAGTGAACCTGCTTTTCACTGACTCAGAGTAAGCAGTGCCTGCACTGGGGTTAATGTGAGCCAGCCACTGCAGCCCCTTCCCAGGAGCCTGTCTGATCCAATTCATGTAAAGGCTGCTAAATGTGAACCCAGATGTTGTACAGGTCAGTCTGTGGGACTCTCCTGGTCTTTTCACAGTTGGACCAGATTCAGTCAGAGTCTGAGCAAAGACACCTGTGGAAACAAGCCAAAACTGTATTCAAATTCATCCTGCTGTCATTTACCAGTATTAGTCCAGAGCAACAGTTCACCTGTCCAGTATGTGACAAACACAAGTGCTGTCCTGTAGTCCATTTTGTTCAAGTGTCCACAGCTCTGTTTCCTCTCCACACAGAGTTAAATAGAGGAGAGGATTTCAGGTTTGCATTGGCTCCTCCCCAAAGTTTATATATCGCCACATGTTTTGGTTATGAAAATAGATGGTGGCAGGATGGTTGGTGGTTTAAGCAGCACATCTTTCAAAACACCCAAAGTGCTTTTAAATTGCATTATTCATTCATTCTCCACACACAGGGTTTGTAAGCCAAGTTTTACATGCTATTTATTTATTGATTTATCATAAAATATAAATTCAGAGTTTGTCCCTACTGCTAAATTCAATTGAAATCACAAACACATAAAATTTCAAAATACATTTTTAGAAACAGAGAGTTAAAGTGTGAAGAGTTATAGGGCCAAAACTGTCCCTTGTGGGTCCAAACATTACATATTAAGATAAAACAATACAATATAATAATATAATACTATAATTCTGCTGTCAGACCTGTGATCTTCATGTACTGGGTGCTGCTGGGGACAATTTCAGTCAGAGTGAAGTGTTGAAAAGCGCTGATGTAAGAAATTAAAATGTTCCATGGTCATGTTGCCTGCTTATTATTTTAACACTGTATTTTACTGTATGGAACTTTTTATTTTTATTGGTTATGGTTCACTGTATTTAACAATATTTAATTATTTATTTATTCAGTTAGTGTCAATTATTCACTGTTTTTACAGAACCACGTTGTTACTGTCATGTTTTATTAGCTCTATAAATCTTATATCCAAAATATGATTCTATTCTACCTACACTACAAATATGTTTGTATTATGTGTTTCACCAGGGCTCTTCTATTCTTCAACTATTTCTAATGCACATGAATAAATGGTGAAAACAGATTTACCTCTCTGTCATCATTTGAAGAGTGCAAACATCAAAATCTTGCATTTCATTATATTCATGGCTATAAACTGGACATTTTAAGCTGATTCTATCAAATATTTCCTTTGTGAGAATAACAGTTTTATTAAAAGCCAAGATCAGAAAAATCATATTATTGAAACTGACTGCAATAGTTCTTTTTATCATTCAAACAGGTCTGGTAATGCTAGTATTGACCCACTTCTATCATTGTTTTTTTTTCAAAAATGTTTTAAATGTAATTCTATTTGCCTAATGTAAAATAATAATAATTTTAATAGACTTCCGCTCTGTCATCTCAGTTTGTGTACAGCTGTGGAGCTCTCTGCACCACTGTGCCTCTCGTGCACAGTAATAAACAGCCGTATCTCCTTCCTTTGCACTGTGAAGTTGTAAATACACAGTGTTTGTTGAAGTGTCTTTTGTGATAGAAAATTGGCCCTGGACACTTTGAGCAAATATGGTGCCTGTTCCACTGTCAATGCGACCGATCCAGTCCAGTCCTCGCCCTGGTTTCTGACGAATCCAGTGCAGCCAAGCTAAAGAGAGCCCCTCCACTTTACAGGACAGTGAGACAGACTGTCCCGGGCTGGTGACCACTGGCTCTGAAGAGGTCAGAGACTGGGCCTGGACCACTGGAAAACACAGAGAGTTGAAATGGTGTAAAGTGCTGTTTGTGCTGTAGATGTGTTCAGTGTCTGTACCCACCTGGAATAAGAGCCCAGAGGAACACAGTCACTGCTCTCCCCATCATAGTGGAAACTTGAGGAGCTCTGCAAAGACTCACTTTCACTTGGGCTCTATAAAGAGAGCGGGTGTGGCAACACGTTCTGACTATTTACAAGTATTTGCTTAATTCAAGTAAATCTGTCAGCATTCAAATATCTAAAATTAAGCATATTATCATATTTTACACTTGACCCATTTGATTATCTTATTATTGCTCGTGAAATCAACTTCAGTTTTCATGAATACAGAGAAATTTACTGAAAGATTACCTAAAGATGTACTAGTCTGCTCATATGTAGTCCCAGGTTATAAGACTGTATACTGTTCTGATAATGTGTAGTTGAATTACCTTTTCTTTAATGAGCTTTACAGTCTGTTAGGGGCCGACACTGTGATTGTGCACAGTGACATGTACGATTCAGCAGCGTCACAGTGCGGCACTTTACACTGTTACTATGATGTTTATCAGGTCATTTTACTTCATTATTGCTGCATTTATAGTATCTTCTCTCTTTAATGTCTCTATTTCTTTTTGAATTTTATGATGATTATTTATGTTTTGATTTGTTTGTATTGCAATTTGTCATGTATTTCTTATTCTGTAAATCACTTTGAATTACTTTGTGTATGAGCTGTACTATACAAATAAACTTGCCTTGCCATGGCATTTACTTCACAGATTGAGATGGAGTGTGAAAAGATTTGGAGTAAAACATCCCCCTGCAGGACCCCAATATATTTTACACAACACTATGGCCCTAGTCTAGACAAACATACAGGTGTGTTTTCAGTTGCTCTGTAATGACATTTGTTTAAAGAATAAACTAGAAGTGCTCATATAAAGAGTGAATGACTCAAAAATTAGGAATCTCCAAATCATTTTTCCAACAATATTTTAAAAAGTACATTTCTGATCATTTGAAATCAGGTAAAAAAAAATGCAGTTGAATTAACAGAATCCAGTTTCATGTTAAAATCATACATCCATTTATATTTATGGGTATAAATAAAAGGTAAAGTTTGAATCGTGTTGCCTCAAGTTTTTGTTTTTCTTTGTGGCATTAGTGCTGAAAATTGGTGAAGCATCACACTATTTTTAGCCAGTAGAGAAGAGCACAGTGAAGAGAGGAAGTAGTTTTTGTCCCAGCGCTCTGTTATTCTGTCTCATTTTGTCTCTTCTGGCACAGTAATACAGCGCAGTGTCCTCTGTCCTCAGACCGCTCATCTGCAGATACACCTGGCTGCTGGAGTCGTCTCTGGAGATGGTGAAGCGTCCCTCCACTGACTTGGAGTAAAAGAAGTGACTACTGCCAGTGTGCACATATGCAATCCACTCCAGACCTTTACCTGGAGCCTGTCTCACCCAGTTCCATGTATGGTTTGCTGAAGTCAAACCCAGAGGTAGTACATGTGAGTCTATGGGATTCTCCAGGACGTTTGATGGCTGATCCAGACTCTGTTATGGACCAAGCATGAACAATATTGAAAAGGCACACAGCACACAGCAGTATAGTGAAGTGTGTAACAGCCATTGTAGCACAGTGCTGCTGTCAACAGTGTGGTTCTCATTTAAATATCAGCTTTACTCAAGCTCCTCCCACTATCCAAACTATGACCATAAACCCAAATTTATGAACAACGTGATGAAAATAAATATTTAAATATGTATTTACATATTATATAATAAGTGCTGGAGGCTGAATAAAGGAGGCTGTCGGTGAGAGAAATTTAAAAGTATCTTAGAAGAAATTCCGATGAGAGAGTGAAACAAGATATTTTCAACTCCATATGATTTTGATTCAGAAAAGTTTAGTTTACAGCTCTATGTATGTATGTAGAAATATGTCAGGACTCTAGATGTTCTTGGAGTCATGTTTTTGTCATGGTGTTTTTCACTGTGGTAGCTGCCATGTGCACAGTGACACACCTCTGCACATAAACACCCTGTCTGTCTGTCTGTCTGTCTGTCTGTCTGTCACTCTAACTGCTGCTCAACTATAGGGAGGATTCCATTATAGATCTATTTCACTGTCAAACAAATCTACTTTTGGGCTCACAGTCACCTCAAACATTGGTGTCAAAAAACAAATAAAAACAAATACTTTTTTTTTTTTTTAATGAAAACTGAAACATTTTGAGACACTTTTGGAATTACTTTGTAAAAAGAAGTAAACATTTTTGATCAACTTGGCCTTTCCCCGTTAGAGCAATAAAGGACACCAGGTCTGTAGCTGCTACCACAGTGAGGAGTGAAGCAGATCAAATAAACATTAAAAACAGAGGAGTCATGTTTTGCAGTTTTAATTCACACCGTGGAGTCACTGTAACTGCTGCTCAACTGTGGCTCAGGAGGATTTTAGTTTTAGTCAAATTTCTCTGCAAAGGTTAAGCACAAATCAAGAAATGTTATAAGGTGTCAGATTTAAAATAGCTACATTACAATAGCTAAACAAAAATTCAGAACTTAAGAAGCTGCTCGGATGAAAACTCAGAAAGCTTTTGTCCAGTCCAGAATTGATTTTTTCTTTTACTGTGGATCCTACCTGGACGACTGATGAATTAAACAAACAGCTGCATTACTACTTTAAAATAACTCATATATATCAAGACTTAAATAATTAATTAGTAAACAAAGATTTAATTTATAATAAACAAATTGTTAATATAGTATTTGCTCATCATGAATTATGTGTTTATTTGTGTTTAAGATGAATTAATCTGCATTTATTATAAAGTGTGACTCAATATTCTAGAACCACCATGCACTTAAAGCTTCAGTGACATTTTGCTGTGTATAGGGCGACCCTCTGGTTGTTATTGTGAATTGCACCCTTTAATGTTTTTGTACAGTTGTAGATATACTTTGTGTCACTGTGCTTCTCGGGCACAGTAGTACACAGCCGTGTCCTCAGTCTGGAGGTTGTTCATCTGCAGATACAGCTGGTTTCTGCTGTTGTCTCTGGAGATGGTGAACCTGCCTTTCACTGACTCAGAGTAAGCAGTGCTCCCACCTCTCCATATGTAAGCCAGCCACTGCAGCCCCTTCCCAGGAGCCTGTCTGATCCAGCTCATTTGATAGCTGCTAAATGTGAACCCAGATGTTGTACAGGTCAGTCTGTGGGACTCTCCTGGTCTTTTCACAGCTGGACCAGATTCAGTCAGAGTCTGAGCAAAGACACCTGTGGAAACAAGCCAAAACTGTATTCAAATTCATCCTGCTGTCATTTACCAGTATTAGTCCAGAGCAACAGTTCACCTGTCCAGTATGTGACAAACACAAGTGCTGTCCTGTAGTCCATTTTGTTCAAGTGTCCACAGCTCTGTTTTCTCTCCACACAGAGTTAAATAGAGGAGAGGATTTCAGGTTTGCATTGGCTCCTCCCCAAAGTTTATATATCACCACATGTTTTGGTTATGAAAATAGATGGTGGCAGGATGGTTGGTGGTTTAAGCAGCACACCTTTCAAAACACCCAAAGTGCTTTTAAATTGCATTATTCATTCATTCTCCACACACAGGGTTTGTAAGCCAAGTTTTACATTCTATTTATTTATTTATTTATTTATCATAAAATATGAATTCAGAGTTTGTCCCTACTGCTAAATTCAACTGAAATCACAAACACATAAAATTTCAAAATGCATTTTTAGAAACAGATAGTTAAAGTGTGAAGAGTTATAGGGCCAAAACTGTCCCTTGTGGGTCCAAACATCACATATCAAGATAATACAATACAATATAATAATATAATACTATAATTCTGCTGTCAGACCTGTGATCTTCATGTACTGGGTGCTGCTGGGGACAATTTCAGTCAGAGTGAAGTGTTGAAAAGCGCTGATGTAAGAAATGAAACTGTTCCATGGTCATGTTGTCAGCATATGATTTTAACACTGTATTTTACTGTATAGCACTTTTTTTATTCTTATTGGTAATGGTTCACTGTATTTAATAATATTTAATTATTTATTTATTCAGTTAGTGTTAGATATTCATTGTTTTTTTTCTGAAGCACATTGATACTGTCATGTTTTATTAGCTCTATAAATCTTATATCCAAAATATTATTCTATTCCACCTACACTACAACTATGTTTGTATTATGTGTTTCACCAGGGCTCTTCTATTCTTCAACTACTTCTAATGCACATGAATAAATGGTGAAAACAAATTTACCTCTGTCATCATTTGAAGAGTGCAAACATCAAAATCTTGCATTTCATTATACTGTATTCATGGCTATAAACTGGACATTTTAAGCAGATTCTATCAAATATTTCCATTGTGAGAATACTGCTAAAACTGGTGAAATGTGCCACTATTTTTAATGTTTTGTTGCCTGAAAAAAAAAAAAAAAATCAGTCATGTTTTTGTCATGGTGTTATGCTGCAACATCAGGAGGATTTCATGATCACTGACACACACACAACTAGAATCTGAACAGACACACACTTGAATCAAATGTGATGTTTTAGTTGTTGTTTGTTGTTTTATGTTTGTCTTGTGAATGTAGTTAGTCCATGAATGAGGCAGTGCTGTTTCTATTTTTTTCTTCGTGTTATGCACATGAAACAGTGACACGGGTTATAAACAAATTAAAATGATTTGATCTAAATCTATGAGTCACTGTTCACTGATATGTCTATCTGTAGATGACACACAAACACACGTGTATTTAGGCAGTGTGATTGATTCTTGCTGATCCCAACACATTATGGACCAAGCCAAAGCAATATTCTAGAGCCGTGTGGACCAAAGGCAGAAGTGATATTTTGATATGTATAGGACGCCTTCTCTGGTACTTAATGTGAATTGCACTCTCTACTATTTTTGTACAGCTCTACATATACTTTGTGTGACTGTGTGATACCGAGCACAGTAGTACACTGCAGTGTCTCCAGGCTGCATGTTCTGTCCATTCAGAGTCACTGTTTTTGTGGAAGTGTCTAAATCAATACTGAATTTGTTCTTCAGAGAATCTTTATAGTAAGAATCTGATGTGTCTTTCATTCCAATCCACTCCAGGCCTTTCCCAGCAGGTTGTCTGATCCATGCTGTGTAGTAGCCAAGAGAGTATGAGACAGTACAGGGGATGGTGAGAGTGTGTCCTGGCTGCACAGTCACAGAGGCTGGCTGTGTCAGTGTCTCACACTTCACACCTGTGGAGGACAGAAATGTGTTGAGGAGATGCTTCAATAACAGGAGCATTGTGTGTAAGTGGAGCTGATGTTGAGTGTGAAAGAGGAAAACTCACAGATCAGACAGAGAGCAGCCCACAGCAGAGTGAGTGTGTCCATCCTGAGACTGCACATGTGAGCGAGGAGGAGCAGCAACACACTATGTACTGTACACACATTTACATCTGCTCTGCATACACTCCTCCTCTCACTCACACATACAAATCCCCTATGAGGAACTGAAAAGTATGTACACATATGGCCAGAGTCATTTTAATTATATGAATTGTGTGTACTGCACTAATGAATCAATAATCATCATTCATGTTTATTAAATCACAAGTTGAATTTCTTATATGACTACGAAAATACTAAGATCTGTGATGATTTTAAAAAAATTAATATTTGTATATAATTATATAATGTCAGCAGCATGTATGATTTTTACTACTAACATAAAGATATATTTAATTACATTTTTAAATTTGACAGGGCTACTCTTTATCACCTGTTCATTTTGTTACAACCATGGACAGAACTTACAGTTTATCAAGTAATTAAGATTCAACAAGTCATCACATTATTGAAACTTATTACAGCAGCTGTTTCCATCATTCAAACATGTCTAAGAATAATGCAATATAAAAAAAAACGTATTACATTTACAGGCACAGACAACATGACTCTGTTCTGTATTATAATATATAAAGAACAGTGTCACTATGAATTCATGTCTGGTTTGAATTGAAACAAGAGACATATGTTTTAAACTGCCTTTTAGGCTTGTAAGAAATGTCTCCCTTCTAATTCATCAACTCAGAGTTGTATTTAGAGTGATTCAGACATGTCAAAGTAATCTTTATTCTTCTGTGATTAAAACACTATTTCTCCCACTGCTCTGCTCTTGTTTTGTTTTAACTCTAGAGCAATCACCATGAAATGACAATGATTTCTTGTATTGTCACTGCACACTGAGTTCTTTCAGAATAATGATTTCTGGACTGTGTATTTGACCGTGAGAAAGCTGTACTAGGATATGATGTAAAAATATAACACTGCTTTTCATATTATTTATTGGATTTTCAGATCACTAAATGTTCATAATTTACTTTAGTGGAGTTTTTGTTCAGCTCCTCCATGTGACTCTCTCACTGTGCTTCTCGGGCACAGTAGTACACAGCCGTGTCCTCAGTCTGGAGGTTGTTCATCTGCAGATACAGCTGGTTTCTGCTGTTGTCTCTGGAGATGATGAACCTGCCTTTCACTGACTCAGGGTAATAATTGCTCCCATCGGGGTGAATGTAAGCCAGCCACTGCAGTCCCTTCCCAGGAGCCTGTCTGATCCAGTGCATTTCATAGCTGCTAAATGTGAACCCAGATGTTGTACAGGTCAGTCTGTGGGACTCTCCTGGTCTTTTCACAGTTGGACCAGATTCAGTCAGAGTCTGAGCAAAGACACCTGTGGAAACAAGCCAAAACTGTATTTAAATTCATCCTGCTGTCATTTACCAGTATTAGTCCAGAGCAACAGTTCACCTGTCCAGTATGTGACAAACACAAGTGCTGTCCTGTAGTCCATTTTGTTCAAGAGTTCACAGCTCTGTTTCCTCTCCACACAGAGTTAAATAGAGGAGAGGATTTCAGGTTTGCATTGGCTCCTCCCCAAAGTTTATATATCGCCACATGTTTTGGATATAAAAATCAATGGTGGCAGGATGGTTGGTGGTTTAAGCAGCACACCTTTCAAGACACCCAGAGTGCTTTTAAATTGCATTATTCATTCATTCTCCACACACAGGGTTTCTAAGCCAAATTTTACACTCTATTTATTAACTGATTTATGACAAAATATAAATTCAGAGTTTGTCCTTACTGCTAAATTCAACTGAAATCACAAACACGTACAATTTCAAGATGCATTTTTAGAAACAGATAGTTGTGTGAAGAGTTATAGGGCCAAAACCATCCCTTGTGGGTCCCCAACATCACATATCAATATATCAGCCACATTGTTTCACTTTTTACACGAGTCAATATTATTCTATTCTACCTACACTACAACTATGTTTGTATTATGTGTTTCACCAGGGCTCTTCTATTCTTCAACTACTTCTAATGCACACGAATAAATGGTGAAAACAGATTTACCTCTGTCATCATTTGAAGAGCACAAACATCAAAATCTTGCATTTCATTATATTCATGGGTATAAATTGGACATTTTAAGCAGATTCTATCAAATGTTTTTTTTTTTTTTGTGAGAATACTGCTAAAACTGATGAAACATCCCACTATTTTTAATGTATTGTCTCCTAAAAATCCTGAAAAAAGAAAATCAGTCTTGTTTTTGTCATGGTGTTTTTCACTGTGGTAGCTGCTCCCATAAACTCACACTGATCTACCTCTGCACATAAACTCCCCCTGCTGTTTCTCACTATAACTAATGCTGCAACATCAGGAGGATTTCATGATCACTGACACACACACAACTAGAATCTGAACAGACACACACTTGAATCAGATGTGATGTTTTAATTGTTGTTTGTTGTTTCATGTTTGTCTTGTGAATCTAGTTAGTCCATGAATGAGGCAGTGCTGTTTCTATTTTTTTCTTATTATGCACATAAAACAATGACTCAGGTTATAAACAAATGAAAATGATTTGATCTAAATCTATGAGTCATTGTTCACTGATATGTCTATCTGTAGATGACACACAAACACATGAGAGAGTCACAGGGAGGAGCTGAACAAAAACTACACTGGAAATAAAGACAGTTCTGATCTGTTAGTGGTCTAAATGGATCCATAAAACCAATAAATATTAATACCATTTTCATCTTCTGACGTTACATTCTGTTACAGCTTTCTCACTGTCAAAACACAAAACATAACAGTATCCTGAAAGAAATCATTGCTATTTCATTTTTTTCACTATATAGATATAACTTTTTTTTTTATACCATGTTTTAAATCAATTCTAATTCACAAGTGATTCATGCATGTCTGAGTCTTTTTTATTTTCCAGCAATCAAGAGACCATTGCTTTGAAAATCCACGCCTATTGCTATATTCTACTCTTATTTTGTTATAACTTTAGTGAGGATAAAATAAAATAACAATGATTTAATTTAATGAGTGACTGGGTGGGCATCTCTGGTACTGTACTAAACTGGTTCAAGTCCTATCTAGAAGACAGGAAGTATTTTATTGAAATTGGAAACTGTGTCTCAGATCACATGGCCCTGACCTGTGGGGTGCCTCAGGGGTCAATCCTGGGCCCCCTGTTGTTCAATCTCTACATGCTGCCATTAGGCCAGTTAATAAGCAGCAATAACGTGTCCTACCACAATTATGCAGACGACACTCAGATCTACTACTACTACTACTAATGATATAAGATCCAACTTAGACAGGAAAAACCTGTCAGTCCTGGTGCTGTTGGATCTCACGGCAGCATTTGACACTGTAGACCACTGTATTTTATTAGATAGATTACACTATACACTCGGCCTCTCTGGATCTGTTTTTAACTGGTTCAAATCATTTTTAACAAACAGGGATTTTTATGTTAGTCTTGGGGAGCACTCCTCCGCAAAATGTAAAATGGAGTATGGTGTTCCCCAAGGCTCAATTTTAGGTCCAACCCTTTTTAACCTTTACATGCTGCCACTAGGACAAGGTCATCAAGGAGACATGGTGTTAACTTTCATAGCTACGCTGATGATACCCAGCTCTATATAGCCGTGTCTCCTGGTGACCTGACCCCGATCGACACCCTTTTTAACTGCATTTTAGATATTAAGTCCTGGATGGCAGCAAACTTCCTCCAGCTCAACCAAGGGCAAAACTGAGGTTTTAATTATTGGTCTGAAGCTCAGAGAGAGAGGCTCAAAGCTAAGCTCCAAACCTACTCACTGAACCCTGTGAGAGGTGAAAGTTTAGGAGTTATTCTTGACAGTGAGCTTTAGCTTTGAGCCACACATCAGGTCCATCACTAAATCTGGTTTTTATCATCTAAAAAATATTGCCAGAGTCAGACCTTTTCTTTCTCAAGCCAGTGCAGAGATTTTAATACATGCTTTTATTACAAATCGCGTTGATTATTGTAATGCTCTCCTTTCTGGTCTTCCAAAAGAAATCTACAGCTCCATTGCAGCTCCTCCAAACTCTGCAGCCCGGCTGCTGACGAGGACCAGGAAGAGAGAGCACATCACCCCAGTACTGAATCTCTGCACTGGCTTCCTGTGAGCTTCAGGATAGATTTTAAAGTTCTTTTATTGGTTTATAAAGCTCTTAATGGTCTTAGTCCTATTTATTTATCTGATCTGCTTTTATCATATGAGCCCTCTCAGACTCTCAGGTCCTCAGGTAGTCTCCTTTTAGCTGTCCAAGAGTTCAAACTAAAACTCACGGTGAGGCATCTTTTAGCTTTTACGGCCCCGTCTGTGGACAGTCTCCTGAGGATCTGGGTCCGCTGCGATGTTCATATTTTTAAAGTAAACTTAAAACATATCTTTTTTA